>NC_089874.1:27748250-28077500 GCF_040182565.1 Anser cygnoides | reverse complement strand
GGAGGGAAGTATTTTCTGTCCTGTGCTGAACTATTTTGATATAATTAACAAGTTAATGTCTTTCAGCTTTTTAGCACTGTTTAGAACTTTGATCTGGGATAACTGCAGTGTAAAACCACCTGTTTCTTGTATCCCAGATTCCTTGTCTCAAAACACAGATGACGATACATAAGTTCTATTACTGATCCACCCAAGGCAAGTTTAATATATTGATCTTTACTCAAATGACTGATCCATGTACTTTTGCAACATGAATAATTGGTTTCATTAAAATATCCACATTTGTGACCTCTCTATGCAGTGAAAATAAGACACAAAGCATGCTTTAAATTAAAAATAAAAAGCACTTTTTTCATCTCTTAAAAATTACTACCTCAACCTTCTTTAATCCTAAAAATATACCTTTAGAGCTATACATCTTTATTATGTCTAGAAATGGTGAGCTATAGTGAGGCAACATTTGCCTGACCTAGGGTTCTATTAAGGCATTGTTCATGTACAAGACCCAGATACCCTTATGTACATTGTTTAAGTGAATTAAATACATTTATGCTTACTGAATTCCTTTCTCACCTAGAAAAAACAATTTCTTTCAAACAGAAAATATTTCCCAAAGAGACTGAAAGAACTGTAATGAACTAACAGCTAATACCACGTTATATGTTATGATATTAGATCACTGTTTCACAGATAACCAAAAAAACTCTTCCAAGTTCAAGCTCAAGAGGATTTATGAGGAACAGCAAGTTATTCTAAGGCTTAAGACTAAAAAATATCATGAGTGGCTGTGACAGAGGCAGATAAAGTACCAGCTACCATAATCGGAAGAATCAGAACCATTACATGATGAATGATCCCATTGTGTATTGATGCTTCTGGAAATGTTGGTATACATATATATAATTATATATATATATATTTATATATATGATCACAATATAAATACTTCATGTTTTTTATGTTTTTTTTAAATAATAATAATAACAAAGCTGTACCAGTAGTAGTCATTCACATCCACTTTTCAGAAATATAAATGAGAAATCACACGCGTAATGCTCAGTCGTAATATAGATTGCTAATCATATTTAGCACTGGAATTCTTATACTATTAAATGAAAATTAGCACCCTATTGAACTAAATAGTAAAATCCCACTGATTTCAATGGAGCCAAGATTTTACTCTTAGTCATAGCACAAATTACTTGTGTGTTTTATGTCCAGAATAATTACTTTCCATACAGCACAAATGAGGAAACATTACTCATATAATCACAGAGCCTGTCAAAGAAAAATAAATAAATAAATATACTGTAGCTCAGCATATTCCTGAATGAGATCAGAATCTGGACTGTATGGCTTGGACCATTTCTTTCTCCAAATCTAAATAAGATCCAGCATCACAAGGTTGTTTTGGGAAAAGTCACAAATAATGAAGAAATAATTCCCACAAGCATATTGGTTCGAAGGAGCCAAAGCATTAATAATATGTAAGTCTCCTCTCCTACTTGTACATCATCGGAAAATATATACTTGTCAGTAAAGTTATCCATTTGCTTTGTTTCATTCTCATGTTCAAGTTCTGCATGTTTCAGCAACAGAGGTCCACAACTGGAAGTTGTTTCAACTTCTTACTTCTTGAAATATTGATAGAGTGTTTATTGGGACTTTGGAGAAGTTGCTCATGATATTGTGCATATTTGGAAGCTGACCCATATCTGCTTTCACAGCTTTGACAGAAGAGCAGAACCAGGGGACAAGGATGGGTGGGGGAAGGAAGCATTGCCAGGAAGGATAATTCTGAAATGCTGAGTTCTTCTTTGGGCAGCCTTCTTTTAGGGATGGACTTGTTATAGTTGCTGGTTATCTGGATGGTGGGGGTAAAGTATGCAACCATACACACTAAAAATATAATAAAGACATGAGCTTTTTGTTCATAGGAAGAACATTCCCTCATTCCATAAAAAGGGATCTCTTCATTCCATAAAGAGAGAGCAGTGCCTCAGAGGAGGCTAAATTAAGGCAAAGTTTCCCCACTTCTAAGCAATAATGAATCATTTTAAAAAAGGCCCTGCTCCGGTAATTTCTCATCTGAGTGGGGTTTTCCACTCAAGTTATCTAGACCCTTCACAGTAATGATATCTGCTTGATAGGAAAAGGGCCTGAGAAGTTTTTATATCTTCTTCATATATGTCTACATGTATTCACACACACACGCACTCACGTGTATATGTACCCACACAAACATGCCCTCACACAGAGTTATAAATATATATATGTACATATGCAAAGAGACAAGACTGAAAACCATGTCAAATGTGGAGTATTACCCACTTTTCAGAACCATTTATACTACTATCTACACAATACATATTGAAACTCAACTTTAAGATGTTTTATTTTTATGTACATTTTTTTGTTTGTTTGTTTGTTTTTTGTCTGGAAATAAAATATCTAAATACAGACAGACTGTAATGTTGTATATGTATAGCTTTCAACAATACTTTAGCTGAATAAATGCTTTGTACATAGTTCTGTCTTTTAATGGAGTTTACAGCTACATTGATAAAATGGATTCCTCATTTCCTTGATTGTTTTTAACCAATAACAAGCAGAGAGACAATTACAAGTTAATATTAATAAGCAGCTCAAATAACACTGGTTAAATTATGTACAATACAAACCATTCATACAAATGAAGACTAGGATATTGAATTTGTTACAATATTTTATAATAAAGATAAGACAGCCACTTATAACTTACATGTTCTCCTCCAGGCATCTTCCTTCCTAGTGATCAGTTGAAGGGTTTTAAAACAGCTTAGCTTGCCTAAACTCAACCAGGTTTAAAGAATCAGAGCATAAAGAGTCAGAGAAACATGAAACCAGAATGTCTGCCCACATGTAAATTCCAAATGTTTGCCCATCTTTACTAGTAACTGGCTCGTTCCATGGAAAAAGAGCCACCTAACGCCACCTCGAATGTGCCTACTGTATGCTGGAAAAAAGTCACGATGTTTTGTTGTGTTCATATAATAAGGAATACTGAACGCTAGACACACATTTCTCCCATTTTAACAAGTATTTACTCCTACAGTATTATTTACCAGTACAGCTACTCCAAGCAGTAGAATGTGTGAGTGGGGATTATTGGTTGGCATGTATTCAAAGGACTTTCAAAGAGATTTCCATAACAGTCTGTGTTAGAAACCATTCTCTGTCTAGTTAATCCATTTTACTTGATGATAGGTTATCTTGAAACCTTAGATATCAGACAATGAAATCTCCCTTAACAGGAATCTCAATAGATGTGAGCTGAAAAGAGTGTGTGTCTCTGTGTACGTGTATGGTTTTATTTTAAATCCATAGTGATTTACAACTAGATTGATACATGGAGCTGACTGGGTAAAAATTACATTAGATTGTTTTCCACTAACATATTTGCAGCCATTTGACATCATCAGCAGCAGGTAGACACATTCCAGGCAATAGATGTGGCCTTCCTCCTTGAGGTTACAGCCCTGTCATATGACCTTTTTTATTCCTCAGGCTTCAGTCTCAGATACGTGTTCATCCTCACCCTGAAGGGAAGTAGGGTGTGTCACTGTGGTAGTTGTAATCAGGACACACCTTCTGTACTAGTTTATAATCTGTACTATAAAAGGAAATGTAAATACAGATTACTTTAAAGGGCTTGGAGCAGAGCCATGACACATGGCTCTGGGTCTGCTCCTGATAACAGGTTTTTGAAGGGTCATAGTTGCAGAGTGTGTTCTTGGTAGCCTTGTCAACCTTTTCGTACTCAATTCGACAGTTAAAGGACTTGGAATCTTTGGCATCAATCACTGTCTGTTGTGCCAAGTCAAATTCCACTATTTTTGTAGGGGGCACTAGGCTCACAGATACATTCCCTTGACCAGTGGAGTTATGCCTGAAGTAAACGCTAAACGTCCCATTGCCATGGTCAACAATTTTCCCCGTTATTAACAGATTTAGCTTCACAGTCTTGATGTTGGAATGAAAATCTCCCCAGCCAAACATTTTCTTAAATTTCCCAGTCTTGACAATGGGCCGTCTCTTTGCTCTGGGCCGAGGCTCTTGCAGGTCTGTGGAGTTCCTCAGCCAGTCCCAGAGATCTTGCTCAGAATAAGTTTCTGGGGCATCATATCGCAGGTCCAAATCTGTATCATTTTCCTTTCCACGAAAAGTCTGTGACAGCAGTCGGCTGATGGACAAGTCTTTGTTACTTTCTGTCCATATGTGCTTTAGTGTGGATTTGGAGCTTCCTGATTTTAGAAGTTCTGTTTTTCCTCCGTTTGTTAAATTTGCACAGGTAACCTGAAAAATAATGAAGAGAAGAAGAAAGAAAGGATATGTTGAGATATGTAATACAAAATCCATCATTTCCACATGATACAATGAGCAAATTTCAAAATCATAAGGATTTATGGGGGGGAAATAATTATATTCTCTGTACTCGGGTAAAACAAAACATAAATGTCTCTTATCCACTTCTTTCCAAGTAGTTATTATTTAATTCTTTTTTGGCAATCTTTTACACTGGTCTTCAGAATTAATTCTGACCATTCATTTAATTCTTCAGCCTGTAAGTCACCTCTGTTATGATGCCTTTAAGTGATGAGTAAGTAATGAAATACTGCAAAAACTAAGATACACAGCCATGTCATCCTCCACTGTGTATGGGGCTTTCACTGGCCACTTCTCATCTCAGAGTGAAGTACTCTTGCTTGAATGTTCTCTCTGCAAGTGGATGTGTTTTCCACCATCAGAGGCACATCCATTTTTCTTTGCTGCCCCTGGAGTTCACTGTCAAGGTCCTGTCTTGCTGGTGCCAACTTGACCATGCTCAGAGTCCATGTTATTATAAAACAAGTAATAGCAATATAATTTTCCTCCTTTTATAAGAACACATTGGTCTGTAGCCTTGACTGGGACCTTCAGTAACAACTGAAGAATAAATAATGGGATGAAAGTTTTAATGAGTTGCTTTGACAGCAATAAACATACTGTAAGTTTTACCTCAATTAATGCAAGAGGAGTCACACTCATGCTCCTTTACAGATTAACTACTGATTTGCCTTGTCTGTATCTAGTATGACATGTATTTCTCCTTCCTCACTCGACTTCTTTCTTCACACCTTCCTCCCCAAACCAGTGGTCTCTGCAAGACAGAGAGCCATTTGCATATTTTCAAGAAAAATATGGCCACCTATCTGAAAGTAGTAATAAAAAGAAATCTTAAAAATCACATTTTTATTTTGAGAGAGAGAGAGAGAGAGAGAAAACCCTGCACCGAGATCCTAAAAATCATAAACCTCAGAGACTGTTTTTCACAGAATTTAGTGTCAGAACAATTTTACCTTATTTATTTTCTATTTGCCTTGTTTGTGTGGAAAACAGAGAACAGATGCAGCTTTACACCTGTCTGACGCAGCACTGATGGAGAGCTCTGATGGAAGGTAGAAGGGATAGCTAGAATTGGCTGGGGATGGCAGGTTGACAGGAAGGAACCTACAAACTTTTCCCTTAAAAACACACAAGACATGCTGCCACATTTTTTAATATTTGAACTGGTCTGAAGAAGCCATTGAGTTTCTTATTTCCCTTTTCAAGGCTACATAGCACATTCTGAAAATGTCTGCTTTATGACTCTTGTGTTCTGGCACTGAGTTACACGCTTCTTTCATATCTTCAGTTATATCTTTCTCTTCACTTAAAAATGAATTAGGTGTATTCCCAATCCAAGAAACACAATGGAAAACAGCTAGTATTTAAATTATTTAAGCCATGGCCCCTTCTTACTGGTACAACTGCAAGTATATGTCACAGAGGTTATCTATTACATGGCCTTTTCATTTCTTAACAATCATGGAATTGAAGCATATTTTCAACACTCTTTCAAGGTCAGTTGAAGGCATACACATAAAATCAGTTTAAGCTTTCTCAACACCCTAATCAGATACGAGGTATGCCTCCAAACTTTTACAGTAAACAAGTAGGTAAACAATTCTGTCACATCCCTTACTATACCTCCTCAGTGCACTTCAGGTTGAGGGGACAGTAACAATAATAGATAAAATATGGGTTTTCTATAAGATCTCGCCAAAGGGATGACTTTCTCCTCCTTTGTACTGAAGGAAGGATAAACATACTCTAGAATTTTGATAGACAGTTTGTAGATGCATTTTAGCATCAACACAGTGAGCCAGGAGAGAAGCTGTAATGAAATGCACTGATTGTGTGATGGTTAATGAAGCAGCAATGAAGACGTCACAGGGAGAGAGAAAGAGACTCAGAATGTAATTTTGCAGTGGCATATGGGGAAGGAGTGCAAAATAAGAGGAGAAATGTGGTTAAAAGAAAAAATGTGCCTCTCTAGTAAGAATCTGTCAACCTGGTACGAGTCTAGCAGTTAGCTAGCAGAGCTAATATACCTGCAATCTGTAGGTAGGACACAGATTGCTAGCCACTGTATATTTCTTTCCTTAGAGCTTGCTTTTCCTTTGTTTTGCTTTCTGCATCCAAGGATTTACATTTCATAGGATTATACTACAAGTTCCATGTAACAAGATGTAACAGTATAAAAACTACTTAAAAAGAAGGTCTGCTTTTTTCAGCTGTGTAAAACTAAATGCTGAGGAAAAGAAGTATTTTCTGAAAGAGTTGCTGACTGATCCAATATATTTGTGTTCTTGAAAGGCAGTATATTTGATGGAAATGGATGATTCAAATCCCATGCATGCTGTACTGCTTCATACCTGACCTAACAAATACAATTGATTGTTACTGTCATTGATTTTGTAATACCTAAAAGGCTTCTGGTCATGCAGTTAGCCCTGAGACCTCTACGATTTTCAGTGTGGGTAACTGTCTGCTTCCATGATTAAAGGCCTGAACCTGCCCTCCCTAGTCAAGTGTGTATGTAAGCACTGGAAAAAAACAGCCCATGAGGGTTAATAAAAAAGCTCTAGAATTCATTGCTCTTCACTAACATTTTCCAGCCAACTGCATTTTCATATACTGTTAGTCTACTATGTACTATAGAAAGTAGCTATATGTATCCTCAGAGACTTGCATACCCAATAATACAGAGCATTGCTGCGTAATAGAATTTCTGCAAATGCAGCAGTTATTTTCACATGAACTAATCTACGATTTTCTTCTCTCTCTCTTCTTTCCAACCATAAGTCGGCAATAATACAAGAAAGATTGTACAGATCCATGAGATTTTGCACTTACTCATACAAAAAACAGCTTAGACCCATTTTAGCAAGGCATGAAAAAAAGTGTTGATTGAAAATGTCTGATAGAGTTGAAACACTGAGCATCCAAAATTCTATGGTGGCTTTTGTGTTCTTCTTTGAGTATACATGTATATAATTCAGAAACATGCAGCTGCTCCCTTACCAACTAATTCACCATAACAAGAGTTGTCTTCTTTTCCAAAGCCAACTGTCACTCCCAAACTGAAATGCCTTGCCCTGGATTATTTACCTTCTTTACAATAACAGTTCACTGGAACTGTTCAAGTCTATACAGGATTGGGATGAGTATGGGTATTTTTCTCTATATTTAGATTATATAAATTTATGGAGTTGACAAGTAACACATTTCACTGTACAAAAATAAGTGCTATTTCAGTTTCTGTTGGTTGAAGTGTTCGGGGTCCAGACTTTTACAATGTATATGGAACTTTCTATGGTAGTCTCCCAGTCTTCATTGGTAGCTTTAAGATTTATTCTGATGAAGTAACAATGATAAAATACACATGAACGTTGAAAAATTTAGCCCAGTACAGTGCAATATATCAATGTTGTAAAAGAGCTGAGGAGGGGTATTTCCTGTGCCAGCATACCTAGAAGTGAGTGATTATGATGTCAGCAGTGTACATATAGAACAAGAGTAAGGACAAAAAAATATGGGAATACTTGGCCAATACTACAGATGTCACTGGAAAAGCACTCACTAAGACTAGGAGACTGACCTTTTGTTCCAGTCTTGTATTTTTAATGGAAAGTACAAATTTCCACTGCCTAGTAACGCTTACTGATCTCAAAAAAAAAAGGCACAGGAAACTGATCGTCTGGTAACTTTTTCAATGAATGACAAATTGCTATCCCATTCTTCTTGTGTTTCTAGGCAAAAGCAAAGACACTGGGCTCAATATACCAAAGCATCAGTAAAAAAAAAAAAAAAAAAAAAAAAAAAAAAAAATTGATCCATAATTTAGTTTTTGTCCCATTAAAATAGAATATTCCATTCATTCTGTATCCTCCTTTTTGAGGCTGAAGAAATTTTCATGATGAACTTTAGCTTCATTAGATGTGTTTTAACGAATATGTGTAGCTCATTTAGGACTTCCTAAAGGATAGGTAGTTGTCTCAAAAAGCTTGATGTTCTCTTTCAAGACTAAACTCTGAATGTTTAGTCAGGTCAAATTTAAATATTTGAAACAGAGAAAACAAAGTTGGAAAGTCATATCAGGAAGCCATCAAGGTCTCAAGTGGTGATTTAGTCCCTCTTCTCATCCGAGGTTAAAATATACCATAGCTGTATTAACATTAATTTAGACTGATAAATCTGAGATTAAAAAAAATAATAATAATTCAAAGAGGTACAGAATGCCACTTGATTTCTCACTCTTTTCTTTTTATTCTAGCTCTATTACAGTTCATTACCTATAATTACAGTATTGGCTTAGAAATTATGTATTTATTCCTCTGAATGTATGACTACTTGAGGGCAAATGAAAATGTAAACAAACAATCTAATACTCAAGGTAGAAAATCTCTCTCTTCAGGTAAATAACTAATCAAAACCAAGATCATTTTTGCTGGCATAGCACTGTAAGAATTTGGCATCACTGTGTTTGTATGTGCTCTGTATATAAGAATTTGGAATTTTCTTTCTTCTGTCAGATATCTCTGCATTGATAGAACAGTAGTGATGTACATAGCTGTAAGCTGGACGATTATCAAGGCAGGATGGCACTCAGAATTTTTTTGCTGAATCTAGTTTTCCTACTTTAATCTTGTTTTATCCTGTTTCTTCCTGTTAGGTGGAGGAAAATCTGGACCTAGTTTACTACACTGCTTTGACCAATTTTTATTCCTATACTTGTGTACATACCATACAAAGTCACTAGTGGCATGGATCTATTTTATCTAATGAATAATTTCCAGATAAGTCAAAGCCAATATTCTACAGATATTTGACCATTCACATAGAAACTGAGAATTAATTTTGATAGAGAAATGTTTGTAACAGAGGGAAATAAAACACAGTGATGGACTTGCAGCTGTTACAAATGATTACAAAAATGATATGTGAGAAAGGGAGGACGAAAGCAGAATACCACACACAGTACTACTTCATATAAACAGAACTCTCTGTTTCTAACTTTCAATTCTTTTTGCTATATGACCAGCAGAGAATAAGCATGTGGACTGGTTGATCAAAATGTGCAAACTCAAATGAATCTGACAAAAGGGGCAGTATGTCTTAATTTACTGTGTCAAAAGAGAACACAGAAATGACTATGCAGGATCAGACCAAAAAGTCATTTAGAAGTGTTCTGCCTCCAAAAACAGCAATGAGAAGCCTCAAGAAGAGCAAGAACAGGTCAAACATATGATAGTCCCTTAGATTCTCCCAAGCTACCAAATATTTTTAGTTTCCTCAGCTATATATTATTTCTCTGTTTTCTTTTTCAGTAACTTTCAGTAGTCCTTTTCTGCACTTTCATGGTAATTTTGAGTAGATTTACCCGAGTTTTCAGAAAAGCTTGCTTCGTGCTATTTCAATTCTGCATATTTCTTGTTTTACTTTTGATATATTCTGTTTGTTTCAAATGACTCTTGCTAGAAAGAAAACATGGCTACCTGACCACAGCTCTTTCACACAACAGAGGTTATGCAGGACCAGAAGCTGATATAAATTCACCTAATGACAGCTGATATAAATTCAGTGAAATTTAATACCATTAAATTTGAGTGCCCGTATCAGTTGATGTCTGATTTGGATCTGACATACAAATAATCAGAGGGTAGTTAGAAAATTCATACCCACAGAAAGATGAGGGCACTAATAAACCAGTGGAGACACTTCTTTATTTGGGGATATTATAATTCTTAAAATATGTTAATCATTAAGTATTAAGATATTGCAATGGGTTGTTCTGCAAAAGAAAAATACTTAAAATAAATTACAGCTTTACAGTGCTCTTTTACACAATGTAAGTTATCTGTTGTAAATAAGTCTGAAAACTAATAAATTTCAAATAATTTTCAATAAATGTAAAGGTGACGGAACACCTTCAGTGGTTGGTTTCCAATAAGAATACCTCAGAACCATGATTTTGTTTTAGTTTCATTTCCTCTCCCTTGCATTCATGTTGACTATAGTCACTGCCACAAGCTCTGCGAATGTTAAGAAACAGACTGAAGAAAGGAAGTGGCAGACTGCCACCATAGTTTACAAAAGTCTCAGAACATATTCTGTACTAGCCCAGTTCATGATCTAGAGTGGGAATCATCTCACTTACCACCTCACTTGTATGGAATTTAGGTGGTAGGTACAAGGTATTCTTCTGGGCTTATTGCACAACTAATACAGAGAGAGACACAGAATGAACTACATCATCTACCTCAATTAGCTATTGATGGACCCTCAAGGATTGAATAAATGTCCATCATCTTGTATGCCTCAGGGTATGCAAGAAAACACTGACCTACAGGTCATATTACTTATGAGTTTGCCATGGAGAGAACACAAAGGCTGCAGGCTGGAAGAAGGTCAATGATTGCTCTGTCAGTACCCTTTATGAAATGCTCTAGTCATGTCCAAGTCCACTGCTCCCTACACCATTAAGGAGGGAGGCTAGTGCTATGCTACTTGTACAGCAAGGTGTGCAGGCTTAGAATCATAGAATTATTTACATAGATTTTTTTTTTACATAGATTTACATAGATTACATAGATTACATAGATATTTACATAGAAACATAGAATCATTAATGTTGGAAAAGACCTCACAGATCATCTGGTACAACTATCCCCCTACTAACAATATTACCCACTAAAACACATCCCTAAGTACCACATCTAACCTTTCCTTAAACATGCCCAAAGACCGTGACTCCGCCACCTCCCTGGGCAACCCATTCCAGTGTTTAACTACTTTTTCTGAGAAGAAATTTCTCATAATTTCCAACCTGAACCTCCCCTGGTGCAACTTGAGTCCATTCCCTCTTGTTCTATTGATAGTTACCTGTGAGAAGAGGCCAACGCCCAGCTCCCCACAGCTTCCTTTCAGGTAGAATCATAGAATCAGAATCATAGAATGGTTTGGGTTGGAAGGGACTTTAAAGATCATCTAGTTCTGAGCCCCCTGTCATGGGCAGGGATGTCACTCACTAGATCAGGCTGCCCAAAGTTCCATCCAACTTGGCCTTAAATACTTTCCATATTCCAATTGAATGTTTGCTAGTATTGTTCCTCCTTTTAGATACAAAAAATTTCCTATACAGAAGTTCCATTTTGGAGGGAGTATAGCTATGTATTATTCTGTTATCTTTGGGGTTTTATTTGACAATACAAATAATTTTCACTGGTGTTTAAGTCTAAAACATAACTCTCCTTGTGTCTTTTTTGTAGACTAGTGACTAGAACAAATGTTTTATACACAGGATTTTTAAAAGTGTTTGGTGATTTAAAGACACAGATTGGCACCTGAAATCCATCAGACAGACTGTGATTATGAAAACATTTCTTCTAACAGCAGTGCCCTAACACATTTTTCTCTTTCTCCTTTCTCTCTGCTTTGCTTCGGCAGTGCTGTCCTCTCAGCTGTGGCAGCACAGCTCATTGTATACTCTTTGTAATGACTTTCTATTTCCTTTCACAAAATTCCAGAGTGGAAATCAAATTTGAAGTTAAACATTAAGGATTTTCTAAGTGGATGGAGAAACCTGGACACGTTGAACCAGGAACCAAATCCACAGAGTCACAACAGGAAGCCATTAGATATCAGCCCTAAGAAATGTTCTTCCCTTTTTCTGGAAAGCAGAGGTGAATACAGGCACTGCTGTCACTCTTGTCTTTCAGAGATGAGATCTCACTCTTTTTCTTTAAAAATGTAGCTCCCAGAGGAAAAAAATAAAATAAATAAATGCCATTGTCAATTTAAGAGCTTGAGAACACCAGAGTCAAACCAAAAGTCCATCTTGTCTTGTACCATGTATCCAACATTGGTCAAAAGGTGATTTTGCTGACAAAGAAAACAAAGAGGAAAATATATTAATTCTATCAGAAAATCTTCTCAATCTTAAAATACTTGAAGATCACAGACTTCTGAAGTTGGAATGGTGGTTAAGAATTCAATAACCTTCAACAAATATTACTTATAGGAACTGGCCTGTCTCTCTCTGAAACTCTGAACATCTGAAACAATCTGTGACCAGCAGTTCCACATCTCAAATTCCAATTGTCTGAGGAACCCTCTCCTGGATGCTAAGGACAGGGAGAGCTGTAGAAGTTTAAGGATGGCACTAGGGGAGCTTCCAGGTAAAGAAAATGAAGTGTTGTCTGAGTTAGAGGTACTTCCAGAACTAGGAAGCTCCAAAGGTGATAGTCAACAGAGAGTATAAAAACATGTTGTAACTGTGTTACTTAAATACATTGAAAATGTATGAACTCTCTTTATCAGCCAAATCCTGACCACCACTAAAGTCAACTATAAAACAAGAGTTTTACGGGAAGAACAGAAGGATGAATATAGCAAGATAATATGTAGTTTGCTTTCATTTTCTTGCCTAGTAATATAATTAAGGCAGATTGGATGCTGTTTAGCATGTAAAGCATCGTTTCTCTTTCAAATTAGAAAACATTAAATTATCCCATATAGTAGTCTGTAAACTGAAGGACCAACTGAGTTACAATACACTGTGAAAATCTTCACATTACCATTTTACAGCTGCTTTTTGCCTTAGAATTGCAAGAATTCAGCCCAAATATTTCTAATGGTGGAGATGCAAGTGAAATTATAAAGATTTGGAAAATGATTGAAATATAACTGTATGAAATATCCTATTAACTCTTGCCCTACGTTTTACATTTTTAGAAAGAATTTAAACTAAACTCTTGAAGCCTGCTGCCTATGTTGTCATTAAAGATTTTTTACTTCAGTGGATTATGACTTTTGAAAATTCACCCCAGCTCTGTTCAGCAGGGGATTAAACTTCCATGGAATAAATTAAAGTAGGTTGAAAATGTCTAACAGAGTTTTAAGACCCCTGTATTATACCAGTATCACAGACTGCTGCTAACTTTGAAATGAAAGTCTAGCTAGGTAAATAAATTTTGTCAAGGATCTATTTCTCTCATTCCACATTCCTATAAGCCTTCTTTTATTAATATTGGTTTGCCATTTTCTGAATACATGTAGAAAGTAATATTAAATAAAATTAGATTTAATATGAAAGGCCACAGAGCAACATTTTAATCAAAATTTGCATTGTATTTTTCTTTACATATAACACACTGAAGAAAACTTCCATTTCCATATTGTTACACATATCTTCTAAAGAGAGTGAAAAAGACTGTAATGTGTTCTTCACTAGTTAAATGGAGGATATCCCAGTACTATATCATGTTGTCAAGGTTTTGGCTGGGATGAAGTTAATTTTCTTCGTAGGGGCTCACACAATGCTAAGATTTGGATTTTTGATTAAAAGAGTTGTGATTGTACACCAACGCTTTTAGTTGCAGAGCAGTGCTTGCACTGAACCAAGGACTTTTCAGCTTCTCATGCTGCTCTGCCAGCAGGTAGGTTGGGGGTGCATAAGGAGCTGGGAGGGGACACAGCCAGGACAGCTGACCCAAACTGTCCACAACATATGGTATTACACTCAGCAATAAAAGCTGAGGAAGAAGGAGAAAGGGAGGGACATTCAGAGTAAAGGCATTTGTCTTCCCAAGTAACCATTACACGTGATGTACCCTGTTTTCCTGGAAGTGGCTGAATATCTGCCTGCCAAGGGGAAGTAATGAACAAATTCCTTGTTTTGCTTTGTTTGCATGTGCAGCTTTTTCTTTACATAGAAAACTGTCCTTGTTCCAACCCATGAGTTCTCACACTTTCACCTTTCTGATTCTCTCCCCCTTCCTACCTGGGTAGAATGAGCGAGTGACTGTGTGGTGCTGAGCTGCCTGATGGCATTAACCCATAACAAAACGGGCAAAGCCACTTTGCACTATTAAGATGTTCTATTAATATTATTTATTTTCTACATCCAGTTTCCAATCATTTACTGCTAATATAAAAGTTTAATAAAATTAAAATTCTCCCACGTTAATATTACCCAAATAGTTTATTACTGCAGACATCATATTGTTCAAAGAAAAGTGCTAGAATTATGATATAATTGAGCCATGTAGATATTTGTGGGTGCATTCTGGAAACTCATATTTGAACAAAGATGTCTCACAAGATTCCTCTGAGTGCAAGTACACACTCTGCCAACATCAGTGAATTTGTAAGAGGTTCTCGTGCAGTACAAAAAAGGGATTGCACAAATATGTGAAATTCTACTGCAAAACTATAGTTTCCGGTCATAAAAATTGCCTTTTGTTCATTCATTTATAAAAAAAGCTCTGTACTTTGGTAAGGGTATTTATGAAAGTACAGGAGCTGTTCCACAGTCCAACAGGAGTTTGGCATATCCCTGCTAACATTCATGCCTTCATCTTCAGCTTAAATCCTTACCAGAGATGCATAATATCTCTCCAGAAGTCCTCTGTAATCACAAAGACAATGTTTTCTTCTCTTTGAATTTCAGCCAGAAATAGCAACATATTCCCTTTCTAAGTGTGTTTGTTTAATAAGCATTGATCATTCATTCATTCTGTCAGTGGATATGAAAATTTTCTAAAATCCATCTCCAAGAAAAGAGGTGAGTTCCTTTGATGATTTTCTGATAAGGAACGGAAAGACTAAACAGCTATTCTATTGCAAGGGTACTCAATTATTTTTATTGAGACATACATATCTCAATATACATTCTCTTTACATTCACTTTACAAATCTCTCTTACAGAGATTTGCTCAGCAGGAAACAGCATGTGGTCAATGTCTCTACTGGACAAGACAAGTGCTGCACATTGTTTTCCTGGCTATGACCTATGCAAACATGTTCCAGTGTTCCCAAAATGCAGAAGTGTGGAAGAAATATGGAAATATAAAATTGGCAAAAATTGTCTAGATCCAAATCTGATCAGGACTCCTCCATCAGTGTACATTTTCTCAGCTGGGATGCAAGAAGACCAAGTAGCCTCAGAAAAAGTACTACTTCTTTTTGCATATATTGCTGGCTTTTCTGTTACTCTGGACACAGGTAACATGCAACTCATTCCATTAAGAGGAATAAAGTTACAGACCACTAGAAGGAGATACCATATACCAATTTTTCTACTTTCTGTAAACTAGTAATATTTTGTTAAGTATTTCTTTGCAGTGATTATCTCTGAACTTTTGGAGGCCAGTTTTTAGGTCTATGGTATTTTTGAGTTGATCTAAACAGACATTGTGAGGGAGCTCAGCACGGCCAAACAAAACTGAATACCCAACAGAAAATCAATATTGCCTATGCCTACTAGTTGTCTTTTATTTTCTTCCTACAATAGTATCATACCTAATTAAAAGTGAAAACTAATATCCAGCAGGATTAATCAAATTCCATATGCAAATATCTGGCTCATGTGAGGCTTGGTCCAATTGCTAGTATCATCACTAAGGTCATTAATTTAAATTGAGATGAGTTAAGAGTCCTATGGGGATTGACATATAAGTTGAAGGAGGTTATTCATTGCTAAGTTTTTCATACTGAAATGAAAACTTAGGAAGAAAATATGTGAACAGTGCTTTAGCACATCGATTCCTAGGATAACGAGCAGTGCTGTGAGTTTGTCTGTGGAGGACCATGAGTCCTCTCCTGCAATATAGAGTGGTTCTGATACATTGCTTTAAATTCACTTTAAGATGTACTGAAGCAAGTTCAATGCAGATAGTTCAAGGTCTACTAGGCTGATATCTCTGGGATTCTTTTATCCTTGCTGACTTCTGCCAAGCACCTTCAAATAACACAGAGACATTTTTAATCAAAACTTGAGTGCAAGTTTCATAGACCCTTCCGAGACTCTTTCACAGTCTTTAGAAAAGGACCAAATATTTCCAATTAACAGAAAATATACACTCAATTTCCAAACAGAAATACGGGAGCTCTAGAGCACCGGTTATACTAGTGCAATATACTGCATTCTCAGCTCATCCCCTCAAGCTAGCTACCTCAGCTAGCTCCAGTGTCTTGATCCATAACTGCATTTCTAGGCAGGGTGACTAGAAGAAATGTAGTCTTTTAAGGCAAGTTATTATGGTGTGCTCAACATCTATGAACTTTCTCTAAATGCTGATGGCTGAAATATTTTGAGTAGTAACAAAAAGACTGCAGAGCAATAAAGTAATGATGGCATTATATTACTTTTCATACATAAAGAATAAAAGTATAAAATTTATTATTCTGTCCTTGTACCACAAGGACTTCTCAGATATGTAAAATAATTAAATTGGCCTATCAAAATGGACTTAAAATAAAGGGAACCTGCAACATGTGTGGCATTCAGAAACTTTTTGAGTAATAATTAAAAAAAAAAAAAAAAGAGTCCAAAAATTAGGCTGTAATCCTTACATGTTTGGGCTTTAGTGTTTAATCAAAAGGGTGTTTTCATATTAAAGTATAAGAAACTCAGGTTTCAGCAAAAATCAGGCATTAATGATCCCAAATCTGGATGAGTAGAGAAATGCAGAGGTTCTAGAAAAGAGCAGAGTAACAGGAACTTTTCAAACCAAGTTCCAGAGCCTTCATCTAATTAGACTGACACTTGGAATCCATTCTGCTTTGACCTCAGACTGTTCTGAGCATCACCACCTTGACAACACTGAATTCCTCAGGCCAGTTCTGCCTGCAGCTCCATTTGTACAGACTCTTGCATGAGATTTCAATGGAGTGACTTAGACAGGAATTAAGTTCTTTGACTTCCAGAGAATAAACATTTCTTCAAAGGCAGGTCAAGATCACAGTATATTAATATATTCCTATGTCTGTCTCCTCCTCTCCCGCCAGCCCGAAAAAAAAAAAAAATAAATAACTTTCTTCTATTGTCGCATTTTTTATATCTGTGCAGCTGAACAACATCAAAAAACAGTTTAACCTTAGCAAGCAAATTTCATTTGTTACCTGCCAAATGCCGATACAAAAGATAACTATGAAAACGCAATAAAATCCTCATTCTAAGGCAATAGGTAACATGCCTTTGCTATAATATACTTGCTAAATAACATTCAATGAACTCATAAAAGCATTTAATTTAAATATAAATGCTTTGCAGTTCCATTTTTCAGGGAGTAAATGACACTTTTGCTTGTTTCTTTGAAATGCATTTGCAGAAAAGACATTCTCTCAAAATCCACAGTTAGTGTTATATATTATCCCTATTACTGCAATACTCATGGACTGCCCTGTGGTTAGAGCTGGGATGTACTAGAAACTGTAAAAATATATAGTCCCTGCCCTAGACAGCTTTCTCACTGAAACAGTATTGGCAATGGCAAGGCTAAAAGAAGAAATACTGGTGATGTCTTATCAATTGCAGAGCTAAGAGCTAATACAAATCTCTGCACGTTTCTTTCAAGTATCACATCCAGGATGTCCCCCCAAAAATGTTGATTTCAGTAAGTGGTAGAAATATAAAATGCCACCAGATGTTTTAAACAGGATACAAGTTCTAGGAACAAAGTCATTTCAGAGGGTATTGTGTTATTGAATTCACTAGGTCCATGTCATTAAGAAGCCTGAAACCCACTCATAGGGCATTAAGAAGCCCCATTTTTTTTCCAGGAGCAGGGACACCTGCCCTCAATATTGAGACATTTGACTTGTTGCTCTAATAAGAACTGCAATAAAAGTGATCATTTATATAGAATCTGTACTCCAAGATGTGAATCCCTCAATTCCCCCTTCATCCTTCAGCTGTCAGTCAACAGCACTTCTGGATAGTTCATAAACTACCTAGTGAATGAGAAGAATATTTCCAATTTTTTTAAATGCACTTAATCACATTCTAATGATATATTACCCATAAATTTACTGAAAACCAGGAACATCTTATTCACCTGGTTCAAGCAATTAGTTTTTTAAGGTGTTTTCTTTCTTATTTTGCTGTACAGTTAACAAAGACATGGGACTGTTGGACAGCAAGAAAAGTCCAACTTATACTTATTACAGTACTTGCACACTGAAAAATTTTTGTGCACTTATCTTAGGGATATTGTTGCTAACATACGTTTATAAAATAGTGAAATCCATTAATACCCTGGATGAATTAATAAAACAGATGTTCTAGTAATTTCAGAATAGTTTTTTTTCTATGGAGCACAGTATATATATGTATTTGGTCTAAAGATATCATGTTTACAAAAAAAAAAAAAAAGACATTCTGTCTTTTTTATTTGCAGGATAATATGAGAAAGCCAAGCTTTTTAATTCATAGTGTCTATATCACGGTAGTAACCCTAACCAAATACCGGAAGCCTAAGCCCCAAACCAAAGCCATAACCCCTTCATTCTAAACCTGTAACATTGAAACCCTCACTTAAACATAAATCTAACCTGTTTGGTGCACAGGAGGTAAAAGAAGAGCACAGGCTGTGAGGTTCTGGAGTGAACACACACACATATGTATGCACATAAATTATCTATGATACACTTTGTCTAAAATTACTAATGCATTTCCAAGTATCATCATGTACTTTGAGTAATACAGAAACAGATCCTTTGCCAACATTGACTACCACTTAATTAATTTTTCAGCAGATTCATGCCTGATAAATCCAGCTGAGGATCTGACCACACATATTTAAAATTATCAAAAATATGTCATTAAGTTGCAGGTCCTTCTACATTCACATCACTTAAAATAATATTCAACTATATTTGTGGTCCAAAATTTTATTTAATATCACTCAGGATAAAAGATTCCCAAATACACCAACAGAATATAAAAGGCTCAGGCAGATACAGCAATTTTCCGTCACGTCCTTCAGTCATGAAAAAGACGGCGTTTTTTGTTATGGGGAACTGCAGTAAGGGCTGAGTGGCAGTCTCTGTGCCTGTTCAAGTACTGCTCATTCTAATCAGACTGCCAGCAAGGAATTATTAGGTATTTGGTGTTTATGACGTAAAATATCTACTAGGAATTGGATTTTGATCATAACTTCATTTTATATCTGTTTCACAATAACCAGTAGAATAAAAAGTGTTAATCACTGTTGACCTTTGCTGGATTTGAACTAGTATTTTGATTGCTAATCCCTACTGAGGGACTCTGAAGTACACCATAGAGCCCCTAAGGCATGCAGCTTGACCCCTTCTGTTCAAGTTGGTTTTAACCAACAGCATCATCAAGAATATGCTTAGACTTGCCAAGGCTAATTACAGATTTGGCCATAGTTTTCAGCTGAAGTACAGATGAAACTGTCTAACTAGAAATATTAAAAAAGTATGCTGGGCTCTAGGTGATTCTAAATGAATCAAAAAGTAGCTCCAGCAAGAAGATCCTGCAGCCAAGAAGATTTAGATTTTGCAGACTCATGCAACTGCACTATCAGTTTGCTCCAAAGAAATGCCCAGCTCCTGGCAATTAGTATTCTTAAGGGGCTGGATTGAAATCTGTTAGTTTGGGCTTCTATCAAGATCTTCCCCCAGATGGTAATACAATTCCAAACCAGCTGAGATTCACTTTGTTTTGAATTTCATTGTAAGAAAGAATTATACAGCAAAGAGATGAACAAAGGTTTTCCTTCCTCAAATTTCAAACTACAACATGAAGAGAATTTCTTTGAGTTTTTTTTTTCTTTTCTGAATACGATTAGCTTATTCTAAGTTCCTTATCTTCAGATCTAATCTTTTTCCTTGGTTATTTTCAAATTTACATTCAATTATGTTTCAGATGAATGATTACTGAGAGAAGTATAGAGACAATATGGCCTACCTTGCACTCAGCAACCAAACAGGTATTTTAGTAGTAGAGCATGTAGGCCTTCTTTCAAAGCTTAAAACTGGAAGAACATGGTCCACATTGTATTTGTTGTACAGTACTGACAGAGCCCTCATTTCCTGCACTGTGATCCACTAAATAAATAAATAAATATATATATATATTCCAGGCTAAATACAGATCACAATATTTGTATGTCTTCACTGCAGTGAATCATTTTCTGTATGAATAGAGTTCAGGCCAGTGCTTTGCAAATCCATTTGGAGTTGAGTAAGGACTTCAGCAGATACTAGGTAGTTCACACAGAGGGACACATTAAAAAATACTTCCTAGTTTGATGGGCTACCAGCCACTCAGGTTGCACTTCAAGAGACAAAAAGAGAACACTTGTTTTGCAATGTGCAAATAAAAGCATTTTATATTATGAGCTGACTACATTTCAGTGGAGTTATTCTGGAAATACACCAACATCACTGAAGTTCTAATCTGCTCCAGGTAGTTACTGAATAGTCCAGTGAATATCAGCTTACTGAAATGGGTAATTAATGTTTGTCAAGACTGATAATATTTTCCCTTTTTTGATATCTTGGTAATACAGGTAATACAGATATCTTGGTAATACTTGGTAATACTAACAAAAAATATTTTTAAATTAATATTTTGGGCAATTCAAGTCAGGAAAATAAAAAAAAACTCCTTTTCTCTTAATTCCTGCCCTAAGGTCTCAGCAAGAAACGTAAGTGAGTTCCTAAAATGGAAAGCTGACTGGGAAAATGTGTTTTGTGCTGTATTGGAAATATTTCCTCAACTAGGATTTTTCAAACTTTCATACAAATTGCACGCCCATCTCTCTCAGACCCTTCAAAGGACAAACAAAACACAGCAAGAGCCATGAAAAAGACTCAGGACTTTTGAACCATTCCCAGCTCTCCTCCTGTTGCCACAGCTCGTCCAGGAAGGCAGCTCGCCAGCTTCCACAAAAAAATCCCCCGCACAAGGGAACTAAGATATTGGATTGACTCAGTCAACAGGAACTTGTGACCAGCATGACAGGCCACCTGTTCTAAGGGGGATCAAGCCATGGAGGGGGCTGAATTCAATTTCCTTAACAATTCTCTTTACATGGCTTCGCAGCATTTATCAAATCTCTGCCACCTGAAGGAACTCTCATTGTGTCTAACAGACAGAGGGAACAAAGCAGCAGAATGTGCGTTCTCCCTTCCCCATACAAGAATGACACTGGAAACCCCTAAGTAACAACTACAGATCTTGAGATGGAAATGCAGGTTTCCAGCAAATAAGATGAGGACACTTCTGGCAGATTTAAAAGAACTATTATAACAATTCCTTATTAATTTTCTGTGAAAATCAATGAAAACTTCAGGGGACTGAAAAAGTGAAACATCTATAGTTATTCCAGGGGAAAATTTCTATCCATTACTCTCATATTATTTACCACAATCAGGCTCAGATATTTTCAGGAAAATAAAACCATTCACCAGAAAACCCTCTGTTTCTTACTTATCAATATATTCAAAAGACAAAGATCTCAGCAATGTATCAACAGGAAATTATACCACATACAAACACATATGAATACTTTTTTTCCTTTACTTTGCAACTAGAAAACAGCAAATATTTATTTCAGTATTTGGGGAAAATATTTAAGTAATTAATTGTTACTATTGACCATTTATAAAATGTAACATGAAAAATATATTGTGAGATGAAGTTTATAATACTGTGGGAACACAATATACAAATAATATTATGCTCAGATACATCACTTTTCCTTGAAGATGTCAAAGTATTTTACAGTAGAATCAAGTCTGTCTACAACATAAGAATTATTATAATCATTAAAAATTATAAATGGTAAAAAGAAAGTACTTAAAGTTACACAACTTGCTCAAGGGAATCCAAAACTACTCTAAATGTCACTTTGACTGCAAAATTGCGTCAACAAAAATCAACCTAAGAATAAGCAAGGCCAGTTAAGTTGAATATTTGGTGAGGATATTAATGTAAATGTGATCTTAGCTGAAAAGAACAGACAGTAGAATCTCTGTAGCTGGAATCAATTTTAAGCTAATAAATATCTGCTTTGATCAGAGATTCAGGAAATAATTGAAAGGTTAAAAATAGAAAATACAAATGACTAATAGCATATTTTGAAAGGAAATGTGAACAATGAAATCTAAACGATGCAAAATTTTTTGTTGTTGTTTGTTTTTGGGTTTTGTATTTTTTTTTTCTCCAATAATCTACCTGAATTGAGTATAATGAAAAATGAGACAAGATAGACAAGAGGACAAAGCTGCCCAGTGCTGGTCCATCATTGGCAAAGTCATAGAGAGAAAGGAAGGTCTATAGCTGGTTTGGGCCCATGTGACACTTTCTGGAGAAGGAAGCTTTTTATTCAGAAAAGAAACAGATGTTTCGGCAGATAGCATAGAAAGAATCCTGTAAGAGACTATAAACTAGCCTTGAAGGGAAGAAAAGAGTGTGGAAAAAATGTGAAGTATAAAACAAAAGAACCAAAATGACATGGATAAAATAGAAATGCAGAAAAAAGACAGGGCCTTTGTTATAACTGAAAGGAGAAAGTAAATGTGCTAAACTCCTTGTAATTTTTGTAGAAGTTTTAAGGAAAAAAAAAAAAAAGAAAGAAAGAAAGAAAGAAAGAAAGAAAGAAAGAAAGAAAGAAAGAAAGAAAGAAAGAAAGAAAGAAAGAAAGAAAGAAAGAAAAAGAAAGAAAGAAAGAGAAAAAGAAACCGATTTCTCATCCACTGACACAGTTCATTGCAGCACGAGGCTGGGAGATTAATTTTATAACCACAGACAGAAATCAAATAAAAGGAAGAGTCAATGCCCTTTTTAAGCATCAGTAGAAAAAAATCACAAGCACACAGCCAATATTAAAATGCAGCCAACGTTTATGGCCAACATTTAAGTAGGTTTGTCCTGGAAAAACAGAAAATAACCAACCGTGTAAATGGAGACAGGCATACTACCATCACCTTCCCCTCCACCCAAAAGTTTTCCTCTTTCATTTGTTTGTGGTAAAGAAGTTTCTTCTGAGCCAAACAAACGTGCTAGAGAAGACTTTAAGCTGAAACTTACCAAGTCAGTTTCTGTGAATACCCTCTGCCTTGACAAAGAGCTTTATCAAGAAACTCCCAGCCTGTTCCATTCTGAAATCTACTGCTGATGGACAATTACCTTTAACCACCTTAAAAAATATCTTCTTTAACTCCTAAGAATAGCCTTTTCTGCAAGATTTGAAGGAAGCTGCTATCAGAGTAGCAAAAACAGTTAGTCCCATCATTTGCTAAGAGACAGGTACCAGCTGAAGATATTATGGCATGTCTTGGTATAAATATTTAAATTGCAATGCAGCGTAGCCTTCATGCAAGGTGCACTCCGAGCTGTGTATCTCCTGTGCTCACACTGGTACTTAAACAAATGGTCAAAAAGGATTCAGATCATTTGTATGTCAGCTCCTCCAGGGTAAGAGCCTTATACGCTTGTCCTTAGCACATAATAAATTCAACATATATCGAAGACATTTATGCATAAAGAACAACAAAAAATAATCACAGGGAAAAAGCAGGAGTATGGGTTGTTATTGCAGAATATTCAAGGTCACACATTAGCTTCCACTGCAATAAGTATCCAACATCCTAAAATAATGCTAGTCAGCCAGCAGGGATGCAGCTTAAGGTACAGTTCCTGAAGATGTCTTTAAGTCAGAGTCTAGACTTAGTGTTTAAATATTGTCCTGAATAGCTGTTTCTATGAGGAGAGACTGCAAAATTTAATAATGCCCTACAGTTCTCATATGCTGTACAAGAGAAAGAATTAAAAAGGTACTATTTCAATGAAAGTGTTACACAATTTAATCCTTTTGATGGTAACCCCTGCATCAAGTCATTAAGATGTGCCATTTCTTGAACAGCAAGAGGTAGAATATGTATATAAAAACAGGAAACCATGAGAAAAACTATACTGAAAGGAATGTACAAGGAAAAGCAGCAAGGAAATGAATATAAAGTCCCAGTGAAGCTGACAGAAAGAAATAAGAAGGTTCATCTGGACAGAAAATTGACCATACCATTTTTTGCATTCCATATGTGTTTCCGTCAGTGGCTCCTATTTGAAAAGTTCTTAGTTTCAAGTCAAACCCAGATTTTCCTGTCTGATGGGCATGAAAGCTCAAATTCACATCTGCAAATTTACTATGTTCTCTATGCTTCATACATCAGCTGTTATGTGCAACATTATTTCTGGAATTGTATCTTAGCTTACAATTTGACTATTATGGTACATCAGGGAGAAGAAAGTGCACCTTGGTCTGCCACAGCTATATTTTTATTGACTTCACAGTCCTGAATGAGGAAATCTCTTTTTGTTAGCAAACTAAGCAGGTCTGACTTGGAAGATTTAAAGGGCACAGATATGCATCAGTGATCAGGTGATGTTTGCAATGAATATGGGATGGCAAAAAGTATCTACTTATACATCTAGGAAGGTACTGCGACTATTTAATAGCAGCAGGAGGAATTTTTATGCCAGAAATTTTAAGGGGTAGCAGATTTTTACTTGCTTTTTGTCTGGAAAGACTTTTTTGCACTCTCACCATCACCCCACCCCAGCATTTCCAGACTGTTATTCATAACTGAGAAATCGTACGAAGTAGTCTTGTCAATGGTTTCCACTGAGTCTGTTGTTTTCAGGTATTCTGATATGATCGGTCCTCCCTAGGAAAGTCTATGACATACCAGTTTATTTCTTCCAATTCCAATACTATGAAATAGACAATAAAGCAGGATCTTTCAGCTTGCTCTCTCTCACTCATTCTCTGAGGCATTTAGCAAGGTCTTTCCTCTTCCTCCCCCAGACTTCTCAAAATCTTCTTTGACACTGAAAACTGGGTTTGTGTCTTCTGAGAAACAAATCCTTTCCTGGTCTGATTAAAAATCTGATGAAAAGTAAATCTCCCTTGTTCTGTAAAAAGGAAACAACTGAAGTCAGTTCTTACTGATGGAAAAGCCACAAGTCCAAAATGCCAGAAGACAGATGGACTGATCAAAAAGACAATGAAGTCTTTCCATTAACTTTGATAGACTTTGGGCTTAGGTCATTAATCAGCTCTGTTAAGAATTTGTAGGGTCTTGTAGGGAGTTTCTGTACTAGAAAAACAGAGGCAGAAAATACAACCTTGACATTTCTGTTAAACAAGAAAAACTCAGGAGATATACTCACAAGCATACTACACTTGCTAGACTATAATAATAAGTTTTATATTTAAATACAGCAGATCAATGACAAATTAAGTATGGAACTAATGTCATTTGGTCAGTCAACAATTTTTTTTTTTTGACTGGTTGTGGTCCTGAGCAATGATAAACACATTTTTTAGAAATAAGTGCTGTGGTTACAATAAACAAAGGTATGTATGTTTTTCTTTGCAGAATTATTAGCCCATGCTTATTGATATTTACCTTCTCAATGCACCAAAACAGTTGAGATATTTTCATCTCAGATTTAGTGATTTTTTTAATAGCATACTAAAATAATTTATATTCCATCATTATACTTATGTATCCACATTGCTTTCTTTGCTTGTTCTTATTACACATAATGTAGGAAAAATGTCTACCATTCCTTTGTCTTGATCTTCCTCCTGATTAATGTTGATTTGTTTGTGGCTATGGTGAATTAACAATTTTTACATGTTATTTTACATCTTCCTCCTACAATTCTCTTACATTTTTCTAGCTGGTATGTACAAGTCAGTTCACTGAACTATGTTCCTGAGTTATCCCAGGCAAGCGTGAATTATTTTGCTTACTTCCGTTATAATGCCAGATTCTTCACAGCTGCAAATCATTACCAATTCTCATCATTTTACTCACCTATGCTTCTCCTTCTTTGTATTGCTCTAGTAAACAAAAATTACCATTATGCTGATCCTTGCAAAATGGCTGAAGTCATTTGCTTTCATTAATGTTTGCCATTATCTGCTAACTCCAAAGCTCTTTCATCTCCTGAAGTTAATCATCTTCCCTTATCCAAATAATCTGAACATTTCAATGGCTGCTGCAGTTGACACTGGTATATTTATTCCAAACTGGCACCAATCATATTGTGGTTCTGATGGGTGCAGAACCTTTGTAGCACCACTGAACCCTGAGAACATATTTCAAGGAATCACAGACTCTGAAAAGGAGGCCCCTGGGATTTTTACATGCAAAAAGATGTTTTCTGGTCAGAAAAGCTTTTAAAAATCTGGTCTCTGTTTTATATCATTCTGTAACCAACACTTCTTAGAATCAATTGCATTTATGTCAAAGAAGCATAGAATCATAGAATGGTTTGGATTGTAAGGGAGATTAAAGATCATCTAATTCCAGTCCCCCTGCCATGTCTCTTGTCTCCCTCCCTTAGTTAACTTTTAAGCTAGCTGAGGTAACAAGACAACTACTTGAAATAGTTAAATATCTTCCTTTTAAGATTTTGTTATGACTTTAATCAAATTAATACTTTTCTGAAAGTGAATGTTCAGATCTCACTATCCTCAAGAGCAGAACTGATGTTTAAATATCAATAATTTTCTGTTGCAGTTTCTAGTCACCACTTTTAAGTCTGCCAAAATCCTCCCTCTGTTAAAAGATGGGTTTGATTATGCCTGCTCAGGTGCTTGTGTTTTGGATCTCCAGGACAGACTCTTTCTGGTCCTGGAGCTTTGGTAATCTTTAGACATTTTAATATCCTGATCATCTGTTCAGGTATGGCCTTGATTTCCCTCAGTATTTCTTCTTCCTCTCCTAGGAAATTTACATCAATGTTTAGCATCTGTCACCCTCTTTTGAATGTTAAGGCAAATAACTAATTTAATGCCTAGAATTTCTGTCTATTAATTATACTGTTTTTATTTCCACTACCATTATAGACTTTTTGTGCAAAGTACTTTAAAATGACTTCACAAAAGAGCTCAGTACATCATCTCTCATGTTGACTCTTTCTATAGGCTTAGGCTTAGACACAAAAGGCACATATTTGACACTTTTTTCTAAAAAAGCTACAAAAAGAAACCTATTGTGTGTAATTTTTTTTCCCAAATCTTCCATTAACTACGTGGTCTCAACTATAGCATGTTGTAATGGCCTCCATCGCCTGTATTAATTCCCTGATTTTCAGGAAACCTATCTTTTTTTGCAAGCATTTAGGTAGTATAACTGGTCTTGCAACAGAACTACTAATGGCAAGGACTATGTAAAATTCAAATTAATCAGCTAAAGTTTTTGGGAAAAAAATAAAAAATAAAAATCCCAGGATAGCATAAGTATTTGGCCAATAAAAATAGACAGAATTGAGTTTCTGTCACTAGTACCATTGCTCACACTGTATTTTTGTATGGATGTGCATGCATTTGTATAAACATGTATGATTTAACTCCTTAAACGTCTTTCATTGCCTTCATTCAGACAAAGTATTTAGTTTTCCACATTAGAAAAGAGGGGCAGACTGCATCCTTGACACAACTTCTTCTCAACACCAGATAGTGCTTCCCTTTTACCTGTAAAAAACTATCTCACATACTTCTAGAAACTGATATCACATAGTTTCCTTTATAAATGTCAATGTTGTAACTAATGTTAAATAATTTCTCCCACTGTTCAGTGTAAATTTCATAGATGTTTCCACATAACATCTTTAAAGAACGCCCATTACTATTCACCCCTATAACCAAAGGTCTTATCCAGCCCATCATAATCCACCTCATATCTCCACTATTTTAACATTCATTCCTTTGCTGAACTCTGATCCCCTCACGGAGAAGCAAATGCAACAAAAGAATCGGCTTCTTTGACCAACCTCTGCATATAATTTTTTAAATAATCAGAAATGAACTGTTTGTCTTAATCTTCAAATTCTTTCTAATTTTTATCCTGCCTATCATCTCCAGTGTGTTCTGTCTCCAGTTAGACCATAATGTTGGCTTCCATTACCCATGGAATTGACAGATATTTTTAAACAAAATCCTCTGTGATTTTTTTCCAAGCATCTGCCACATAACCTCATTATCTTCCTTCAAATCCCTCATTAAAACTCTCTTGCTGTGATGCCTACAAAAACATGAGAGAATGTTTAAGCTAATAATGAATTGAGACACTTTCTCTCATACTGACCAATGTTGCTTCATTGTCCTTGTGCTCCTTTGGCTGTCTGGATCCATGTGTTTTTTCTTATATTTGAATCACAGGCTCCCCATGAGGTCCTAGTTTATGACTTAGGGATCTTTGGTACTGATAATATAAATAATAATCAGAAGAAAAGATTTTTCCTTCTCATTATACATTGTTAGCTCCTGAAAACACGTTCACACTTCATTTTTGTGTTAGTTTCTAGCAAGTAATTGCAGAAAGTAATATAATCTCAAAGTCCTCTCTCCCTTTTTGCAAGGGAACTCACAAGTGAAGGACCAATTCATCCTTTATTCAGAAAAAAAAAAAATCTTTGAAAAGGAGAACTATGGGTTAGAAGAAAAAGCTCGTGTTTAAACATTTTTTTTTCTATAGATGACAGAGAATTTCAACACAATTTTTTCTCCACTGTGTTTCTGCCCCTTAGAACAGAACAGATAGGATTCTCTTCATGGAAAGGATGATATCTTTTCTTTGAATTAGCAATTTCCTTGCTTCCTTCCCTGAACACCATTGGCTGCTGGGTACATTCCAAGTCCTGATGTTCATGAAGTTACACACTCTTGCTCTATCTCTTCCCATGGAAAGGCAAATGTTTTCCTTTGGGAAGGAAGAGAACCATTTATTTTTCACTGATGATAGAGAACAGAATGAAAAGCAAATTATTTTTTTCATTACACATTTCACAGCCCATCATTTCACAGCTCATCATTATTTCCATGCTCAGGTATTGAAGGTTTTTTTAATCCTCTGAAATAAACACACCCAAAGCTGATCTGCACCTACATTAAAAGGAACCATTCTTCTGAATGGGCCTCAGAGTGACAGCAAGGGCTGATGTTCCTAGTTTAGTTTTTAAGTCTTCTACCAATATGAAATGCCCTTAACCACTTCATTTTCCCTTTTACACTTCGTCTCTTTCTTTCCTTTTTACCAGACTTCATTTAACACTCATGCATTGCTCAGGGAATGACCCCTGTTCACAAGCAGGATAGTTATTTTTTTGGTCTGACACATTGTTATTGTTGGCAGTATACAGAGTTGTATACTTTTTATATATAAATATATTTATATATTTATATTATATATATATTTATATATATATATTTATATAAAAAATATTTATATATAAATACATTTATACAACTCATTAATGTTGTTCAGTTGATAATTGTCTATCACCTGCAGAAAAAACTTCAGCATTTTTCTAACAAGAGATACATAGTGTTCAAAGACAAAGCATATTTCTACCTATGAAAAAAATGTAAACATTTATACACCTATAAAATATCCACAGACATCAATAAATGATACAGCAATTACTAATTTTTGCATGTAAATAATCAGTTTTGATGCGTATTTTTACATGTAGACAAAGACACAAGAAGTCAGACTTCATGTTGCTTAGGTGAGACAGTTCTCAAATCCATAGGATGTTTTTTTCCTCCATCGTATTTTGTAAACAAAAATCACTAACAATAAAATTGACAATTTATATTAGTTATGTTCATGAAGGATTAAACTCAAAGTTCTGTCCTTTTAGTCAATCTGAGACCTCAGAAAATGGTTCAATTATGAGAATTTAAGCAGTCATAGCGATTTAGTAGCACATTAATTCCATAGCACTTCCATGGGTTGCAAACCTGAAACTGCAGCTCAAGTGCTAGGCATGGCCAGAGCTATACAACTCTGATGAATGTATGTTATAAAAGAATAGATTTTCACTCCAAACAATGTACACAAAAAAGTTTGCGTGTTACAAACACAGCTGAGCTTTGACAAGTTGAAGGCCTTCATTTTCACTCAAACACTTCTAGCAAACTTTTTGTCTTAGTCTGCATAGAATAAGAAAGCTACACAAAGTGAACTGTTCTACCTTAAAATGTTGAGCCACTTTAAGAAGAAACTCAGATGCTTTTGGGAAACAAAATGAAACAACAACAACAACAACAAAAGATTGAAAAAAAAAAGAAAATGAAAAAGAAAAGAAAAGAAAAAAAGAAAAAGAAAAAAGAAAAAGAAAAAGAAAAAGAAAAAGAAAAAGAAAAAGAAAAAGAAAAAGAAAAAGAAAAAGAAAAAGAAAAAGAAAAAGAAAAAGAAAAAGAAAAAGAAAAAGAAAAAGAAAAAGAAAAAGAAAAAGAAAAAGAAAAAGAAAAAGAAAAAAAAAGAAAAAGAAAAAGAAAAAGAAAAAGAAAAAGAAAAAGAAAAAGAAAAAGAAAAAGAAAAAGAAAAAGAAAAAGAAAAAGAAAAAGAAAAAAAAAAGAAAAAGAAAAAGAAAAAGAAAAAGAAAAAGAAAAAAACATAAACAAGAAACATAATCTTCCAGAATTTCCCCTTTTGTTTTTTCTGATTTTCCTCGGTGAGTTTTGATCATTTTCCTAATATCACTTTCAATGTGTCTTATATCAATATCAATTTCAATCTGTCCCTAAATTCGAATAGACATCTTCACCTGCAATTGTGTTCTGATTCAGCAGGAAATGACCTTGTAAAACATCACGAAGGGTAATTTAAGTGAGCAGAAGAAATATAAGGTAACAGTATATTAAGATATTAAACACTGGTTTATATTATTTGCATAATAATACCAATACCAAAAAAAAAAATACTGAAAAAGGAAAAGCTATACTGTGGATCATATAACAGATGAAGTTAAGGAGGAGAAACAATTATATGATCTACAGTCTATGGACCAGATTTAAAGTTATGCACCATTTACGAAGTTCTTTTGAATAATTCACTCAGGGAGAAAAAAAAAATGCTGTCCAATAAAGCACAAAGCTTTACAGTTCATTTAAGCTATGTTTCTTTATGCACAAGTGGCCATATCTCCATTTTGCATCCAAGGGTGCACAATCACAAAACAAGGTGGACTGTGACAGAAGGGGACATGACCTGTTCCAGTACACAAAATATATGCATTACCAGTGCTCATTTAGAAAAGGAAAAGTAAAATAGGTGTAAAATGACAGACTGCCTGATGTATCTTTAACTTAAAATAAATGCTCGTTACCTTTGAAGGTTTTATTCTTAGATTTGCTGCAATGGAGACTCTTCTAAAAGTCTAAAATCTAAATGAAAATATTTTTAGTCTAAAAACTAAATGAAAATATTAATTTTATGAACAAAGAATTGGCAGAATCTTACCATGTGCTTGAAACCACTGAGTAGAGAGGAGAGTGAATCAGCTGATAGATGCCATGACAGTGGCATCCTTATTAATTTTCAAGAAAAAGGAAATTTCAAGGAAAAGTGTAGTGATATTTGTATATTGTAGTACGTATGTATATGTATATATGTATATGTAGTATATTTGACAATGGCCTAAATATTGCCGAAACACTCCATTCCAAACTGCTGTCTACATTTTAAGAGGACTGCTGATACAATGTAGTCAGTTCACAGAAGAGCCTTGAGCATGCTTAGCAGAACAGATCTGTTCATAGCTAAATACTTCAGGAACTCAATATTTTTACAGAAGATTAAGAATGATTTGATCTACAGCTTAAAAGGATGCATACAGGAAACAAAAAAAAATTTAAATGGCTTCTTTGATCTACACTAAAGCACAATTTTAAGCACACATCTGAAAAAAAAAATCAGACAAAAAAAATGCAGATAATATGAATAATATCCTTCAGCTTCTGAAAAGACTAGGGATTAGAAACATGGAACTTTTGATCTTATTTAGGCCAAAAATCCCCAAACTGCTATAGAGCAACTACATTGGAATTGTGCACACTTCATAGCCTTCTCAGACATAGGATACAGTGAAAAACAGAAGAATATACATTCACAATGGATGAAAGACTACAAGACGTGAAATGGGAATAGTTAAGTATGTTACCAACAGAAATAGCTTTAAGGCCATTAGTATATGCAATTAAGATTAAAAGGAGATAGCTCAGCAGTGACTTCACCACTATATCTACTTTAAAGGAAGAAAAATAAAGATTAATAGATGATCAGTGCTTTGAGTATTTTCAACATCTGTATGATGTCTTAACGTTTTTACAGTCTTAGCATGGGAAATGAACATGTAAGAAAGAAAATGAAATAATATATGTTTTTGTGACATTTTAACTCTGTTAACTTAAACAGACTTTGTAAAGGACCTTTATAGAACTGTTTTCTCCTCAGACTGTTCAAAAACATTAAATAGTACAGATTGGGGTTACTATCAGCTAGACCTGTCTTACTCTTACTAGGTCAATCAAGTCTTTGTCTCTTGGCATCAAAAACCTGGAGGGAGGTAAATGTGAGTCATACCACTGTCTTATAAGAGAAATGTCTCTTAGAAATGTCTCATAATGTCTTGCAAGGAAAAAATGACACAGTAGAGAAAATGTGAATGATGAGTGCATATACAAGACATTGTCTTAGATAATCCAATTTGTGGACACAGATGTGATGTATTAATTCAGACTATATTATTTTTTTTCTGGAGTCCACTATATTAAATCATAAAAGTGTTGATACCAAAAAGAAAGACATAAGAAAAAAATGAAGGACAGTACAAAAACACAACTTCCAGAAGTACATCTGCATCCTGAAGACTGCAAATGAGTAGCTTAAAACTATTACTCAATGTGGGCATCGTGCTACTATAATCAGTGTGATATTGCAGAATATGTCAGGGCTCAAAGAAAAGCTGCAGGTCTACAAAGACAATACAAAACTTCAGGGAGAGAATGAATTGAAATGAATTTTTTAAAAAACTTGGGTATCCTTCATGGCTTTAGTACATAATTAACTACATCTGGAATCCTATGTATACTTTTGGACCCCTTGGTACAGGAGAGATGACAGCAAAGGAGGGAATCTGGTGGAGTGCTCTGAAGATGGTTAAGGGGCAGAAGCATATGATGTATGAGGCTGAAAGACTTGAGTTCAGTATGGACATGAGTCTAAAGAAGGATCTAATCCCCAGATTTCTATTGCTTAAAAGGGAGATACAGAGAGGGTGGAGACAGATTTTCCTCAAAAATGTTGTTCAAGGACAAGAAACAACAATCACAGAGAAATTCCTGTCAAAGATTAGAATAAAATTCCTCACCACAGGAGTAGTCAAGCACAGACTACAGTCTCTGCAGTCAGAAAGACTGTAACATCTCAGTTTACAATATGGGACTGAACATTGCCCTGATCAACCTGATTAACAACAAAATATTCCTTGCTTCAAACAAGAGGTTGGACTAAGTTAAAAACAAAAGAACAAACTGTGGTTATACAAGGCCTCCTTCACATCAGAAATAGGAATACAAAGTTAAACACAGTTTGAAAACAATTAGATACATTAACAATCAGCTAAAAAATTGACCAAAAAAAAAAAAAAACTTAATTGACATTAGTTTTAGTAACAGTTTAGATGATAAGGTGAAAGACAGAGGTAATTGTTACCTGATTATTATCTAAGAAGCACGATGGAACAGTTGGTGTAAAAAGGTGACAATTAATATTTCATTAAATCTGTATCTTTAAGTCCTGGCTTTTTAGTATCCAATTACATTAGGAATTTTTCTTCCCAAAAATTTCTTTTGAATGTCAGAGAAGGAAGAATTATGTTTTGAGAAGTATTCCCCCATCGGAAAATAAGTGTTTATACCCCCTCTTTATTTATTTATTTATTTATTTTATTTATTTATTTGGTAGGAGTTCATTTGAGTATAGATTTGTTGTTCAGCTTTACCACTCATTTCCATGAAGGCATTTGGTGCGCTAGGTAAAATATATTCTATTCTGGGAAATTCAGATACAAGATCTAGTGCTTTTTGTGGTTCCTTTGGATGAGATATTTACTATGGTATGATGGACAGCATTGGCAAATTGTACATTTGTTCCTCAGACAAGTCTAGACTGATTCAAAGCATTAAAATTTGCAGAGAAATTTCTTCTGATGGTTGAGTTTAGGGAGGCTTAGACTGTGCAAGAATTTTACAAGGGTATCAATGCATGAAGGAAAGAATATCAATAATGAGAAAGTCTGATAAAAGATAAAAATGGAAATGATTTTATTACAAGGAATGAAACTACAGAAATATGGTGTGAATACTTAGACAAGCTCCATAAACAGAATGAAAAGGCTAACAACAAATGGACATTTTCCAGACAGCTGAGCCAAATTTTTGAAGAAGAGATTCAAGAGGCAATCAGAACTCTTAGGAATAACAAGCACCAGGTGTCAACAGTGTTGCTGCTGAAATGTTAAAAAAGCAGAAGCTATAATCTTAGATATCTCATCCAATATTTTTTTTATAGGAAGGTTGGTGAAAATGCCAAAAAAAAATGAAGAAATCAGACGTATTTCTAATTTCAAAAAAGGAGACAAAATGTAAAGAGACAGTCTGCTTTCCCTACTCATTATGATTCATAGAATTCTAGCTTTAATGCTTTTATATAGATTTTGCCCTTACAGACAACAAACAATAGGAAAATGCCAGTGTTTCCAGGCATATATAACATTTCATAAATCTCATCTCCATGTATCAGATATTTTTAATGCTTCAATGACAAAGAAAGATTTTAGTCTGATCAGCATACATATTTAAATAAATTTCAAGAACTGTGTGGTAGTATTTTTCCAACCCGATTTTTGTACTGAAGTGAAAGAAGTGCCTAATAAAATTATTAGGGTGGTACAATTCTTTGTCATATGATTGAAAATAAAACTGTGGCATGGGAAAGCTCTATGCAATTTGCCAGCAGTATGGGATTAAAACAGGCAAAACTAAGCATGGAAAAAGTCTGGTGAGAACCTACAGGAAGTTTATGAAGAACCTAGGATTAAATAAATAAATGAGGCTTAGGCATATTCAGCAGCAAAGCAGACAGTCAGAATTCTGGGAAGACATAACAGTCACAAATCTTTTGGAAAACGATGCTTAAACTGTGATTGTATAAGCATGCAGAATGCTGACCTAGGAGGAGGCAGAAAACTATGACAAGCACCGCTAGGTATCTTTAATGTCAAGGTGACGAAAGAGGAGAAACAAGAATCTGAGCTTGATTCATCACAGTGATATTCAAGTTTTATCACTGTTGGCCTTCACTGAAATTGATAGTTTCATGAGTGTAATTTCAATAGTGAGTCAGGCCGAGTATGAATTCAGTATTAAGTTGTGTTTATTCATTGAGTTAGAGCTTGTTATGGTTGTTATTTATGGCCTGCCCTTGGAGTCATACCTTGTTTGAGGTATGTTTCTGAATTATTGTCAGACTTGATATTGTATTTCATTACATTAAAATTTTGCTGATGGACGATTTTAATATTCACGTGAATGATGCAACTGTACTTTGCCTTTATTCTGTTTTGATTTAATTAAAGTTACCTACCTGAATAATTTTTGCCTTCCCTTTTGCTTTCAATGACCATTTAATGTCCCTCTTGTTTATTTAATAATTATCGCTCTAGGCAGACTTTAGATCCAGTTAGACTGAGTACTTTTGTTATCAGTTTTGATTTGACAAATCATATTGTTATTTCAAAATCAGCAGATGGGGCACCAGATCTCTTATTGGAGATTAGCATATCTCTAGATATAGACAATTACTTATTCTTATTCCTTTTTAATAAACAAGTTTTTAAGTTGAAGAAAGCTGCAAATTGGAGTCTTTAAGGTAAATAGGTTATTGGCCCTGGAAAAGACTTTTATGTAGAAATCAGAGTTATCTTGTAACATTTCATTGTTATGAGAAGTTCTGCAAGGTAAAATCTGCCCCTGCTCTCCTTTCAGAGATCATTAATAGCTTTTTAATCAAGAAAAATTAGCTGAACATAGTGTCATTTATCTAAGGCTATATGATGATCTTTACAAATGTTTCCTGAATAGTGTCTTCACTGAAATAACTCTCTGCTGGTTATTTTATTTATTTGCTAATTTCTGCCTGTCTTAATGCCTGTCTACTGTGTTATGAAAATTATAACTGAATATTACAGCTAAATTGAGAGGCCGTTAGGAGCAGCAGAATAAAACTCATCTCTCTAGTCCCTTCCTAAAACAATTGTTGACTGTACAGGTCAACTTACAGAATACTATAACAGTCAACAATTGTAGTTTTTCTTGGGCCAAAAGGAAAGAAAAATTACAGAAACCAATTGTGCACCAAAAAGATTTTTCTAATCCTTCAGTATTTAGATCAGGAATTGATCAATTAAATCTCTTATTATTCAGGATATATTTTAAGAAATATTGTTTTAAATACACATCTAAAAACACAGGTGTTTTTTTTTTTTTATATATAGACAAAGTCAACTGCACCTGTAAATGAATGGTTTATGAATGCTTAAATGTATCTCATGAGAATCAGCTCACTGGAAACAGGAAACTGTTTAAACATGGTATTCCCAGATATGCCAAAAAAAAAAAAAAAAAAAAAAAAGTGTGGCTTACAGGATACTTGTTCAAACTGCCAGAGCACAGCGATGAGGCTAAGATGGAAGGAATTCAATGCTTTAAACAAAATCCTTACAATCATTCAGGGATTTATTTGTTTTGATTTGATTTTTTTTTTTTTTTGGATGATTTGAAGAGTAGAACTCTTCCTTTACCCAAAGATTAGAAATTCAAAGGTATAATTCAAACGTATAAACAAACACAATACAAATTATGTAAATGTGTTGTTTGCTTAACCTAAATAGATATCATCACTGTCTTATTACTCTAACTTGAACTTTAGGAAAGACTTGATAGTTTTCACTTTTTTCTTTACTTGAATTAAATAAAAAAAAAAAAAAAGAGAGACAAGACTGATTCTACAGCTTTTTCTATCCTTACATGTATCTCTATGGCACCACTTTCCATTATTTCTTTGTTACCACTATGCATTTTCATTATAGTGTTGGATATTTATGGCTGGGTAGTAACTCTAGTTATAGCTAAGGACAATTGCAGCTGAGCTATTAGGAGTAACTACTTGTTTGTTAGAGTTTAATATTTGATTTTCACCCATATACTTCATATTTAGATCATGACTGCCTCTTCATTGATTTTTTATTCTTTCTTTATAATTATATTGCACTCATATCTCCACATCATAAGATCATATCACCTGAAGGTATAACTTCCCTAGAGAGACAGAAACACAAGATATCTCATGAATATACTTACATATTACTGTACACCCACATATGCATATGCAAACCAAATAAAATAAGTATAATGTACAAACAATATTGTTTCAGAAGCAGTATTGTACCTGATCCCAAAAAAATATACTCCCAAGAAAAAATAATATCGTTGGTTTGGCTATACATAATAGTCCCTATATTTAGGGAGATACAGAAGTTCTTTAGTGTCGGACTTTGAAATAAATAACAAGTAGGCAACTCAGGTGAGTTAGGAACACAACACACCTCTGCTCTCACGCTAATCATGGAGTGAGCCAGGTACAAACAGATACTCTGGATCATGCATCCGAGGAAATGACACACTAGACATTTTCTTACCACATGCCAGAGAACACAGGGACACAGCACCTTGCAATGGCTCACTAACTTTGGACAGGCTCCAAACATTAAGCTTGTTTTAGCTTGTCATCAAAATGTCAGCTGAACTTCCAATGAAACTTTCTTTCCAGTCCAAAATTTTGCAAGACTCCTCTCATTGAAAAAAAGGATGGCACAGCACACTGTTCCCCTATGAGCTCAGCCAGCTTTGCAGCTCATTACAGAGTGTTTAAATGTCCTAGCCGTCCTGGGCTGATTTAGCAAATAGAGGGAGCAGTGCTTGGACTCTCTGAGCACATGCTGTAATTTCTGGCTATGGTTGCAGTAGAGGACTGGAGTGAAACAAAACAGATCATTTCTATGTTCCATGTAGCAGGCACTACTTATAATCTGATCCTACTAGAATTTCACTAAAATGATAAAAAAAAACTCATATATGATTGAGTTCCACAGGTTTCAGTTAGGTTTTTACACTGAAGTGCTTTGGGGTTTGGACAGTGAGATTCAGCTTGGGATTTCAAAGCTGTTACACAAGGGAAATGCATGCATGAATCCCAAGAAAGAGAAAAGACTAAATTCTAAGGGTACAATTCTGAATCATTTATAATGCATTTTCAAATCCTGGAAAGGAAAATATTCCAGCAGATTAAGTTAACTATATAAAATACAGCACTTCAATATCCAGTAGTCTATCAGGGCACAGCTCTTTTCTATTTCTAAATCTGATATAGAGGTTAAAGTTGTTGCATGACAAATATAACGCTGATATGGTCATACAGATAATTATATAGAACCACACCCTAGCGTTCTAATATTGATGTCCCTCCCCCACTTTGCAAAGATCCCAAAATCTTCAGTAGATTTCACTTCACAGCACCTCCAAGATATACAAAGTGCTCTTAACTTGCATGCACAAAATTGCACAGAGAATGATGCACAAAGTTTGTCCAGCTATTGAGACATCTAAAGAAGTAGATTCTGGCTTCCCAGAATTTTTAAAAATTTCTAAAGCCTCTGTACACTAAGATGTGAAGAAGGTGTGTCTTCAGAAAGTAAAAAAATATGAACACCTACACATCTCTGAGAATTCCACTGTACTTAACCATATCTTTAACCACATAAAAAACATTTCCTTGATTTGAAAATCGTTTTCAAGACTTCATGGAAAGAAATCCTCATTAAACAAGAGATAGAAGATGTAATTTTATGGATATTTGGATAGTGTCCTTTTCTTGAGATGCTTTTCCTTCATAGAGTTTGCAAATGATAGTTTGCAAAGACAGGCTCACACTAGAACTATGTAATCAGGAATGTGGAGCTAACAGAAAGTCATCATATATATTTGAGATACTGCAAAAGTGTCAAGCAGATTCGTTATGTGTTTAAACATAAGCATCTTGTGCCATTTTAGACACACTAAATTATTCAAGTTATCAGATACCCTAAAGTGACAAAAAATGTCTCTATGTAATTAAATTTAGACACTTGAATATTTCTCAGTGTGACTACCTGGACAACAAGCTCCATTTACCCCATATTTGTCTGCATTCTATCTGTTGAGGTACCTAAGCTAATCAGCTAGCTAGGCTGTGACTTTCATCTAAACTATAGATATTTCCAAAATAATCAAAATAACTATGAACTGATAAGACTTTCTGCTCTGATTCTTGTGATTCTTGTCTTTTCAAATGTTTTTATCCTAATCTGGGTCCTGATCTTGCAACTATGACAGACTGTATTTCCATTCTTATGGAGATATACAGCAGCTTAATTACATCTCTGCACAGTCATTCAGTCACAGACTTGGTCTTCTCAGCTTTATAAATTCTTATGTGTGAGGAACAGATTTAAGGGCTTTTAGATTTAACAATTAAGAAATCAACAGTTCTAATGATACTGTTTTTCTGCCCCCTTCTACTCCTCCTCTGTCCCCCAAAAAAGGATAAAATTATATTGAAAATTCATTCAATGTTATTTTATGTCACTATCTCAGCTGAAGAAATTCATTTTATTATATTCTGGATGTTGCCTCAATAATAAATCAATTGTAATTATGTTACTATCAGTTTCTGGCACCAGTATATATTTTGACTTGTCACTACACATTTTACCTGGTAGAAACAGTTTCATCCACTGAAGGCAAAATAAATAAATAAATAAATAAATAAATAAAAAATGAATAGATAAAGTAGGTTGACCTGCTAACAAAAGACTGAACATACATCTGGCAATGCATCTATCTTATGAGCTCACTAAAGCTCTTCTCTAGATTCAAGATCAAACTCTATAGAGGAACATATTACAGCTAAAGAAGAACCACAGTGCTAAGATGAAACTGGAGTAAACCCTGGAAATTTATGCTGAATGCCTAGAAATTTATGCTGAATGCCATTCCTAGCCAGACTGCCCAACAGCCCAGTTGTAAGGAACATTCATCACAGAAACCATTTTTAATTATTTCAGCCTCTAGGAATGTCAGTACTACTGTTTGATTTCCTGCAGAGACAGTGCACCACTCTGTAACATAAACAAAACCCTCAAATCTTGGGATTAGTGCTACTGTCACTTAGCTTTTTAACTCACACTGAAGAAGATGTACAGAAAAGTCTTACTTGAAGGTATCAGCTGCATAACTCAATCGGTGCATAGCTTTAAGTAACCAACCCCTATACACCTATTATCAAAGGCAAGAAGGAAAAGAACATTTTTCTATGAAACAAGGCAAAAAGATGTTTCAATAGCTAATTAGATGACAAAAAGTATTTGTCAATGGGTGCTCCTAGGAGAATCCCTCACTAGCACAGTCTTTGTTAGGTGTCTGGAGACCCCTACTGAACCAAGGAGGCATCTGAACCAAACGATCTCAGGATTTAGAGTTGCAGCCTATGCAGAAGGGAAGGCCAATTGTCATAGCGATAACTGAATTACAGATAAACTTCATATAGATATGTAAAATAAGAGGAAACAGAAAATGCAGAGGGTACATGTTATGGCAGGGCCACTGTCTCCAAAAATCTTTTCCCCCAACCCTGTTTTACTGTCCTCTAAGAAACATTTACACAAGATGAAGCGACTCTATGCAGAACACTGTTCTTTACTGGGTAGGCTCACTTGAGATCCCCATGTAGTCTTTCATCCATCTGTTTCTGCCCAAAACCACTTCATTAGTTCAGCTGTCTGAAGCAGCCATTTGCGAAATTTCTTTTAAATTCAGGGCATACATCAGAAACAGAAATGAGCAAATGTTTAATAAAACACTTGGGTTGAGGTATACAAGATAAGAAACTGACTAAGGCCTTGATGGTGGGTATCAGAGGTATGCCGCTGCACTGAGAGATTGGTTGGGAATCAGAAGAGTCTGGATGAAAAGGGAAGGTACCTGCTCCCATAGGTAAAGCTCCAGGGTGGCTTTGAAGACACTTAATCACAGTCCTAGATTTGCAGCTAACTTCATGCCCTCAGGCAATTCATTTTGTTTCTTTGTGCTTCTGTTTCCATTCCTGTCTTCCCTGGAATCTATTTTGGGTTGTATGCTATTTAGGATAGCAGCTGTTCTTATATACTTACTAAACAATGAGGCTCTGATCTCACAGGAGGCTTCTAGGCACTTCTAGAATACAAATAACAAAAAATCTTAATTTAGTAAATATTTATTGAGTTCTCTCAGGTATTATAACTAATTACTGCCTTTTTCCTTTAAAGAACTAATCCATCACTCTGCTGATGATAAAAGACCTTTTCAAACAATGGATTTATAATCTATCTATTTGGAGAAATAATTTGTTCTTATTTCTTTCACATCTTTTTATGCAAATTGTTTGCTTCCTTGTGGGACAACTCTAAAGTCTCTAAATTGTCTGAACCAAATAAGTATTGAGCAGATTCAAATTCTGTACAATATAAAGATGCAGAGAGAGATTTTCTATTTCTAAAGAAATTATGTACATACAGAGTCTACATTCCACTCGTAAGTCATTAATAAAAGAGCTGAACTACACAGGATAAGACTATCCAACCAATTAATTTGTCAGTGATATATTCATAGTAAAATTTTTCTATTTCTGAACTTTGTGATTATAGTCCAGCAATTCTATACAATCCATTTCTATCCAATCTGTTTTTCAGTGCTATACCATAAAGTCTAACACACTTTTGGTAGACTGACACACTTTTAGGAGTAGTTCCTCATTTCAACTGGATCACTTTGAGAAGCTAAAGTGAGATATTCAAGGACTCGTTTGCAGAGTTAAATGAGACCTCACAGAGCACTCTCCAGAAAGATCCAGAAGTTTGGCACTCTACAAAAGAGGTTTGCCTACCTCGACACTGTTTACTTCAGCTAGTTTGAAAGGGCTTACTCTTAAGCACTGGAAATATTCCCATGAACTTCAGCACTATTCATCACAGACAGATGGATAAAAAGCAGACATTATCCATTCTACTAGAAATCATAGACTAGCCAAACAGCAAGAAATGTTTACCTTTTGTCTACACATTTTTAACCTTTGCCAAACATGGGATACACCTATATAAAAACACAGAAACTGATCTCAAGTTTCAGTTCTACAAAAATAATCTCTTGCAATGTGACTGAAAAGGAAATGCTATAAATAAATTATTTCAATATCAATTTGTCTTGCAGAGGCTTAAAAACCTATTCTGTCTATATGCAGCAATTTGAAATAGATATTATTCTGATATTAACATGCTGGTATACCTCTGGTAACTGGAATGAAACTTTGATCGATTCTCATAATTAAAAATTCCTTTAGGGTAAAAGTTTAAGGTAAAATTTAAGTTTAAAGTTTAGGGTAAAAAACATTAGTGTAACAAAGGCTGATGGCAATTCTAGTTTGAATTTTAAAATGTTAGCAATCTTTTGTAGACACCTCTATATCAGTCCCACTGGTAAACCAGGCCAGTCTGCAGAAGATGTTGAAAAGATAAAATATTGGAAAGTTTACTTCGTTATTAGTTTATCCTGTTCCACAGATATCATTCTTCTCGGGGACCATTATGGATATTATTCTAACGACAGAGGACCGCAAAACCCTCTTTGCTTGGCATATGCTGTGGTCTAATCATGAACACATGGCTAGTAATCACAGGTCAGCTTATAAAATATAAGATTTCGCTAACTGTTTCAGTCCTTGGACTATCAAATAACCAATGTTCCCAACACCTTATCCATTGATTCCATATAAAACTGCTCTTAGTGAGCAAGGGAGTGTGTAGTAGTGGACTGAATCTCACGGATTATGAAACTAAACACAATTTGGCTACTCTGAGTTGTGTGACTTTCATCATTTCATGGTATTACTTTCTTTCCCATTCTGGCCATAGGTAGCCCAGACTGCAAGCTGTGTGTGGCAGGTACTCTCTCTTACTCTTTTTGTACGTACTTTCTAGTATGTTGTGACCTCAATTTCATGTGAAGCTCTTGGGAATGTCTAAAACTCAAAATGTACAGAAACAGTAGCTCCATCAAAGCAACTCACAATACCTCCAGAGACGGGTTGCATAAACATAAACCTAAGGGACTCATTCACCTCCCAAAATTATATGGAGATGAAACTGATAAAAGTGATGAAACTCCATCCAGTCACTGGACTAAGTATCTGGATCAATTACAGTGTTTTGTCACCGCTGAAGTCCATGTGAAGAAGATTTAAGGGAAAAAGAAAAGGCAATAGGAAAAGAAAGAAAATAGGCATGGAGAACGGAGATAAAAGTCAGTGGAGGTCCTCCAATGTCCAGGAATATGTGTACTGGAAATGTGGGAGAGGATTAGTCTTGGTCAAAAAGTTCAAGCACCACCAGAGAAGGGCTGTAGTACTGAATCATAGAATGGCTTGGATTGGAAGGGACCTTAAAGATCACCTAGTTCCAAATACTTCTCGTGCAACACTTGCTTTGGCTACATAAGATATCTAAAGACTGAGACTTCTACATTCTCATCTTGCTTTAGGGAAATTACAGGTTTTGGTCTTATGCGTAGTGTTGGTATTTGGTTTCAGATGATCAGTTTTTGAAGCTCAGAGTCAAATAGAATCATAGAACGGTTTGGGTTGGAAGGGACCTTAAAGGCCATCTAGTTCCAAACCCCCTGCCATGGGCAGGTACGCCACCCACTAGATCAGGTTCCTCACAGCCCCATCCAACCTGGCTTTGAACACCTTCAGGAATCCACAGCTTCTTGGGACAACCTGTTCCAGTGCCTCACCACCTTAATAGTGGTGCTATCTAACCCTAACATCTAATCTAAATCTCTCCTCTTTTAGTTTAAAACCATTTCCCTTTGTTCTGTCACTATCTGTCCTTGTAAAATGTCACCCTCCATCCATTTTATGAGCCCCCTTTAAGTACTGAAAGGCCACAATAAGGTCTCCCCAGAGCCTTCTCTTTTTTAGGCTGAACAACTCCTGCTCTCTCAGTTTCCTCATAGGAGAGGTGCTCCAGTCCTCTAATTATCTTTGTGGCCCTCCTCTGGATCCGCTCTAACAGATCCACATCCTTCTTGTGCTGAGGGCCCCAGACCTGGATGAAGTATTCTAAGTGGGCCTCATGAGGGCAGAGTAGAGTGGGATGATCACCTCCATTGACCTGCTGGTCTTGCTTCTCTTGATGCAGCTGAGGACACAGTTCACCTTGTGGGCTTCAAGCCCACACTGCTGGCTCATGTTGAGCTTTTTGTCTGCCAGAAACCCCAAGTCTTTCTCCACAGTGCTGCTCTCTGTGAGTTCTTCTCTCAGTCTGCACTCATGTCTGGGATTGCCCCAGGACAGGTGCAGCACCTTGCACTTAGACTTGTTGAACTTCATTAAAATCAAGTGTTCTCAGGCTTGTCCAAGTCCCTCTGGATGGCATCCCTTCTTTCTGTTGTATCAACTGCACCAATCGGTTGCTCTTCCCTTGTCAACTGATGCAGTCACACCATCATAGGCCACCAGACTGGTCAGGCACAATTTGCCCTTGGCGAAGCCATGCTAACTGTCTCAGACCACCTCCTTGTCTTGCATGTAGCCTTGCATTGCTTCCAGGAGGATCTGTTGCATGATCTTCCCAGGCACAAAGTTGAGGTGCACTGGTCTGTGGTTCTCCGGGTCTTCCTTTCTACCCTTTTTAAAAATGGGAGTGATGTTTCCCTTTCTCCAATCACTGGGGACTTCACCTGACTTCCATGACTTTTCAGATATGATGGACAGTTGTTTAGCAGTTACATCAGCCAGTTCCCTCAGAACCTTTGGATGCATGTCATTGGGCCTCATAGACATGTACCTGTAAAAACGTCCAATTAATCAGTTCCACTACAGTGCTCCAATCTCCTGAACTCCTGTTGATTGCAGTGAGTGTGCAATCCCTAAAACAAGTCTTAGAGCTCCTAAGAGTATACCTTTGGGAATCCAAACCGATACCTCTGAATCAGTTTAGCATAGTTCCCATGCAAATCTAATATTTATCCTATTCAAAAATACAAATTCAAAAGATAGACAGGATTGCTCTTTTAGCCACGTGTGTTCCTGTATCTGCATGGCAATTACTTGTGCTTTTAGTTCTGTGCCTACTGTTACAGGGAGTCTGCAATTATGTCAATCTATTAAAAACTAGGACCAAAGGTCAGAGGGTTTTCCATGACAATAGTATTAAAGTTTAAAAAGATATAGAATTTTTATGCATCTTCCCAAGTAGTACAAAAACATTCAGTTTAACAGAGACAACAACAGATAGTAATAGGTATAGTCTTAATGGCTTAATGACCACTTCTAATTGCTATTGGACCTGTATAATATAAAACTGTTCTTCCAAAATGATGCAAGACCAGCAGAGTATGAAACAAAAATAAGTCCTACCATTTCAGCATGAAGCTTGCTTAAAATATCTTTTTTTCCTCATTTGTACAGAAGCCATCACCAGGTGGAATGTTTTCTTGACTGCAATGCTCAAAGGTACTCATTAAGTCCAGGGAAAAAAAAAGAGATCAGATGAAATCTGGACATAACCTTCACCCAAAACACTTCTAAAGTTCAGGCTTATTCAGATAAGTTGGGAGGAGGGATTGTTTAAACAACTAGCTGGTGTTTTTGTGATTATACTACTCTGTTTCAGGTTGGCTGGCTGGCTGTGTATTTAACATAGACCACTCAAGCAATTTGTAATTTTTTGTTTATCTTCAGAATATTTTAAAATTAAGATGGTGTCATTTGTCCTATTGTATAGCTAAAGGATGGAGACACACAAGACTTGATACTAACTTAAGTTCAGTAATGACTTATAATTTAGCTTCTGTAATTGATTGCAGAATCACAAACCATCAAGAGTGGAACCTCTCAGACTGAGTAAAGGTGGCAGAACTGAATCCAGATTTGTCAAGACTAAAACATGGAATATAGAGTTCTTAGTGTTTTAAAAGAAGAAAGAATATTCTCCAAAATCTTGAGTAAATTATTTCAAGTGAGCAGATGAAACCCACCCACTAAGGTCCTCTCAGACCTGGGTTAGTTGGGTCTTTGTACCTTTGTTTTACAATAGGTATCCTAATTTTCCCATCAACAAAAAGATTCCCTCTCCACCTTTGGAGCAAGCAGGACATTGCTCCAGGACAAGGACTGTGAGAGCCTGTTCTCTACCTCTGAAGCACAGCATCTCAGAGCTACTCCTCAATTGCTGCAGGTACTTAAAATTTTAAATTTAGAGTTAAATTACTTTCCACAGTGTACATAGGACATCCGAGAAACAAATTCTAAATTCCTGAGTCCTGATGATTTGGTTGTGAGATCGTCTTTTCTGATTGACTCCAATTCAGCATTGAAAGAAACTCTTAGATGACGTCCAGCTGAATTTATTTAAGGCCTCTGCAGAATTTAAGCAGCCTGATTTAAGATGCATTGAAAACAGTGGGGAGTGATTTCCTACAGATCTCAGTGGCCTTGATATTTCAGAGCACGTGTGCTCAAACAGCCTGTTTGCAAAAATACAAAAGTACTTTCCAGATGCATGTGCTCCATATACTTTTTTAAGGTTATATGTTAACTTGAAAAAAAAATAGGATATTTGTAGAAGTCTTGTTGTAATTTCAAATTCCCATTCAGGCTGATCTATGGAATTCCCCTCTTGTTTATGGCTCTTTTAATGCTCCTCTTTATGGAAGCCATGAATACATATGGATTTGCACCAAGGACCTCATGTAAGTAGCTCGACGTCAGCTGACAAAACAGCAGTCTGGTTTAATAATATTTTTTTCTGCAGGTTTTCTCCATCTGCTTTGCACCAGTTACAGAATATCAGGTCAGAAAGAAGGCTTTACCTAGATTTTTTTTGCAGAGATTTTATCAATGCCGTGTTCAGAACAGTTTTCCTGATCTTTATTATGTTGTTAGCCCATCATACAAAAGAAACAGTTTAAAATATGTCACAGTAGGAGCTGTCTTAATATAAAGTGTTAGATCACTGATGGTAGGTGTGAAATATTCCAGAGTTGTAATGTTTGAAGGCTTGGTATAGAATTGTTAAATAAAGCAACATGATTTTATTTTTTTATTTTGTTTTTTAAGAAATAAACAAACATGAAGGAAGGGATTACTGCACGTCCCTGTTAATACAAACTAAGCCAAAGCCCATGAACATATTATGAGGGTAGGTGCTATAATGACTACCTTAGAAAAAGGTCTGCTTTGTGCTTTTGGTTGTTTGTTTGTTTTAAAATTGGGTCATAAGATGTCAATCCTAAATCTCCAGGCAATTAACAAGAATAATTTTTACACAGATAAGGAGCAATATGAATATTCAAATATGATCTATTAGAATTACCCAAAAAAAATGTATTCACAGATTACTGTAATCTTATCTTTCAAATTTGAAAAAGAAAATCATAAAAATCAAAATCATTCATAAAGCTTCCAATGATGAAATAGAAGTCCCTTCAAAGGATAATAACAAACAGTTCACAGGTTTCTTAAGCTATACAGATAAAAATACCTTTAACCTTGCAAAAATTTGAGATATAATATTCTGATGCTTTTCGTTCCCTACACTGTTATGATATATATCAGGACCACACAGAAAAACTTCTGATCTATTTTTTTTTTTTTAATGCTTCAGGTTTTTTAAATATTTTGATCTTCATGTTGAAAAATTTGCACACTAAATTTGTACATATGGTGATAGTACACAGCCACATCAGCAATATAAATTAATTTCCCTACATACAATATATGTCAATTTCTATTTTTGTTGTTGATGATGTTTCTGGTTATTGCAGAAAGGCAAAATGTGTATGACAGCAAGCACTGTGGCTTCTAGTCCTCTGCAGTAAATATACCTGGAATACAGACAGAAGTGGCACTCAGCCTAAACATCCATCACTACTGTGATAGTTTGAAATGCATCTGGTCCTTTGGAGTATATTTGCTGTGATTACCCAGTTCAAGTATTTTCCAACTATTGTATGTGTCATCAAATGACAGTAATGAAAATAACCACAGCCATTATTGTACGGTTTAAGACTTTGCCATCTGTTGAATATTAGCCTTTGCCTTTCCCAAACTGGCATGCTGTTGTGCCAAAATCGGCACATAAAGAGTGTCACCGTACTACACTTGTACACATTTGTATAACTCTTTTGTTTTTACATATCCTAAGAAGTTCCACAAAATAGTGTTAATAGAGTCAGCAATCAACAAGGGAAAAAGTCAGACAGAATAAATGCAGTTCAAGTACTGACGCCCAGTCACAAGGGAATGTAGAACTGGGAGCTGAGTCGGTATTCACCATTGTAAGCTATGGATGCATGAAAAGTTAGTGCAACTCTGTCAAGCATGTGTTAAGATCTGGTAGGATCAAAGAGATCCTAACAGAATTTTTTTACCTTACAATCAACATAACTTGATACACTGTAAAGTATCCTAGCTAAAAGGTAAGGTAGAGTACAAGCATAACATACTGCAGAACAGTTAATAGACTATTCATAGAGCTATCCTTATAAAATATTAATACTTGCCCTCATATACAAGATATCAGTTCTGTCCTGGTATCTGAATGCCAGGTATGACTGCCTAGACCTCAGACTATAAAAGTTTCTCAAGTCTTTGGAAGACTCAAGTCTCTTTGAAGATAAAAATGGACAGAAATATTCTGATACCAGTATCTCCTTCCCATGTCCAGTCTAGAGAGTTCATCAGTCACAAGACTGATGGATTAGGCTATATCTTCCATAAAAATATGTACGTTCCTACTGCATATGTCATGCAAGAGATCATTCTAAACAAAATCCTCATGTATGCATTATCACTTGCTCCGTCACAGATGATTAGGATTATTTTGTAAAATTCACATAGTATTTCCTAGTAAATGTGAAGTTTTAATGTTGACTACTTCAAAGATGGTATACAACCATTATTTTGAAAAAAAAATAATAATAAGTCAAGAAAAAGCACTGCACTAAAAAATTTCAAGAGGAAATCCAATCAGTGGAAATGAAATCTATGAAATATAAAAAAACAAGCACCAAAGAACTTGTGAGTATTTCTTGTCTGGGTTAGATTTACAAGAAAGGGAGACAAGAAAGAGAGACTTTTCTTAGGATTAAAAGATCTTTGGGAACATTTATAATAGTCAGTTCCTGCCCACTTTCTGCCTAGAATGTATCATCTGCATTACATTCAATTTCAGAGGTTATTATTTTGGAAAAGATGTGACATTATGCTTTCATTCTCCAATCTGTAAACACAAGATGAATGGAAGATAATGTCTTAATCCTTTGTCTTCGGCCAATGAGGCCATCTTAACCACTGTAAGCCATCTTAACCACTTAATTATTTTGCCACTGTAATGAATTTGATTAAAGAAAGAAAAAAAAACGTGTGAAGGAGGTTCTTACATAACTTTTAATATCAAAAGTTCTTATTCATTTCTGAGAAGTCAGGTGAGACATGAACAGGCACAGAAAAAAGAAAAAAAAGTATCAGCTACAACAACAAAAATAATGAGGAAAACAAACATAATTCCACAGTTTGCAGGGCACAAAACACAACCTGACTTTTCCTGAAAAATGGCTTCCTGTTCTGTACTCAGCTAATCAGAGTTGTTAGTCTTTTATTAAAATAAAAATGTAGTAGTTTAGAATGCATAACCCCATGAAGAACCTATTATTGCTAGAACTGTTGAAAAACAAAATAATATAGTATTCCAGTAAGCACTGTGGTCATTAAATACTTAGAATTGTTCTTTCAGAAGCAAAGCTTACATTACTCTACAGTTTTATCTATAGAGGAAACGTACCTTGAAGTGCAAATGCTGTCCCTGTGTTTGGAGACCTGTTGATCTAGCAGTATATTGACTGCCTATAGAGGAAGAAGGTTTACAGCAACAGAAATCAATTTCTGTAGATCTAATTCAGTTTGCTTAATTCAAGGCACTAGATGACTCTCCTGTCATCTTCATAACCCTGAGTTCTTAAATTACATAGACTGAACATCAGAAAATGGATGCATTAAAACTTATGGAACCACTTCCATTTTTTCCTCTTGATTTTTTTCCCAGTTTCTTCTCAGCTTGCCACTATGTCCACACATTTCATCGGTGTCTTCCCTATTATCATTAGATGAATTTTTCATTTCAAAAAACAGATGAAAAGTCTAGAAGATGGGAGAGGGTAGCATGGTTCCTTCAGTGCATCATTTATGGAACACACGACTTTCCATAATGTGGGAGAAGGTTCCTCTGTCCATTGGGGAGGTTACAAGAGAAAATGAGCGAGAAAACAACATTCAGAAGAGCTGATATCCTGAGGAGTAACATGCTCAGCCACTAATATGGTGAAGACTCACTTTTGGTTTCTTTTCATACTCTCACCATGTTAATTAACATACTATGAGATAGCAGATGTGAGTAAAAGCTCTTCCTCCATCTATCTTACAGTTTATAATCAGAACTTCCACTACTGTAGGGAAAAAAAAAAAAAAGAAAAAAAAAAACTTCTCAGTTAGACTTACTGAAATATTTAGCTTACTGTGAAAAAAATTTTGGATTCTGTATATTGGCATGTTTTTAAGTACCACTTTAACAAAATATGCCTGAGTAGTGTAATTCTTTGGAATTAGCTGGATCAGAAAAAAGAAAAAAAAATGCAGGATAAACTCAGACCCTATAATGGAAGCAGGACAACATACATCTTGCACTTCACCATAGCTCTGTAGGAACTGTAATCAGGCTAAGTGCTCTAAAATGTAGCTGCAATTATTTGCAGATGAAAAATTCCACCTACAGATATTTCTTGAATCAAAATTGAGGATGAAGAATTAGAGGTCACTGTTAAACTAAGAGCATTTTAATGTAATGTTTGTCAAGGTTGTGTCACTCAGGATTTTTGTAGTTGCTTTTATAAGATAGGGTAAAAATAAATTCTAACCTTCTGCACACAATTTCTTCATATTCAAATGCAAAGCCATTGACAACTCAAAATGTTGCCAAGCAAAATAATGCTTCAGGCCATCTTCACTGATAGAAGCACAGCTGGAATGAGAACCTTCACTGAGAACTCCTCTGGAGCATAGGAGTACAAAGATTGGAGTAACGGCCACATAAATGGGCAATGGGCAATCTGCTGTGGTTTCTAAGGATACAAAATTGGACCAAATTATAGAAAATTATAAATCCAGACTATTCAACCATCTGTGGAGTCAAAATGCAGAGTACTAGGATTAGACAAAAAAGTTCTAATAGTTTCATTAGATTTTGAAGATGATTTATGTTTTGCTATTTCCCGCAATTCATATGGGAATAACCTAGAGCTTTTATCTCAGGTGGAAGGACACCAGGCTCTAAGGCAGAGGGGAAATATGATAGAAGCTACAAAGTAGAAAACAGGAAGCAACGAGAGAAGTCCATCTGGAGAATGAATGCAGGAGGTGTGGGGGAGTTATTTAAATTATTTGTACTGCTATTCTGAAGAAGCCCATACTCAATGTTTTCATAAGCAAAATTCAGTTTTGTGTTATTCCAACTGTCTCAGCTGGTTACTAACCAAAAGACTAGTCCCCTAATACAGACCCAGACTTTCTGAAGACCAAATTAACTCCTGTTAACTGAGCCTGATCAGCATCCATACCCTCATTTGAGTGCAAACACACAATATGTGCAAGACAACCAGGGGATCAGGCCCAGCCAGCGTGAGTTCATGAAAGCCAAGTCCTGCCTGACCAACCTCATCTCCTTTTATGACCAGGTAACCTGCCTGGTGGATGAGGGAAAGGCTGTTGACGTAACCTACTTAGATTTCAGCAAAGTCTTTGACACGGTCTCCCACAGTATTTTCCTGGAGAAGCTGGCAGCTCATGGCTTGGACAGGTACGCTCTTTGCTGGGTTAAAAACTGTCTGGACGGCCAGGCCCAGAGAGTGGTGGTGAATGGAGTGAAATCCAGCTGGCGACCAGTCACCAGTGGTTTTCCCCAGGTTTCAGTGTTGGGGCCCATCCTCTTTAATGTCTTTATTGATGATTTGGATGAGGGAATTGAGTGCACCCTCAGTAAGTTTGCAGATACCAAGCTGGTGGAAAGTGTCAATCTGTTGGAGGGTAGTAAGGCCCTGCAGAGAGACCTGGACAGGTTGGATCAATGGGGAGAGGTCAATGGGATGAGGTTCAACATGGCTAAGTGCCAGGTCCTGCACTTTGGTCACAACAACCTCCGTGCAACGCTACAGGTTTGAGGCAGAGTGGCTGGAAAGCTGTGCAGAGGAAAAAGATCTGGGGGTGTTGGTCGATGTTCGCCTGAACATGAGCCAGCAGTGAGCCCAGTTGGCCAAGAAGACCAACGGCATCCTGGCTTGTGTCAGGAATAGCATAGCTTGCAGGACCAGGGAGGTGATCGTCCCCTTGTATTCTGCTCTGGTGAGGCTGCACTTCGAGTACCGTGTTCAGTTTTGGGCCCCTCACTACAAGAAGGACATCAAGGCCCTGGAGCATGTCCAGAAAAGGGCTACAAAGCTGGTGAAGGGCCTGGAACACAAGTTCTATGAAAAGCGGCTGAGGGAACTGGGATTGTTTAGTCTGGAGAAGAGGAGGCTCAGGGGAGACCTTATTGCTCTCTACTACTATCTGAAAGGAAGTTGTGAGAAGCTGGGGGTCAGCCTCTTCTCACAAATAACTAGTGATAGGACTAGAGGGAATGGCCTCAAGTTTCACCAGGGGAAGTTCAGTTTGGAAATTAGGAGACATTTCTTCTCAGAAAGAGTAGTCAGGCATTGGAATGTGTTGCCCAGGGAGATGGTGGAGTCACAACCCCGGGAGCATTTAAGGAAAGGTTAGACATGGTGCTTTGGGAAATAGTTTAGTGGGTGATATTTGTGGTAGGGGGACATTTGGACCAGATGATCTTTGAGGTCTTTTCCTACCTTAATGATTCTATGATTCTGACTTGATTATTTCCTCATTTCACACCAAAATCATTTTTACCAACATATAAATAAATGAATAAATAAATAAATAAATACTGATTTCACTATAACTTCTTGAATAAAAAAGCAAAGCTTCTATCAAATAATCACTGTGATCCCTATTCATTAGAAGTAAACCAAAAACCCATAAAACAATCCAACAAATCTGCCATACAGTAGGACTATGTGAAAACAGGTAAAAATCTGAACACCTTATTAGCATTAATTCAACGGCCATGAGCAGTGACACGAAACCAGACACACCTACAGCAACTGTTGCAAAAATTATCCCTACTTGCTTAGTAAATGCAGAGTTATTAAAAATAAATATAATAATAAAAAATAAAGATAAATATGCTTCTTAATTGTGAAAGATCCTGAGGCCCTAAGAGACTCAATAAATCAATCACTTAATCCATACAATCAGTAGATATGGTAGTTATTGCTCATTATGATGTAGCCTTCTCTAAAGCCAAATTAAGAGAATGGGAGTAAGATATTAAGAAAGGAGATGTGTCTAGTAGATTGACACATGCCATTGTGCTACACTAGATATATTAAACCATTCAGATAGTCCTTTAAGGATAAACTGGTAGATGTTCAGAAAAAATATCTACACAATCTGATGAAGATTTTGAAACAGCAATCATTGATTTCAGTATGAATGGTAATAAAGACTGAACATATGACCGATGTTCTATACAAAGTCAGCCACTGTAGAAGAATGCAAGAGGTAAGGCACTTTAACTCTTTCCAATAATGACTGAGAAAAAAATAAATAAATAAAACACCAAAATTCCTTATAGAAATACCATTCATCTAAAAGTAAATAAATAAATATCTTCTAACATTAAAATGGCTCAGTCTGTTCTGCCAAACTGGCCTGAGCACACAAACTTGCCATAAACAGACTAATAACTATTTTTTGCTAGCAACAGGCCTTGCAGTAATGACTTAACAAAAGTCATTATTTGATTAAAGAGGAATGTAATGAAGCACAAGAGCCACAGCTTCACTAGAACTGAGTACAAAGAGTAAGGAATGTGTAGTTTATCCACCGGCCTAATTTAAGAGGCTGCTGAAGTTTGCGCAAGTCAGTCTCAGGTTATCACTAATTCTACAAGCAATTCTCAATGAGGCAGTAAACCACCCATGTCTTCTGAGCCACTCTTGCATTGTTCCTTTTAATCCTGTCACATCCACTCCTTCAACTCTGCTCTAAAACTGCAAGTTCTGTATCCTTTGAGAGACAAGAAATGATTCAGAGAGGGGTCACAAGGTACGAAGGAGTCATTTAATATGGCTTAAGCCAGTCCAAGACTGTCCTGCTTTTAAAAAGAAAGATCCCTTTTCCCATGGACACAGACTGTTGTTCCATCCTTTTCATCAACTCTAACACCGGGCTGATACAGCCATGCAAAGAACCACATCAGTCTACTGGTCCAAAGGAAAACTACTTTTTGAAGGACTGTTTTTCAGTGTAAGTCATCACAGTCACATACTCACTAGTGCCAACACAACAAGCGGAAAGGATGGAGGGAAGGGCAAGTCCACCTTTTCTTTGTACTAGTCTTAGACTAGCATAAGCTGAACACAGCTGCCTTAGAAGAAGCACTGTTATTTAGAAACAGCTCAGTTCTCAGCAGAGCAGGGAAGTTAGAAGACACTGTTAATTGGTAGCTGCAAGCGTTTACACTAGCCAGGGGACATTTTCTGGCAGAAGCTCAGATTCTCCAGGACAGAGTCTATATTCACAACATCAGCCAATTATTAGAATTTTGTCATTCCCTAACCTTACGGAACTGTGATCTGTGGGTTTAGCAGCAGTTCATATGCACGGGAACGCAAGAGGTTCTCCCAACTTCAGAAAGCTTCAAATAAGGGTGCTTCCATCATACCAGAACAGTCCTTCTTTCCAGAAATGAGGATCCAGAAAGAGGCAGAAATTGCGTGCTCCTACAAACTGTGGAATGTCAGCAATTTTCCTTCTCTGAATAGTTCTGGCAAATTGTCAATAATTTGAATGTAAGAGACTTGTTGGTGTTTCAGCAGTCAGGGTCAGTCATCTCTTTGAAAAACTTGGACAACCTCCAGTAACACCATCCAGAGCAAAAAGGAGTAGTGTGTAAGCTAGAGACTTGAACTTTCTGGGAGGGGAAGCTATTAGGTCACTCTGTGCCTCATATCACATCTGCAATGGGAGGACAAGTATCTAAATGGCTAACTGAAAGCCATTCAAACTCCTTGCACAGTTATGAACTTGAGCTTTTCAGGTAAAGTCTGAAGGAAAATGAAGAGCACAGCTATGGCAAGCAATAAGACTTTTGCATGTTTCATTACAAATGGCAAAATTCCTATGCTTTAATATGGAAGCTACTGCTGGAGCTAGTCGAGGAGTAATGGAAATAAAATATCCAAAATGAGTGAACATCTGGGCACCCCCAATCAATCAGTCTCAAGCCAGTGTCAAGAAAGCTTTCAGTGCAGCAGTTATCTTGTTTATGCAAAACATCAGTATCTTCCAAAACAAACTCTTCTTGCAAAAGAACACAAAAATGTTTGACTTCCTTTAATTATCCTAGCAATTAAAAAGTAAAATATTGAAATTAACAAGAGAACATTTTGTGCTTTCTCTGTTCCCAAATATTTCCCTGCTTCTCAATCGTTTGGCTTTCTTTCCCCCCCCCCCCCCCACAGGTATGTAAAGTAATCCTTCAGACATACCCCTCGACAGAGATCCTTTTAAGTGTCAAGATTTTCAAAATCTCATTTTCCAGAAACTTTATAGGAATGTGTTTTAACACTTGGCTATATCACCTCAGATTAGAAATTTGGTAGAGATGGACCTTAATTAATATTTAAATGGAGTATTACACAATAAAGTTGTCAGTTTTAGTCTACAAAACAGTCTGCTACATTGGGACTTACCAGAGATGAGGCTTCTTTTTTAGCCAAGCCAGCAGTTGAAATTTCCACATTCCACATTTCTCCTAATTGTGCATTGTGTTTGTAGAATGACAGTCTAAAAAACTGTCAATATAGGATGAATAGAATGCTATGGTCAACAGAATAGAATGCTATGGTCAACACACGATACTAAAGTAGTGTCTGCTTAATATGCTAAAGATACAACCAATGGAAAGAAACATAAACTATTGATTTTGAAGTTTTTCATCTATTCAAATTGGTCTTTGGCTAAATATAAAATTGTTGTTCCTCCCTGCCCCCCAAACTGCTTGTTTTGTTTTAAAAACATGCTTAAGATAGGACATTTTAGACTTTATTGTTAGGCTATTTATCATATATAACAATGGTGATAATGTGCAATGAGTTAGAATTTTCACCATCCTAAATCCCATGTTGCAGAAATTATTTGAAGTCAGACGTTTTGGCCAATTGCTCATCATCTCCACCACCCATGTGGAAGATTCATTCACCTCACAGGTTCTAGCTCTGTCCCTGTATCATAAACCTGCATTTTGTAATCCTCTGTCAGAGGTAGTTCATGAACTCCAAACTGTTGGAGACTGAAGATGTTTTCTGAGGAGGCATCCCTGTATGCTTTTTTTCTAGGCATCTGCTTTTGGTCACTGTCTATATGGGCAAACGTTACAGATACAGGTGTACTTTAAGATGTCCAGCTTATGTCATTTTGTGTCAAATCTAATAATTCACACTAATGCCTGTTCTTTGCAGCAATCTTCACTGCACCATAGCTGAAAGATCACAAACAGAGCTGTTTCAGTAGTAGAAAAAAAAAATTATATATATATATATAGAAAAAATCCCAAGAGCAGCCAACCTGTGCCAGCAACTATCAGTAGAAATAGACAGGTTAAATATCTAAAGCCTATCCCAAATGTCACATCAAGAGTTAATCTTATTTTTTTCACTGAAGTGTGACATCACTGCAAGATGAGGGATTTCTAGGAATTTTTTCTCAGTTTACCTCACTTTGGTCTCATCACACTTATAGCATATTAGCAACTAAAAATTCTTTATTTTCAGAAATGGAATACATTTAATTATAAAGGCTACATAATGATTTGTCTTTCTGTTGCAGATTTGTGAGGCAACTTGCAAAAAGCAGACATTGGAGAGTTCAGGCTCAAAGACTGGTGCAGGCCAAAGATAAAATGGGAGCTATGCAGAAGCTGTGCTAATGCTTTCTGCTCTATAAGGGGAAGGCTCTTTCATGTTCCCATGTCCCCCCTCTGAAGTACCACAGAAAATTTGTCCATAAAGCCTGCTTCATTATGTTTTGCACTGAGATAGCTGAAACTTATTTTTATTTCTACTCACCATTAGTTGTCTTCAAATATATTTTATAAATGAGAAGTTTCTGACAGTCAAAGCATATGTTTCTTTTATGGTCTGTTTTTATTTACTTCAAGGTTTTGCTATGACAACCCTATTGAAAGATTTTCCTACCTTCCTAATGTTGTAAATGTGAAAAGAAAAGCATACTCAGAATATTAATCAAGCCCTAATTCTGTCTTTAAGGTCAAACAGAATATTTGAAGTTGATATACCTGACAAGGGATTATGAGTCACATCTGCACCTTAAAAACAGATTTGAGAAATGCCAAATTATTCCAGTTCTAGCTGCAAAGCCAGGAGAAAACACCTTCACACAGAACATCTCATTTGTTTTAAATAGTTTACTCAGGTATTAATTTTCCAGTATGGACACAGGGTATACAATGAGTCTAACAGTTTCGACTTCATTGCCATAAGTCTTGTGTTATCATAACTAAGGTCATCTACCATTACCTACCAGTAAGCAACATCTGAGAATGTATGAAACGCTACAAGCGAAAAATAATAATAAAAAAAGCACTATCCCTCCCTCAGCACAGCATGCGAGAACCTGCCTTGCCTACTTGTGACACTCAACAGCTTTAGGGAAGGTATAGCACAATACATTAATACTTCATTATCTCTGTTTAGCTTCATTTTGGGGAAAGAAAAATTCTGCATGTTGTTGCCCTGCTAGTCTGTTACTCTACTTGTACCATTCATTCATTTTACATGAATTCTATAGAATCAAGGTGTTCTCCTTCAGAGAAGGAGAAGCCAGATCATTAAAGCAGAACGTCACTGGATTACCCATTCATATCATTGTGGTGGAGGTTCCTTGACAAACAAGAGCATCTGATACCAACTGATACTGGGAACTAAGAGTAGAGAATGTCATTTGTAGAGAAACTGTTCCCAAAAATTCGATGTCCAAACTTCACTTGAGAAATTAGGCAATACTTGTACCATGCAGTTTATTAGTGTATGCTCTGCAGCCTACTTTTCTTTCCATTTCCTCACTGAGATTCCTGCACTGGGGAGCAAAGAACATACTTGTTTCTCCCTCTGTCCAGCTGGTAGCATGGTACCACCATATTGATCAGTGAAGGAACAAATTATGACTGGTCCTTCTATTGGCTTCTTTCAGGAGAAGGATGCATTAGTACTAATGCTCTAATCTCTTTTGGAAAGGAAACAGGAGATAAGAGCCTCCTGCAAGGAGAAAACATAGGAAAGGTCATATTTTTATAGCAAACTGAAGAGCAAATATAAGCATAGAGGCAATTTTGTGCCAAATCCTATTTTGAAGGATTTTTTTTTTTTCTCAAGCAAAAATATTATCTGATTTTTTTCTTCATTTTTGTTCTCAGTCCAAAACTTACCACCTTTCATTATGAATAAAGTAAAACATGGCTGCTTTTCACGAAAAACTGCCTTTTGTGCTTTAAAGAAAATGTCCTTGTCATTTTTCGCATACTGCTTAGTCCACAAAGAGTTATTTTGAAAACTTAAAATGCTGTATATGTATAGTCAAAGGGGAATATTTCACACTTGACTGACTTTAGAAGTAGTGGATAAAAAACAAATTCACTAATACATAAAAAACAAATGTTTGATAATGCAAGTCACTATGGGCCACATCTGGCTTTGTGGCTAGGTCTATATGGAACATAAGATTTATAAAAACCCCAATTTAATGCCTGAACGCCATAGGACTACAAGTATGCTTAAGGTAATAAAAAGTCAAGGCTTCACGTACTGATCCAGTCCTGAGAAGTCAACAAGAGGTCTCAGAATATTCCTTTAGGTGACAAACAGATAGAAAATGCATCCTAGGAAAGCATTATGCATAACATAATCAAGATAATTTCCCTGTCTTTTCAGCCCTTGTGATCGAACCTCACCAGTACACATTATGACAAACACAGATGTAGTCAGTTTAAAGGAAGGAAAGCACTCTTTGAAAGAATACTTTTGCGATGTTAGGTTAAGAAATTCACTCTCACCAAAACGTCAAGCAATTAAAATTTGCATCCTTAGCAAATGTAACATCCACACTGCATGTAGGCTTGCAAATAGCTGCCAAAGGAAGTGTTAGAAAAATCTCTGCAAGATAAAAGGGGACTAAGTTAAAATTCCTGTGGGAATTATCATTTTAAATTCTTGACTCCTTTATGCATGTACATTCTTATCATGACATTGCCCAGACACACTTTTTTGCATTTCATACTACATTTCCACTACATTTGTAACACTCTAGAATATTTCACCATGAATGTAAAGCACTGGAATTCTAATACCTTGTTCTTATGGAAAAGGCTTACCGGAGCAGAAGCCGAGCTGTATTAATTTATTGTCATGATGAAGGGGCTAGTGAGAATCAGAACTGACACTAACTCTTTCTATTTTCTCCACTACTTTTTGATTGCAATCATTGTGATGTCTACAGATGTCATATCCATAACAGGCACACCAGAATGTGAAGCAGTTTACTGAGGCTAGAAAACAATTCTGATAAAAATGTGCTGCTCCCAGAACTTGGCATATTAGAGTGTCTGAAAAGATGACCAAGGCTGGCATTTTGCCTGTGTTGCCCAGGGCTATAGAAGATTGGCACAAACTAAAAATAGTTGAAAAATGATCAACTGTGTTTGGTTTTATGAGTCACGTTTCTTTTAAAACACAACTTGCCTGTCAGACCACAAAGGCCTAATGTGACAAGGTGATGATGATTTGAGAAATGGTGTTGCAGATCATATGGGTTTTATATGGTTTGAAAAAACTCTGCAGAACTGGACTTATAATGTCTGTTGCTATGTAAAATGTCATGAACAAGGTGGAATTTTGAAAAGACCCAAAGGAGTCAGAAGATCAAATCTCACTGAAAATCCTACAGATCATCTAAACGGTCACGGAGGAAAACTAAAAACAGATAGGAGATTAGTAATTGATCAAGTATTGTAAATGCTGTGGTCTTCCTATACTCAGAAAATTCAAAACTCAAGATACAAGCAGGCCGAGTAATAGTACAATACATAATTTTCCCCAGTTTTTTGAAGACTCTATCCAGCCTTTTGAAAAGATGGAAATGAATTTGCCCCAAAACTCGCAGAACCATTTGGAAGGATGCACACAAACATACACAAGGTTATTCATTTACTGTGGAATTTTTAAATCATCTTGCTTCTAGTTTTTATGCTTCTGTAAGTCATCACGGACCAAAGGCGTACAGGCAAAAATGTGTGCAAAATGTTTACTACCAAATTAATTACAATTGTCTAACCAGTCAAATGCAATAAGTTCATGGCCAGTATCAAACAGAGCATTTTTCAGAAGACTATGTTTTAATTAATTATTCTAGGATATCAGGGAAAGGTAAGCACAGGGCAGATTTCTATCTGATGTTCTATAAATAGAAAAAGATGTTTTCTCTGAGTTTAAATGATTACTAATTGAGAAATGTTTACAAACTTTAGATCTTACTACAGAAGGAAGAACTTAAACTGTACACAGAAAGCAGTAGGTTAATCTATCTTCCAACATTTGCAGTTTCTGCTAGTTTCTTGCCCAGATTTTTACCTAAATTCCTTTGAAGCAGACGATCAAATTCATACTGTATAATCCCCAAAATTCAGGGTAATTTTAGTTATCTTCATGTGGATTTTCATAAAACTGCCAGAAGCTCCTTTCAGGTTCTGTACATACAGATGGTGTAATTGCTTTGAACTAGAATCTGATGATCTCTGGCACCTGAAGGAACTAAAAGTATAGCAAAGCTTTCAGGGACTTCAGAGGGGTAGAATCACAACCAAATTCCCTATCTATTCCGATAGGATTTTACATGGAATTAATTCAAAATGAAGACTGTAGACTACATAATCTCCCCTTTGGAAGGTTACTGTATGTTTGAGGAGGAAGCAAGCCATACACGGTAAAAAGCTGCTTCTATAAACCAATTATAACAGGAGCAGGACTATATCCGATGGACGTTATTTTCAAGGCCTTTGCTACTCAGCTGTGGAAGATTGGGGGTTCAATTTTTTTATTATTATTATTATTTATTTTTTAATCTGATACAGATGAAGTACTGACTTTCTCAAAGAAAGTAAACAAGAAATCTATTTTGGCAAGATGAATTTTTCTGAGGAGCCAATAAAACTTCATTTCACAAGCTTCTTTCAAATGCTGATCCACACATTTCTAGTTGCTGGTAGTTGGGCAGCTGCCGAGTCATCACAGTGACTGACATCTTTTTCTTTTCCCCATATACTTTTGACTTTAAAAAATGCTTATTTGGTGCATCACTAGCAGTTTTCAATACACTGGTTACTGTGCCCTACAGACCTCAGAGTGGAATTAGACCTTCTCCTGGCCTATAGAGATAGAACCTCCGATTATTATTTCTGCTGTATCGGTTTCCCCTGTTTCTTCCAGAACAATATGGTGTTGGATGCTGCAAAACACAGACCCCACTGAATTGACTCCTACAGATTTTTTCCCTGCTTTCTGCAGACTTTGTGGCACATAACGATAACAAATAGTGTACTACAGTATTGAGAGAGAAATAGTTCTCCAAAACTTTTCATTCATATTAGCCTTCTCTCTTTTTTTCCCCTTCCTCTCACTCTCTAAAGGATACAGTTGATATGTACATCAACCTTTCTTTTTCATTATGATAATAGTAACAAAAAAGCCACAGAAATTTATAAATTTAGCAGCTCTCACCTGAATCATCATAACACTCTATGTACACACTCTACTTTAAATCCAACATAGCAATACTTAGCTTAGACTTTCCTCTGAGTTTTACTGTAAATCCCATTATCTTGCAATTGATGTAGATTAAGAACACACACATTAGCTGTGCCTATTGATCAGATGATTTCAGTGACTTCTGATCATTACAGCACATAGGATCAGGACTGGGTCCCCAGGACTCAGTACAAAGCCTCCAGACAATTGTCAGAACTTTATTATTAACTGAGATAGGACCTAAGAGAATAAGAATAATTAAGTATGAAATGAACATGACAGTTTTTTCAATGAAAATCTTTCTGCCATCTTGTTCTCTTGTTTTATGAAAAGCCCGCCGGCTGCATTTATCAACACAAGTGCTAAGGTTATTGCCTCCTAAACCTTCAGGCTGGGGCCCAAAGGACTAGCTCAAAAATTTCAGCAGTCAGATTCCTGCTACACCTTTCCTTGCTTCACAGATTATACCATGCCTTCAAGTATGTTTGCTGAGATATCACTCTCAAACACTGGAAGGAAGAATTTTGAAAGGCTTTTGAGAAGGCTGTGAAATCATTATAGAGAAGTTCTCCTGATGTTGTTGGCAAATCTAATGTGTTTAGATCTTTAGATCTTTTGACACAATCTTTATGTGTTACATAGCTGCAGGCACTGAAGGTGAAACTTGATCTAACTAGAAGAGCAGTCAGATAGGTCTGTTAAAACACACTTTTGCTGAAATCAGCTCAAATAAAGCAGTTGCCTGATCTCTTGAGTGTAGTGGATTGGTCTCTTGAGAAAGGGCTACTTTTCAGTCCAAGTGTCAAGTATCACAACTGTTCCTTTCTATAACTTGTTGTTGTGGCTGGACTTTAACTCTTTGCTTTTGTAAATGATGAATGAAGTCATGCACTAATGTTCTCCTTAACAGGTCTCTTTGTAAACCTCTTTTACCTAATATAAAAAGAAAATATGAGAGCATTTGATCCCGCTTTACCTCAGTCCTTTAACAGCTTGTGAAACATTCCATTAATAAATTAGAGTCCCATTAATTGCTGTAGAATGGATTCATCAAAAAGGAAAATCCTTTTAAAGGCTCTAACCTCAGGAAAAAAAATGCAGATATCTGTAATAATGATTTACATGCCTTAGCATTAGACAATGTATAAAGTATGTGATTCAACATGAAATATCCATAGCCTTATGGACCATGCAAGCTCTGGATGCTGGTTCCTCAGCAGGCAAGCTGACACATTCAGATGAAAGGTCAAACTGAAGTAGAAAGCAAATACCAAAAATACCTCAAGTGTGAGTTGTGAATGAACTCCTTGCTTCCATCTGCCACCACCCCTGGTCTCTAGACAGTCTCCCCACTGAGAGCCATGTGAATTAAATGACTTTCATTTTCCCTGCTTCCCTCCTCCTCTCTTATTTCTTTGTTCTCTTTCCCAGTACTATAACCTATACTCTGCTTCTTCACTGGTTTCTTCTGATTCCTTGCCCCTTAAATATGCATAGATGATGATAAACAAATCCACCCAAACTGTAGTTTCAAAGCAGAAAATCAAACTCAGTATAATTCATGCTGATTCCTGTTTGTCCTTGTTGACAATAACTGCATATTTCTGCACATCAAATAAATTTTAAATATTTGGTTTTTCACTATCATTATTTGGTTAATCAGCAGAGGTTATATTTGTCTACCCATCCATTCATATCCATGTAAACTACTTAGCAAGAAAACTGACAACATTTATGTTTTTAGCACGTTTCCTGTACAGTACCTATACCAGCATCTCATTCATATTTAGCAGGAAGACTTCAAAAAGGATTGAGAGTAGTTGAAGTCAGCTTAGAGGAGTGCCCATTAGCCACATGCTCATGTAGAATATGTTAGAATGATCCAAATCTACTGTGCCTGCAAAAGTGGACTAAAAAATGTTCAGGGCAGTTCATCCTTTAAGATGCTTTAGAAGTATTTAAAAAATAGCAGATTTCAGGTAGCATTTCGTCTGTCCTAGGTCCTAGGTGAAAAAAGGAAAACTGAAGGCAGTAAAAACTAAAGTAATACAAACCACAGCTCATGAGAGATATTAAATATTTGCCATAGATTCAGTTGCAATTTTTGGTGGAGGTTGGTTCATATCTAGCTCTGTTTGTCAAAATCTGATTTTACAGGAAGGATTTCCAAAAATAAATGCAAGAAAATATTACTTTTCTCCGAATACACACAAACATTTAATGTATTTGTTCTAACTAGCTACTGTGCATAAATGTGCCTGATTATTGTGCACACAGTTGCATCTGTACAGGTGATATCAAAAATCTGGTCATGTACAAGGCATGCTTTAAAACATGATTAATTACTTTTAGAAGTGGGGTTCTCTTTCTAAGATTAAAGGAAATATTTAAGTTAGTTGAGATATCTTATTACTTCTCCATAATATACAGAGCTTTAGGGAAAGATTAGGTTTATTAAGTCAGACTCACAATGCAGGCTTTCAACACTGCCATTTCCAATAAGTACACATTTGTTTAATATTAAAGTTCCTTTTCAAAACAAAGTAGTTAAGCCTACCCTCACATTTATACATCTGCAGTTTGTTTGATAACTTACAACATAATTACAGGCTGTCCTCCCACTAAATGCTGTATTCAGACTTATGAAACAAGGTGGTAAAATATGCACTGGAGTCTGAGTACTAAGCCCGTAATTTACCACAAGCACTAGGAAGAAAAGAAACAGAGGGGAACCCTGCTATTTAAACTGCTCAGTTATCATGTTTCCCTCCCCCACATATACAGTAGAGTATAACCCATTCATATTTCAATTTTACATTTCCTAAACTGTCATCTTCTTATGTTTCAAGTTCATTTGAAATGCAATCTGTTTATCAGAGTGGCAGTGAATGCTTTTGCAGATCAAGAGAGAGATGTCTCTCCCCACTAACAAATAGGTCTGTAGCAAATGGGTTGGTGAAATAATGCAGGCATTGTGGGGTTAAGCAAACTGCCCAGAGAATTATGGAAGGGTGAGTTTCGCAGCCCCTTTCTTACCTCCTGTGTTCAAGCAGTGAGAGTGTATCCTCCCTCTCTGCTGGAGATGCAGCTAAAATAACTAAGTAAATTCTCAGGTAGAACTAGAACACGAGGAAAAGGAGCTTTGGATGGCTGAGTGTAACCTTATTTCAACAAGGTTTCTTACAGACGGTGACCAGCCCAGGAGACATGCAGAAGTGGTCAGGCTCCAGCATCCTGGGGTGCTCACCGGCAGATGCCTCACCACCACCCTCCTTTCTTCAGGGCTGCTTGCTCAGGCAGACAGCAGGACTAACCTGGCACCTGGGCTTTGCCCTGCCTTGCTTTCCAGCCCCAGTTTGCAGGGCTCTTGGAGAAGGAAGCTCTTGCACTCCCTTTCCCTCAGGAACTGTGAGCCTTTAGCCAGGAACATTGCTTTCACACAATCACATTCTCTTTCTATTTTATTTTTCCTTTTTTTTTTTTTAATCCTTTTTGTTATCCCATCATACTTAACCAGCAATCAGGGTTCTGAATGGTGATTTTTCAGTGATATGTATATGTACAGCTCACTGCGCAGCAAAGTGTTCTCAGCACAACTCTGTTCTGTAAATATGCCAGCTCACTTGGTGCCGCTCCAAAATACATTTTTCTCAGCCACAACCTGCAGTTCTAGAAAATTATCCTTGTTTTAGATTTTAAAAAATGAAAGTCACATCTTCACATACACTATTTACTAAACACATCCTGTACTATACAAAAAAAAAAAAGAATGACTATTAAAAGGCATATTTATTTTTCACTGTTTTTCCCACCTTCCCTCCAAACCTGCACCATAAATATCAATGAAAACGTATTCACCTCTGATTCCATTTAAAAATCTCTAAGCTACATTTGGCAAGTTGCAAACATGAAAAAGTTCATCTGCTGTGAGAAAATATGTTGTACCAGAATAACATTTTAAAAGTAGGTGTCTGACTTTCATAACTGTAGCAGATTTAACAAGGAAGGGAGATGTAAGATACCAAAAGCTGGGTGCTTTATTGTCATTTGTTTGCTAAAGCACCTCCATAAAGTGAGCCTAGGAAACCTAGGTCCACCCCCAATCATTCTGAGGTATTGTGAAAGGCCAGGAACATTAAAAAAACAGTCTAACCCATTTGCTTACTAAGATTCTTCTTAATACTATCATATTGCTTTCCTCAGGATACTCACCTCAGATTTTGCCTGAGCTTTCAAAGACAGAGAAAAGGTGTTTTTCTCATGCCAGAATCCAGACTAGTTTTGTTAACATGCTGGACAAGCAGAAAAAGATGCTAAAGACACAAACTACCAAGAAGCTATTGAAATCTGTTGAAACCATCTCCACCAATTACACCTAAAGTTGCAGCCTTAAGGAGACTTCAGCACTGCTGTAAGAGAAAGGATATGGAGGAGCCTGTCAAAGTAATTTATTCTTAAAAAATAAATTAGACTTATTTTTGAAACAAAGTTCCTATATAAAGTACACTAAATCTAGAAAAGTGTACCTTGTTGTTATGTGTGGAAGCTGGCCACTTGCATGTCTGAGTGCATATATAATCTTAATCATTACAGGTACCATTTATGCTTCTTTCCCTAAACTTTTCCCTAGCAAAATGTCTCCCTGAGCATACTGTCAAATATTCCAGCTGTTCTCTTCTTTCCCCATCTATCAATTATCCATAAAATATTCTTCAGTGAAGTGGTGAAACAGATGCTGTTATTTATAAAACCCACCTAGCTTTATAGAGACGTTTATAGATGCTGTCTATGACACAGGTTTCTATATGGGTACCTAATTCCTTTAGGCTTTATATCATTGCCTAATTAGCATTTGCCAATAGTCCAAATAGCAATAATATAAGAATGTGATTGGTGATATCCAGAAAAGGAAAGGAAACATTATAACTAACTTCTGAAGACATTTCCCATCTGTGAACTGACCTACCTGGCATGAAAATAAGAACAGGAAGGTACACAAAACACTTCATTTTATGATCGGTCTTATTATCAAACTGTTCATTTTGTCCCATATAATTGAGTTTGCTATGAGGGAGAGAATGATGCCTACTGCTGGATTCACAGGAAGGTCTACTGAAGTGCTTTGATGACGGGCAGTATTTTTTTTTCCAGTTCCTGCCAGCAATAGCAATCAACTACTGACAGATGCACTATGAATCAGAGTTAAATTACTAGGTGGCTGGGCACTATATTGCCTGTTGCTTCTTCAAAGCTCAACAGCAATGATCTTTGGCATAAGAGCTCTCATTTCCACAGCTAATGCACTTATTTGGGGTTTACTCACACTGCTCTGTTTCATAGCAGCAGCATCAGTGCTCCATCAAGGTGAATTCCTTGAAAAAAATGTGATGTGACAACAAAAGTGAAGCTAACTTCCCATTGCAGTTCTTTGATCTGGGAGCATGAAATTAAGAGGTCTGGTCCTATCATAGCACTCCTCTCCACTCCCAACCTCAAGCACCCTAGCTGGGCACAGCAGCACTTCTTTCACAGCCCTTCTCTCCAGACATGGCTCTTTGCCAGAAAGATGGTAGATGAATTCCTACAGACCAGAGAGATTGCTCAATTATTTACAGCTAATGATCACGGCAAGGGTGGATGTTATCTCCATGGAACAGCCATATGTAAGGCAGAAGAGGTCAAAAGAACACTGCTGCAAAGGTAGCTAATGGGAGGACAATGTTACCTCACAGCACCCTGGGACAAAAACTTGACCCAGAGTAGGTAGGGAAGCCAAGATCCTACGTGGCCTCTATGTACGGAGAGGGAATTGCAGTGCTGGTGAGAGAAAGGCATTGAAATCCTGCACCAAGCTTCAGTAAACTAGTCAGCTACCAACACATTAACAAACTGGATTCAAGATTAGGGAAACTGCAACACTGGGGAATTACATATTACTTGTCCTATTCCAAATCCTCTCTTTTGCCATTAGGAAAGACTTCCTTCTTTTAATGTCATTATAATAAATAAATCTGTATCTCATGCAGAATGGGATCATGTTCTTGAAAGTGATATTTTTACATAGTCACTTCTCAAAACAGAACTGCACTAGAAAAGAGACCCTATAGTTATATACTCACACTAATAAAAAGCAATATTTGCAACCCACCTACTGACTTGCCTGCATCTCTCATAAAGAATTAAATTGGGTTAAGAACATCATAATACTCAAGAGAGAGTTTTCAATAATTTCAGATTCTATCAGTTACAGTAGAAGCCTGAATGCAGTTAGACCTACAAAAATACATGCACAGGCTACATCCAGTAATACTGAAGTTTTTCATTCAACATTAAGTTACGATTGAGGGTGTTAAAGAGCTGTTAGGGAAGGAAGCACCACCACAAAGTATTAGTGTTGAAAGCAGACTTCAAATGGATTACAATAATTGTGAGAAATAATAGAACATACCAGTCAACAAGACAAGGATAAAGACAATAATCTACACTACAAATGCTCATTCAAAACAAGACTAATCAGACCATTGCCAATACTTAACAACCAAACTATTTCAGGCAGTGTCAGCTTCCCAGACAGTCACTAATGCTGACTGACATGCAAAGTGATTGTGGAAATATCAGACAATAGTCCAATTCCTGAGGTCGTTACTCATACATTTAACTCTGTTGTTACTAGGGCAATTTTTTTTATTGAAATCAATCCATTCTGACACCTTGTTCTGAATGCTTGTTGGACTTGGCAATAATAATTCCTTCTGCTTCTTTTCATGTGTTATCCCTTCAGTCTCGATCCTTTCATGTGTCCCCTGTAGGAATGATGTGAAATTGGTACCCTATTTCCAATTACTGAGACATCTGGAGATGGCAGTGAAGAGTCACAGCAATGAAAATATAACAAAGGACCTTAAATTTAAACTGCAGTTTGACCTAATAATTACAGGGAAGGCAGAATATTATGATTATAAATGTATAGTCCAATAATCTAGTAGTTGTTTTTTTTCTATCTGATGTATGTTTAATTCAACTAAATGCAATATGTTCATTCTTACATAAGTTTTGTATTTAAGTAGTAAGATTTAAATATTTATGGAAACTCAGGATTTGAGGGGGATGTAAACATATCTACCACTTGAGGAACGAGTTAAAAAAAATCCAGGTCTCCATTAAACTGCTCCTGCAGAAATTTTACATCAATTGAAATTTTAGTCAAGTAAAGATGAGTTACAAAATATAGATGTATAGATTTTAGAACTCTTTTTATTATTATTATTTTTTCTGCAGAGAAGGAAAATGGCTTATTATTTTTAAACTCTTATGTAAACAACTCCTGCAGTGTGGTTGTAAGAAATGAATCAGGGAACTTTTAAATGATGTTTAAATTCAGGATGATAGAGAAATACTGACCACAAATACTTTGGTATGTTGTGTCATGTATTATAGTGAATGCCACAGTCCCAGCAACTTGGCAGAACATTTATGTTCTGTGTGCAAGACGGGAAGATCAAGCACATTTTCTCATGCCTCTGAGATAAACTCTCTGTAAATCTGTATATGAGCTATATTGATTTCTACTAGCAGAAGATAATATCCTGGGTGTTTCTGGTTTGTAGGCAGCCCATTGTTTGTAGGTAGCTTTCCTTTCTTCTAGCCCACCTGGTCACACACTATTGCTGAGTGTCATCAAATGAGTGCTTTGCTCTGCCACTTGTCAGCTGCAACCTACTAGGCGTGCAAGATACCCTGCCTAAATTCTCAGCAACTGTTTCCCTTCAGAGTGAATGATTTGAAGGTTCTTCGAAGGAGGGAAGAAAGACTGTTTTATAAACCCATATCATGCTGTGCGACAAGCTCACAGTTTTGTGTCATGCAAGCCTTAATCTCTTCACAACCCGTCTAGTTGCATCTTAGTCTGTTCTCAATATCATCACTCTGCTGAGGGATCTGGATTTCTCATGATCTAATCATATTTCCTGTCATCTCAGTACAGGTTATTTCCCCTACATGTTTATCATAGATGCATACTTCAAAACGTCTGCTAAAAACAAAGTGACAACATCGGCAAAAGGTTTTGCTTTACTGAGTGCAAACAAACTGCCCTGATGGGCATTCTAGCAAAATGACACAGTCTTTTTTCTAATCTTTAATCCTAATGTTTGCCTTTTCAGTGTGGATAGTTGTTTCCTCCCTGCTTATCTTCTGAATCAGATACTGACAGTATGTTTTTATACTACATTACATTTTCATAAACCATGTAAGCTGAAAAGTTGTTTGTGTCAAGATTTTTTTTTGTCATCGATTATTATAAATTATCATCCACTGATATTCACAAAGCATTTTTTGTGTGTATCCTTGAATATACCTTCAAAAGCAATCATTCTCTCTTGTTCAGAAGTATGAAAGTCTTTCAAGTACATTACCACCAAAAGAGCACACATCCTTGGCTCTGTGTGTGGTTCCTTCTTTGTTTTTCATTGTGGTTTTATTTGAATGTTTTATTGATTTTTTCCCCACAGATCCAAAACCATAAAAACAGGAAAGAACGTGTACTTGCAAGTGACAGAAAAGGAAAGGGGTATTGAGAGCCCATAACAAAGTCTGAAAGTTGGAAGGAAGAATCCTAATGCAATGCCATGATACAGCTACTGAGTCTCTGCTTGTACACAGGGCAATACAGATGAGAATGTACCTTCCTCAAATTTAACCTCACTTGTAGGAGGAAGAGCAAAGGCCAGGTCAACCAGTAAGCAAAAAGCAAGAGGAAAGGAAGGGAGACAAAACCAAGCACATCACTGAGAGCAAGCTGGCCCCTGAGAAACAAAAAAAGCTCATCCTTTCCTCCAGATAGGAGGGAAACAGGTGAAATATTGCCCTAAGGTCTGCTTGAGAAGGGGTGCAGCTACACAATGTTTACTCAGACTTTTCACAGGTACACAGTGCTGCCTTCAGTAGTTCATTGCTGTGAAAGCATTATAGCACAGCTATCAGCCTAACATAACCATTCACAACCAGGCAGACTAAGTACTTCATACATCACTCTGTCCAGGGCTTTGCCTTTAAAACCCATTATTCACCACCTCGAAGGCACCTCAGTGTGTCCTAGTCAAACTGGTTCCAACATTTATCAATAAAAGCAGCAGCTGCTGCCACGTCTTGCAGTTACTTGGAACTGTAGCAATCCACCTGTAAGGAAACAGTGAGAAAAAAAAAAAACAACAAGATTGCCTCAGATCTGCACTGCTAACAAAGGCAAGGCCGTGGTTTAGTGAGGCCAATAGCAGGCTCGAATATACCAAATCTAAATGAATGTGACATTAATTTCTCCTGTAGCTCTGTTCCATAGTTAAAGCTATAAGCAAAGGTTCTTATTCATTGTTTTACTCAAGCAAATTCTCACTGCAGTCAGAGGAATCTATCCAATGAAAGACCAGGAAAATGTGAGTAGTAGCCCAGAGGTTTAACTCTACTTGGTTTATTTCTAATCAGTCTCTTTTAAAAGGATAATTAAAGCCACTTGACATGTGACTGGTGTATATGTGCACCAATCCAGTATGAGAAAGAAACAAGATAACCTCCTCTGTTAGAAAACAAAAATCATGAACCAGAAGCCGTGATCTCATCAGTGTGCCCCGATTATAAAGAAAGTCTTTCTTCTCGCCACAAAACTAGACTAATCCACAGAGCAGCATTCAAAGCCCACAGCCACAGCGGCAACGTGCGCAGCCCCTGCACCCACCTCCTGACTCAGACCTCCTCATCCTCTGTCTCTGTAACCCATCTTCCCTATCCACTCATCTGCAGACACCCCTCATTGCTCTCCCCACCTGCCCACTGACCCCCTCCCCTCCTTCCATACACATGCACAGCCATTTCCTCCACCACTGAGACTTGGATTCTTACCCTTATTTATTCGGTTCCCTTTTTCTGAGCACTGGAGATGACCACATAGGATTGGCTTTATCACATTGTTACTGCTGCCTTTTATAGTTACGGGACGCTGGTCTCCTTGTGTAATGTCAAATGCAGTTTAAGGATTAATGGTATTACATTTCCTTTTCTCTTGACGGTGCTAGACTGTTTTCTCTGTATTGTTACATATTTACAATAATCTCTGAAGTTTCTGCTGTGGAAAGTACAGCACCATCAGAAGCAATCACCAGTTAGTAGCATGATTTTTATACTGTGATATCAAATGTGACTTTAAAATAATGATAAAATTTTAATGTTTAAATCTTTTTTTTTTTTTAATAAACATTCAGAGGGCATTTAATACAGCTTAAAAATAATGGAATAGGTCACCTGGAGGCAAAACAGTCTGAGAAGCTATCCGCCTATACAGCAAAATGTTAATGCCCTTTGAAATACAAAGGCAAGGGAGTTGTTCTCTTTATTGCCTAATGTTTTGCACATTTTCAGACCCAGGTCCAGAAGTATTTATCTTTCACCTCAAAATCTGATTGCTGTGCTAATGCTATTTAAAACTAAATGGAAGAAAATTATATTCTCCACAAGAATTCAATTGATTCTTTTCTTTGGACAGAAAAAGAAATAGTAGTAATTTTTATTCACATAAAGTCCTGTACAGAAACCTCTGTGTGTAAATCACATTGGTCCTCTATAATTTATTAACTATTGGTTACAGCTGAGATAAATGCATGGGAACACTATGTATGTAGTTGTAAGCAATGTCACATTTGGATTTAGGACTCAGACCTCCTGCAGCATTCTAGAAATCATTACTCTTTCTCCAGTTCACTCTTTTTCCTGCAAGTCTTTGAGTTTAAATGAAACAGGAGTACTGTTCTCAGGCACAGGAAGAGTCAAATTAATTCTTGGAGTGAGCAAAAAAAAAGAGAATGCACTACGCAGCTGTATCAACCTTATGCACAATGTTTAAAGTGGCATTTGAGGAATTAAATGTGCTGAAAAATTCAAGAACTATTCAAGTATTCAGTGACCCATAGGATGCCTGGGTCAACATGAACACTCTTGACGTAGAAGTCCAGCATGTTCTCCTGACTTCTGAGAACCAGCAGTCCAAAGGAGATAGTTTGATACCACAGACCACACTAATTCTCATTTTTTTCTCATACACTATCTTGTGATCTTCCCCATTGTGCTGATACGATGCGCAACATAATACAGGACAATATGATCGATGTACTGATGCACAGCTACAGAGGACCTCAATGAAAAATGTTAATATTCGTGTATGATGCTCAGATATCACCTTCCCAGATGAAGCAGGAAAGTGATTGAATGCAAATATCTCATTCTATTGTGCCCTTTTGATCATTATCAATAGTGCATTTTGAAATCCAGAAAGCAATTTGCAAGATTTCTTTTCAGAGAATTGTTAAAATTCTCTGGACAAAAATCATGGACAAATATTTTAAGCTTTAGCACATTATTGAGATCCAAAACCATATTTGCTTTCATGAAATATGGGCATAGAGCAATAAGCTTTATTTTTATATGCAGGTACCACCACTATAGTTCATATAGTTTATAAGTAAATAGCTAGCTGAACACCTATTTGTGAGTTAAGTTTACATGCCCCAGTTACAAAAAATGTTGCATTGAAATTAGGTACTTAATCGCATACTCAAAGCCTTGACTTTCTGTTTGTAAATCTGGTCTTTGTTGGATTTTCCCTGGATAACAGATTCCCAAAGTACCTCAGCCTTTGTATTGCATAAATTTTCTTTCCCTTCCCAATCTCTAACTTTTATTACACCTTCTCTGGGGTAAATCTATCATTTGCTATCTCAAAGCATGTTGCAGCTCTCCTGATCTTTCTATTTGCAAAAGCACAAAAATCATTTTGTAGAAGGAAGAGTCCCTTGATCCCCTGATGTGGAAGAAATTAGAGCCTGCTCTCATGCCCAAGATATTTAAAGTGGGACATGTATGTGAAAAAAAAAAACCTTGCTCTCTCACTTCCTGGATACACATGCAAACAATAGACATAATGCAAACTGCAGTGACTTTTTTCAAAGCAACAGTAGAAGTTACTGGCTGAATCTGGACCACAACACAGGCTATCCAATTTCCTCAATCAGAAAAAGTCCGTGTCTCTCTGGACTCATCACTTTACACATGCATTCAGAATTGGGCTTCCAGAACTAAGAATACCAAACTGCCTCACATATTTTCCCACCTGATGATAAATGCTACAGCCCCCTAGGAACAGATCTAGAATAATTATATTTCATTTCACCTCACGTCAGACAACACGTTAGCTTAGCACATTTTAATGGAGTGGTGCACAGTGTCTCTTTTTCTTAATGAGCCCACATTTTGATGAGAGACTCTAGTGGTTTAAGGAATCATAACCATAATGAAATCCAAGGTTTTGGGTTTTGGTTCATTAGGCAACAAGGATAGCTCTTCAGAATACTTGCTTCCAAAAAGGAATACAGATGCCAAGATTTTATATTCCTCTGGAGAGTTTTTCTGTGAACTGTCATTACTGAAGAAATGTACTGAGGGGGAGTGGGAAGGGAAGAAGGATTAAAGAATTCATCTATGCCACAACGCATTTATCCATCAAACAGGATGAAAAGTTGGTTTTTCAGTCATGGAAAGAAAAAAATAGTTCATGAATTGTTTTTGATAATCTTACACTGTCTAAAGAGCAGTTTCTGTTTCCAGAATAGTAGATATCTTACATAAATTCAAGGTGCACACACCAGCTGACAGTTAAGTGCACACCTTTCCACAATGTATCCAAAAAATACAAGCACCAGATATGGCCTGCATGCATATCACCAACCTTTGACAGATGTTTTCCCAGAAGAAATGAGAACTGTAACTGCACTAGGAGCAGACAGCAAGAAAAAGGGGAAAAATCAGTAATTTTGCCATATATGAACCCACAGAAACTGTATTTCCACCTCGGAAGGAAAATATGATTAGAAAACATTGAAGGGACATTTAATGCATGTTCATATCAATTCTCCTTACTATTATAATTTGCATAAACTAGCAACAATCCTGGTAAAAGAAGAGGATGGAAAGGTTATGGATTATCTTGCCCAGAGATGGTCTCTCTGGGAAGGTAAGCCAAAAAGCCGTACATTTTTAAGGAAGGTCAAAGCAAATCAGACAAATGAAGGCAGGATTTTATCCTCCAATGTGCTCATATCCATATTGTTCCCAGGAGGTAAGCCATACACTTACCAAATAAATGCTTATTTGAAAATTATTAAGTAACGTAGGAGAAGAAGAAAGGGGAATTTATATACTGCAAAATAAGCAATATGTCTTCCATTAGCAGTAAAGGAATATTATGAAATCAGAAGGAGAACTAGAAGTCCTGGACATATTTTACTATTGCAGAAGGTAAAAAGTTTGATCATTGAGTCTTCAAGAGTATCTTTGGGAGCTCTGTTCCTCCTTACACGTGCATGTCATGGACTGCACAAAAATCTCACAGAAAGGAATATGCTAATACCTTCAATTTGTGAAGAACTGAAAATGAAATACAATAGATGTAGTCAAAGCATTCATTTCAAAGGTTAACATTCAGACCGTACTAGTCCTCCCAGACGTAATCACTGAGCAGAAATGATGATTAAAAGTCATAATACATACTTTTTTTTTCCCAAATCCCACATTTGACTTTGATCAGAGTATCAGATTACAAGGCATGCATAATCAACAATATTGTAATTAAATTGCATCAAAGACTGCTGACCTTTTGGTGCAATCTTTAGGGTAAAATTCACAGTACACAAACGTGCTTTAATCTATGTAAAACATTTATCATGCACAAAGAAAGGTAACTTTTTGACATCAACATAATTAGCCCTGGCGTATTGACTCTGCATGTCAGCCCTTGGCTGTGAGCTAACTTGTGTGAGATCTTGACATAATCATGTTAAGTGCTGCCAGTTTGCGTAGCTGCCATGGATTAAACAAGAAAAATGGTATCAACAATGTAGGCGTATGTTCTGTGCCGCATTTTAATGAAGCCATTTGCACTAAAATTGTTGATATTTAGAATTTGCTTTGTTTTAATTATGTAAACAATCAATATTATAGAATCTTTGTATTTATTTTAATAGACCATTAATTAACCTATTGATTATTGTGGAGAGTGGAAGAAATATTCTTCCTGAAAATGCCTTCACTTTTCTAAGCTTTTCTTCATTCCTTCCAAAATGCTGTGATCTACTGACAGAAAAATGTTTGCCATTTTATCATATGAATAAATAGCCATAATAGCTACAGCATAATTTACAGATAATTTCAGTTCTCCTTGAACCAAGGTCTGAAAGCTGCTAAAGCCACCTAATAAAAGAAACTTACCATCAGACAAAATTTGGATTTATGTACATAGGAAACACGTTTTAATTCCTCTCAACTTTATCCAGAAGTTACACACTGACAGCAGGAACCTCTAAAGAGCTTTCAGCTTGGCCTGTCCCCCACATTTTAGTTTGCATATTTGATATCCTACAATCACCTTCTGAGATCTCAGTGTCATTTCTGCTAGCAATGAGAGATAAAAGGATGTACCTTTTACATTCTTTATGTTTGATAGAATTAAAATATTGTATCTTGGCATCAGTAGAAAATTCTTTTAAATACAATACTGTGGTTTTTAACACATGCAATGTTTTAACTTTCCAATTTTGATTTATTTTATTATTATTATTATTATTCTAAATAACACAACATTAATTCTTATTTCAGCATAGGTCTTGGAGATTTGATGATCTGGTGTAAGGCAGCAAATTTTACCACATAAAAAATAATGATGAGACACTATTCTAAGGCACTAAGACAAAACTTCAAGCTTGTCCACTATTTATATCATACAAACACCAAAGTCTGACAGCTGAAGACAGTTATAACGTAATCATAAGATACAACCTCAGTATCAGCAATAACAATGTGAAAAAAACTATTGTTATCTGTTATTGTTATAAAATACACTTACACACGTAGATTGTTTCTAAAATGAGTTAGGAATTGGCCAGCACTAGAATTTTAAATATGCCCACATCCCAGTGCATTGTAGGGTGACTAGTTTTGATTTCCTAGATCTGAGCCCACTCTAGGGTCCTCAACCAAGCATTAATTTGGACATGAATTAATTTTCCTTCTGTTTAGGACCTCATTAAAGTGAAACCATATGTTTGCCAAGATTTAAGCACAGGAGAATAGAATATTTTTTTTTCCCATAAGAACAGCTGCTTTCTCATTTCTTCCCCCATTTGTAAAACAAGACTTATAAGGGGCGACTGTGGGAAATGGGGTTGTTTAGTCTGGAGAAAAGGAGGCTGAGGGAAGACCTCATCAGTCTCCCTGAAGGGAAGCTGCAGCTAGGAGTGTGTTGGTATCCTTTCTCAGGTGACAAGTGATAGGACCCAAGGAAACGGTCTCAAGTTGTGCCAGGGGAAGTTTAGACAGATTATCATGAAGAGTTTCTCCATTGAGAGGGTGGTCAAGCATTAGAATGGGCTTCCTAGGGATGTAGTGGGGTCCCCATCCCTGGAGGTATTTAAGAGACATGTGCATGGCACTTAGGGACATGGTTTAGTGACAGGACTCAGCAGGTCAGGTTGAAGGCTGGGCTTGATGATCTTGAAGGTCTTTTGCAACCTAGATGATTCTATTATCCTAAAAGATCTAATTCTGAATCCCTTCAAGTAGGTGGGTTCTGGTAATCCAAATGCATCTCTAGCCTTGACTGGCTGAGCCTCTGCTGTTCAGGTTACAGACCTCTGGATCTGAATCCTGTCATAGCAATAGTCTTTAGAGTTCTTTTCCATATAGATTGAAACTACATGTATACAAAATACTCTTATTATGATATTAATTTTCTTCCTTTAATACTAGATATGAAAGTCAGTTAAATATTTCAACAAGAAAGCTGCCCAGCAGTGTTGGGGACGATAAAAAAAAAGTTTGTTTAAAGTATGTTAATAGGAAAAGGAGGAACAGAGCAAACACCAGCCTGATACTCCATAAGGATGGTCACCTAACAAACAGGGACATAGAAAAAGCAGAGATATTTGATGTATTTTTTGCCTCCATCTTCAACACCAGTGATGGGCTCTGGGACCCTAGCTGGCCTGAGTTGGAGGACTGTGACTGTGAGAGTGATAAAAATCCAGTTAATCCGAAACTTGTGCAGGATTTGCTGCTCCACCTGGGTGCATATAAGTCTGTTGGGTATGATGGGATTCATCCCAGAGTACTCAGAGAGCTGGCTGATGTCATTGTGGGACCTCTCTCAATTATTTTTCCATGGTCTTGAGAACCCGGAGAGGTCCCAGTTGACTGGAAGCTGGCAAATGGGGTCCCAATTTCCAAGAAGGGCAAGAAAGAAGATCCTGACAATTACAGGCCTGTCAGACTCAATTCAGTGCCTGGTAAAATTATGAAGATTATCCTGGGAGTTATTGAAGAACACCTAAAGGGCAACACAGTCATTGGTCAGAGCCAACACGAGTTCTCTAGGGGAAGGTCATGTCTAACAAACTAAATTCCCTTCTATGACAAGATCACCCTGCTAGTTGACCAAAGAAAGTCAGCCGATGTAATCTTTCTGGATCTCAGTAAAGTTTTTGACACTGTCTCTCATAGTATCCTTATGGGCAAAATGACCAGAATACAATTAGATAAAAGAATAATAAGATGAATGAAAAATTGTCTATTGGGTCCCAGATGGTTCTTGTAAATGGGGTTACATGAGTCTGGTGACCTGTCATCAGTGGGGTTCCCCAGGGCCTCTTCCGAGGGAATGGCTTGAAGCTGTGACAGGGGAGGTTCAGGGTGGATATCAGGAAAAGGTTTTTCAGCAAGAGGGTGATTGGGCGCTGAACAGGCTCCCTAGGGAAGTGGTCACAGCACCAAGCCTGCGAGATTTCAAGAAGCATTTAAACTACATTCTCAAACATGTGATCTTTTTTTTTTTTATTTTTTTTGGGGGGTGGTCCTTTGGGGACCCAGGAGTTGGACTTGATGATCCTTGTGGATCCCTTCCTACTTGGATATTCTATGATCCCACGAACAAAACTGATCTTTTTAAAAAGGAGAAGCAGATCATCTTAATAACCTGCCTGTGCTCTGGAACATGTGAAAGGGGGAAACTGTATAGCTCTCTATCACAGAACATTTTTATAGAAATTTGTTGTGATCTTCACATATAAAACAGTATTCATTTACCTAAAAATTGGTATTTACTGCCATTGGGACAGCCTAGGGTAGCCTGCCTTGCATCCAGCTGCCCCCCCTAGAAAGGCACAGGTATATTGTGCCACCTCTGCCAAACCCAAGCTGATATCACAGACATCTACAGTGTTTCAAATGACACTTAGGTGTGTTGGGTTCAGCAACTGAGACCCTCAGCACAGTTCCAGTCATATAAGGTAGGATTCAGCTCAAGATTAGTATGTATATGTGTTTGGGTGTCTACATGCATACTAGATGCCCAGGCTCCTATTGCAGTCTATGGAGAACTAGTGAATATAGGCAGTTGAGTCCAGGCATTTTCTAGATGATCAGCTCAATGCATCTTCAGGCTCCAGTAGCCATGACCACTTTGTGCTCAATTCATTTGTCTAAAATTGATACATTTGGCTGTCCAGATGCACAAATGTGGTAAAGGTGACGTAAGACATGGGAAATCCAAGCCCTTCTAGACCTAGAGCTTGCAGCCAGGGCAATATGAGTTTCTAATGGCACTAGATCACCATGTTTAAACAACTGAATCAAGCTCTGTTGATTATAGTGTGAACGGAGACTTCCAGCTCATATACAGACACATACATTTAGATATCTTATCTGGAACTAAAGATAAAAATGTTGTCCTAATGACAAATTCCTCTTCTAGGGCACATTTTTGCTGTTACTCTCACCAGTTTAAATTAGAATGAGCACAAAACATAAATTAAACTATTTTGATGTACATCTGAGAGAAAAATCATTTGTTTGACTTCTTTTTCTATTACTTTCCAGTAATAGTATAGATTTTGCAATTCTGCAAATCATAGGCTTAGTTTTGCCAATCCAAGCATCAAATCAAACCCAATGCCTGATTAAGACTCGAACTTCGGAGACGTACTTCTACTACTCCTCCTCCTTCCTGCACAGTATCTTGCTCTGCTGTTTAGGGCATTATCTGAACAGTCTACATACCCTTAACCAAGTATCTGCAGTGAAACATTTCTGTTCTGCTTCTCCCATTTAGTGTACTTCTGCTTATTCCTTAGCAGAAACGAATTTTTCAGGAGGAGCTGTAATGTGTCTTCCTATTTTGTATTATGTTTAAAAAAAACACTTGTTTAGCAATCTTCACAGTACCAAAATTTAGTCAAATTTGTTTCATTTACTTTTTGCATTACTGCACATGTTATTGGTTCTGAGAACTAAATTTAATTTGTTTTCAAGTATCTTAGACATTTCATCACTTTAGTATTCCTTTCTTTCATCATGAACACCAGACGTATTTGTACTTGCAGGCCTTACAATGTATCATGGAAATAAAAAACAGTAATTCTTTCTGCTCCATAGAGAGAATGTAATGCTTAAAAAGAAAAACCACTGTGAAAATGCTTATTCACCTTCTATGCACAGATGTCAATTTTTAAAATGCGTATTAAGTTATATATAAATAAATATTATTTGTCAGTTTATCCTGAGGTTCTCTGTTTGTTTCTGGCTATACCTTATACACCAATTTCTTCAGATTCTCTGATGAGACATGCAATCCCTTGCTCTTCCTTCTCCAAGATTTCAATGAGCTCTAAATAACACAAATAGCTGACAAGAAACAACACGTATAGGTTTCAAAAACAAGGCTAGGCAATCCATTTATTTTTTCTGGCAATGTATTCTGTAGCAGAATGAAAGGCATCACTAATGAGCAAAAGCTAAAAAATCATCCTGATTGATCAGCTCCACAAAAAAAAAAAAATCATTTGAGTTGTGATACCACTGTGATGTGTTTTAGGGGATTCCTGTAACTATCAGAATTTCTCATGCATCAATAGCTGAATCTCTTGAAGTACAATAACACGAGGAAGTTTTCCAGAATGGTGTCTTACCCAACCCTCTTTTTTCCCAGTTACTTTGCTTAACTGGAAAATACTGAATGTTCAAGAAATTTCTAAGTCTCCTCTGTGTTAACCCCATTTTTCCTTAACTCTGTGATCTGTACTAGAAAAACAGTAGCATCATCGGGAACCATAGCTTTATATTAGTGGTTCATATCCAGTATTCCAGACTAATTTTAATTTCCAAGAGGCTGATTTTCATATCTGACTTCAAAACATTCTTCATAAATTGCTGATTCCTCCCTCCCTACTGTTGTGAATCTCATGGTATCTTCTTTTTGGAAAGCTTAGATATCAAGCCCTAATTGTTTGTGACTTGTGACTTTTTACCACTCAGTCATTTTTTCTGACTTGTGTTCAAACAGGGAGAAATCAACAACCCAAAATTTCAGTTTTTATAAACCTCATCTGCACTTTAGGCACCTATTAGTTTTGCTCCTGAGTGATCACGGAGAGGTCTTTTTCATATGATAGTTGCTTAATACCTTATGAAAGTTTTAAATATTCCTTCCCAGTTTGCCAGTGCAGATGGGTGTTTTTGTGTCTGTGGTTCAATCTTGGAGTCACTGATTTAATTAAGATCACAGTTTTCCCCCACACTCCAGTATCTGATGCTTAAACAAAGACATTGTTTAACGACTGATGCATGTACCAAAAAGTATTCACTTAAGATTTTCCAACTTTTTCCTGATTACCATTTTGTATATGCTCCATTAATAACTGGTCTACTGCACACTCTTATTCTACAAAATTGATTATCCAAATATCTAAATATTTTTAAAGCAGATATTTCTCAGTGTTTTATATATGTATGCTTTATGGTCTTTATAATCGTGTAGACTTTACTACAACCTGCATCAGATTTGCCAAAATTTCTGGTCTTCTATACATTCCCATTCAAACTTGCCTAATGTGTTCATTTTGACACAAGCATGCCAGCTATACTTTATGATTTTATAGATCAGGTTATTTCTGATACACTGCCGAATGCTTATCAGAAATGCAGTTAAACAGCATGTATGGCCACATCTTTATCTATTGATTCAGTAATTCACTGAAGACTGCAGGCAAATATGTCAGATGTTGCTCTTTTTATCATCATTCCTAGCCACCTCTGTTAGACTGTGAATTCTTCTAAAAATTTCAACCTGCTTTCAACATGCTTGATACACTCTTTTGGAGGCTTATGATTAAATCCTGCATAGCAACTGTTCCCTATATATTCACTCACTGTCAGGAGGTTAACTGGTAGATCTGCATTCACCGTATTTTCTCCCAGTCCCTAAAGCCTTCATTCCCTCTGCAACAATAAACAGAGACCTCAAGAGAACCACAGTAAGTACACATGACCCTCACTTCCATCTCTGTATGAGCTTTCTGTTGACTGTTCCCTAACCACTACATGCAGCAAAGCCACATGTGTTTTGCTGTTATTCAGACACTGTATGCCTGCTGAGGGAATGGAAATGATTGGGCTGCCTTTATAATAGTTATTGTCAGGCAAAGCCCACTGGACAAAGCACAATAATTTCACCTTATAAAGAATAAACACTACTATTTGTGTAGAGAGAGGAAAGGCAGCTATCCCTGAATGTTTTTTTGTATTCAAAATTCATAGCAAACCTTGTACCAAAAAATTGTATCAAATCTGAAACTTCTTGTAACTAACCCTTGTTTTATGAGGTTTTCAGTCATCTGTCACAACCTTCAGAAAATTGGTTTACCTATATTTATTTTCAGACATGAAGGAAAAGAGGATTTAATTTTAACAAGTTTTAAAGAAAAACTTGTGAAGACAAAAATAGTTTGCCAGCAAATAGTATGCTGTAACTCAGAAATACTTTATGTTAAATCCTTAAAATACTAGATGGCAAGTTTTACTATTTTAGAAGTTTATTTTTACTATTTATATGGGGTATATATCTGCATGAGAGTACTGTGGTCTCCATGAGCATATTGTTGCAAAAGTCAATTTCAAACTTATGAGCAGCCACATTGGGAAAATATCTCATTTTGATACGTATGATATTTAATACTTTATTGATAAATGATTATTTCTAGAAAGCATATTACAAGACCTCCAGCATTCAAGGTTAATTTGTTTCATTATTCCTGTGGTCAGTAAAGATAAGTGGATACACATATTCTAATGCACAGGAGGTGTTCCTGTCTGCATTATCTTTTTCAGTTACTTATGTCTGAAAATTCATTTTCACTAATATTTATTCACTATTATTTTTCATGTTTCTTTTCTTTTACTTTGATTAAATATGATTCATTCCTGATGGGAAAAGAAAAGAAAAAAAAAGAAAAAAAAAAGTAAATCTCAGTGTGGTGAAATAATGTACATTGAAAGATATTCAATTTGTGTAATACAATTTTGGACTAGAGTGCTGACAAATTTAGCTCCTCAACAGAATTCTTCAAAATTGGCTCATTCTTTCCATGAGATTTCCACTAGATCTAAGAAAGTATATTTCCTCTTCCTACACTGAACACAGTACAGTACAATTCTCTATTGAAGAATAAGAAGAAAGTGTGAAGAAAAAAAAAATGGATAGCAATGAAAGTTTTAAAATTGAATATCATGCATTTTGACAAGGTCTGTAGACCAGGGATAGCTGCTGAAATGAATATGAAGCTCACTTCAGAAAATTCAGAATTTGAACAGTACTTTAACATTAAGTAAATTCCATTCCATTGAGTAAAGTCAATTTTAAAATTTGAATAATTATTTTTTTTCTTCTGACATGTCTTATTTTGTCACCTCAAGAAAACTTAAAGGAATCTCCAGCTGAAGACCATCTAAACTGCAGTATGTTCTACTGCAGTTTACTGAAACATATTATAAAAGCAGAAGGTCTTCTAAAGTGTATATACAGTCTGATATTTCCTACCAGTCTGAAGGGATGATTTTTCAACCTTAATAATCCTTGATATACATCACTTCTCCAGAATGCATGAAAAGAAATCCCTTTTATACCAACAGCTAGTAACTTCCACGGAAAGATTTATGTGCGTTCTTCTAAAGCAATATCTTGTTTCACACTCATAAACTAATGTTTGTCTTCTAAGTAATATATGATTAGTAGATATTATGCCAAGAACAAATGTACTGCATGATACTATCATAAATCTGTAAACTTCAATCCTTGCAGAGTACTCTACCAGAATACCTTGCAGCAATCAATAATATGTTTCACACTATCTTCACACTATCAATGAACAGCATAACACAGTGAAAGATGCATGGAAGTTTTCCCTATACCCAATAAATTATGTTTCATAGACAAATATTGTTTGTAGAATGGGCTGCATCACAAACAACTCCTGGGAACTATAAGTTCAGGATCATTCCTATAATATCTGCAGATATATTTATGTCAAACCTGGAACATAAGGTTCCAAACCAATATGATACCTAGACAAATTCGAACAAATGCTGTACCAAGAGCATTTTCTTCAGCATCAACAAACCTGACTTACAGCACACCACAGAGTTATACTAACAAATATATTTTCAAGAATGATCCTAACTGCAAGTAATAGTACAGCTCTTGAATGTAAATGCTCTAATGCAGTGGCAACAGCAAACTTATACACACTCTATGGCATTTATACTCTCTATCCAAGTTAAATATAACTTTTCCTAAACTTTAAGTGACTACTGGTGGCAAGGTTTCTTTATAGCACAAGTTAACAAAACATTTGTAGCTGTGTAGGTAGTTCAGCTGAGAAACATCACTTATCTCAGCTACTGATAACATATCTAAATCACCATGCCTATTTTTTTTAGAAGTTACAAAACACAGCCTGATATAAGCTCCTGTTAATTTTTTCAGCTGTTTTCCACTGCATACAGGCAATAGTTACACTTACAGAAGATCAATAAGCTACTGACAATAGCACGGAAAGGGAAAGGGAAAGGGAAAGGGGGGGAAAGGGAAAGGGAAAGGGAAAGGGAAAGGGAAAGGGAAAGGGAAAGGGAAAGGGAAAGGGAAAGGGAAAGGGAAAGGGAAAGGGAAAGGGAAAGGGAAAGGGAAAGGGAAAGGGAAAGGGAAAGGGAAAGGGAAAGGGAAAGGGAAAGGGAAAGGGAAAGGGAAAGGGAAAGGGAAAACAAGGGCAGGAAATAACTTACTAAAATATCACCGCTGAAATGCATGCAACATTAAAACATTTCTTGCTCTTTGTAAAGCTACATGAAGGAATCAGTTCCAAAATATCAACTTCATTTTCAGTACTTAATGTGATTTATTCTCTATGAGGCATCAACCAAGTTGTTAAGATCAAGCCTAAAGGTTGATCTATTGTTCTTTCTGCTTGGTTCAGCCTTTAATCATGTTCAGATCTCCAACTGTGGTCAAGAAAGAAAAGGAAAATATATTTGTTTATTGTTTTTCAGACAATTTCCTCCAGCACAGCTGCCTGAACACTTTACAAGATTCTGGTTTCATTTCAAGTGGCTTAAATATTTAAACCACCAGACCAAAACTTAATATTTTTTACTTAATTTTGCACAATAAAATCAGGAGAAGAATAAGAAATATTGGCCACTATGAAAACTATTGCAAGATTTTAAAGTTTTTGTTGTCTCAAATTGAAATAAGGAATCAAATTTTTGAAATGTTTCTGAAACAGATTTGTTTTTCAATTGTATTCATGAATCATATTTATTCACAAAAATGTTTAAGATAACAATCAGAATTTAAACACCTTTACTTGATATGTGAAAAATTTCTAAGCAAAAGTTCTTTCAAAGTAGAAATTGTAATGCTGTGTTTCAGATGTGTATCAAAACAGGACTTGTGAAAAATTTTGGAGAAATTATTTCCATTTTTTTCCATTTAAAAATTTATCAGAATTACTACACACGTGGGAAAATAAAGTGCTCAAACAGTATTGTTATGCAGCAAGAGCTTCAGCATGTTTTTCAGACTGGTCCTAATTCCTAGGCATACTTTTAAAGAGTGAGCATTACCCTCCAAAACGATCACATTTTGGACGCATTTTCATTTTCAAATCAATAAATGTATTACTATGTCGAAGGAAGGCTTGCTTTAGATAAAAGCCACTACCTCCCTATCTACTTTGTTGACAGAAGAGCCCTGGAAACCCAAGCTATATGTCACTGTTGCAAAAGGGCAAGTAGGAATGCACCGGTCAGTAGTACTGTTAGTTGGTGGAAGAGGAGGCTTCATCATGGCAGCAGTTACTTGTGACAGCAAGATTGGTAAACCCAGTTCTCTGTAGCTCAACTTCCCTCTTGCTCTGTCCCTTCTAACTCATCCACTGTCCCTCTACTTCCTGAAGAAACAGGAAGAGCCAGAGTTTCAATCTTGATGCCTAAAATCTCAGTTTTGCTTAGGCCTCTGAGAACTATTCACACAGCTCACATGTTTTGTGTCTTTCCTGAGATAGACTGTGATAAACAGAACATTAACTTTTGATGGAATATGGGCAGACTTCCATCAAATCTGAAATACACCATAGATGAAATTTAAATTACTCAAATCAGGAAAGCCATAGAGAAAACCTGACCTAACCCACATAGGTTTCAGGGAAAAGTCTCTGGTAATTATATATGTATTATTGAGGAAACTCAGAAGTATCCTTTTTACTGAGCTGACTGCCTAGATAAGTCACCTCCTATTAACAATTCAGACAGATGCACTAATGTCTGAAACCTCAGAGGAACCTAGATTTCTATCCATACTCTTACAAAACTTAATTCATTTGTACTGTTTTGAGTTGTGTGAAAAGTCTCCTACACACTAGATGGATGTTTGAAACATTTGCCTCACAAACAGAAGCCCAGCTTCAACAGAAGAGGCACAGAGCACTTTTATTCAAAAAGGTGGTGTTGAAGCCCCTAGCTAGAATGCAAAAATCCATGTAGATAATGCAAGTGAGAGCTCTCATGTCCCCATTAACAGCAAAGGAATATACTTTTTTATTAAATATGACTCTGCAAATGAGAGTTCACTGTTTTGCATCACAGAGATACCTAAGTGCACACAGCGGTGCCAGGCTGAGATTCCTGGTTTCATGCAGGAGTGTAACTTTTGACATCCCTCTTTTTGGCATATCCTACCGAGTAACTTAACAGTAACAACTACCCCAGTGTTTGCCACATAATCTTTTGTGACTTCCAGACTCAATACCAAATCTGGGTCAGTGTATGTGTGGCCAACTTTAGCTTTATGAATTAAATGGTCTCAAAAAAAAAAAAAAAAAAAAAAAAAAAGCAAATACCAAGGAGTGCAGATGCTAGGACTTGGATAACAACTTGTCCTACATGGTGAAAAAGGTATTACAGCCCAGGAATGTCTGGGACATGTAAATTGTATTAACTTATATATTGGCCTGGTGCTAGACTGTTGAACAGAGAAAATACATTTTCTATAAGAAGGGGAGAGCAGATAATGGAGATACTCTGCATGTTTTCTTTTCTACTGAAAAGTATTATTTATCTGAGCATATTTATTGTACATTTAATTCCATTTTTGTTTGCACTTCACAGATATTGCCTACCAGCACAGATGTCCTATGTTGAAAAACATGACAATTTTGAAACGCAATTACTCGGCATATATAATGTCAACAGATGTTTTGGAAATATGTCCCATTTCCACACTCAGCAGGCTTTCACTACTGTCTCCCACAAAATAGCAGAAGCTTCATGAGGTTTATTATGGTTTTGGAGCAGCCATCAGCCATCTTGGAGGACTGTTGTCTATGAATTGTTGTAGTAGACTCAAAGATCTTCAGAACAAATCCCTTTGACAACCAGGCTGTCAATGCCAACATGACAACTACTTTCGGGCACTATAAAACTACTTTGTTGGGACTGATACAAGAATAAGTGCCATCTAAAACTTATTTAATCACTTCCCTTTGTGGGAAAACTCATTTACACTAGGACTCTTTATGCTACCTTAGCACAGTAGAGCAGTAATACAACATATGCAAATGTGGAAAAAAAAAGTCTTTCATGTTGTGTCCATGCCATCTCTGAATAATCTCCCTAACTTAAGTTCTCTGACCTTCCATATCTCACTGTTTTGTTGTCCCTCTTAAACTATCTTGTGTGAAATCAAATTATTAGATTCTTACAGCATGACAAGTAATTTTTGGTGCTGAAGGCATCCAGAGAATGCACTGTAAAAAAGGTATTCATAAGAATGATACTCTGTTAAGGAATAAACTGAGAATTTCCTCTCTTTCCCTGCAAACTGGAAACTTTTGCGTGATTTATCTTTACTATGGTGTAGTCTGAGAGTTAAAACTCCTTTCTAATCCCTCCTCCACATCAGAGATTACATGAATTACAAAATACAGATTATTTCCTCCTCTTTTCCTCGCTTTCATCCCATAAACATCTATCATGTCAGTTTTGTTGCCTGATTCTCTCTGAGGAAGGACTAAGGCTTCCCCACCTCCAGATCATTACCACCCAGGCAGCAGTCTCTGGTGCTTGACACTTATGTTAGGTGGGCATGGGCTCCTGTATCTCCCTGGTCTTTTGAGTATCCTGATGTAGCCAAATGATGACCTATACTAACGTGATTTTAAAGCTTGTGTGAACTCTGAAATTAGTTTGTAGAGTGTGAACCAAGAACAGTCTGAAAGAACAGTTGTTAAAACAATATATTTTTTACATATGAAAATGGCAATCTGTTTTTGGATGTGGAAAAATAATATGATTTTTTTTTAAACTCATTAAAAATGCATTCTTAACAGTAACTGTAATTAAGTAATACACAAATAAGCTATGGACAGCAGATAATGTGTAGACATTACCAAGAATTTAATCATGGGGCATAAAAGCAGAGTAGTTAGAGAGTCCTCATATTGTGCTTGAAATGAGTCAACTTCCTTATGGACTAGTGCTGTAATCTCATCTGCCTTTCCCCCAATATACATTCCCCAGCCACTCTGTGTGAATGCAGACAAGGTCACAGGAGTAGGGAATTCAAGGACAGACAGATAAGATACTAATCACATCACCTTCCTGCCTCTTATTGGTATGCTTCAACCATTCCAGCTCAGCAAGCCATCCTTAACAGGAGCTGCAGCCTCAAGCCTGAAACAATGCTCATTCAGTGATGATAGTTGAGGCCCATCACTTGCTTTCTTTTTCATAGTTGCACATTTCCAACAAAAATCAAAAAATACATATAGGGCTTTCTCTTTTCATCCCATGCCTCACTCACATACACAAATGATGTATACAGATATGAACCAACATGTGCCTATTTTTACTGTCCCTTACTTTAGGACGGTAAATAATTTTCTGATTTTAATATCTCTGATATCTCTCCCCAAATATGAATTTACAAGAGCTTTTAAAATATTCTACCTATAACATTTGGAATCTGAGATTTCAGAGCACGTCTGGCAAGTCAAAGTATTTACTGCAACATTTGCAGGGGTGTAAGAGCATCTAATTTTTCACTGCTTCTCTAAAACCGATGATCTACAGATACACCATTAAGCTGGCTTCAGCAGTATACAGCATCCAGTACAGGTGAGAAAGTGAGAAAAAAAAATCATAAGTGGCAATTTTTAAAATAACCTGCCCACAGAGGTGATGTTTTCCCAGGTTGGCAAACATGCTGGCATCTGAGGGCTTAAATCTCTGATTATTTTTGTGTTTGTTGTTCCCTATTTAATGCACTATGTATGTTAGCATTGTCTGCACAAATGTCACAAGTTAATTATGTTTAAAAGTTTTTCCTTGTATTGGTTTTAATTGTTGGCTTTAAATTTCAAACCAAAGTCCTTTTCTGATGAAATCTTTAAAAAGTAAATAGAAGCCTCAGATTTAGCTTCTTATTAAGAAGCTAAATTAGAATTCTTATTAATATCTGCTATCTTGTATCATTGTGTCCTTTTTCTTTTCTAATGTTCAGTACTTCATCTCTTTTCTCAGATTAAAATTGTTTTATGTTTCTAACCATTTTCACAGTGTACTTATGGGCCTATTCTAGTTTATATGTATATGGCTTCAGCAGGAGCATAGAGTTAATAAAGTGATGACATTATATCTTTCTATTTCTTCCATGCTCTATTATTTCTCTTCTGCTGATTATTGTGAAGATTTATAGGGAGCTGTCCAAAGTAGTTTCCAATACTTTGCTTCCAACTCCATGGTCCTTAATAAATCGGGCCTAATTGTATCAATGTCACATCTGGCATCTCAGCTGTTCTTTCCAATTGGACTAAGTCTCACCTGCAAGAAAAGGAGTATGCTTTATTCTTTGGAGTTTAGAGACATACCCCAAATCACCCTTTTTTTTGGACTTAAGGCAAGTAATATATTATTGATCTCTTTTGTTTTCTCATATGAAATACCTTGGTCAAGGTGCTGGTAATGCAATAAATGTAATAATCTGTGATCTAAAGCTAGTATTTCTGTGGGCATGTCTATGTATTAAGAAATTATATGTCCCCAAAGATTAAAGAATAATTCTGGTGTAGCACTACTCAATGATTTGATGTCTTAATCTATTAATTTTGAACATTTTTTTTTAACATTGTATTGGTACATGCCATTCCTCTATGTTTCAGGAGTCTCATTACCAAAATACCCAAGCAATCAAGTCCACCTATTTATACTTCTCAGCTATGCACAAAGATGTATATGTTTTATTTATTTTTTTGGCTCTTTTTTATTTGTGTTTTGACATGCCATTAACTTTCCAGGATATTCCTTTGTGAGCAGCACCTGTTCCTCCTCCAGTTCAATTGTAATTTTCCTTATCTCATATGACTGATGTCTTTGGCAGATGTCTTTGTCTGACCTGAATACTCCTTAGCACTTGTCAGGCTTCTCCCGCTCCTGCTTTATATAATCTCCCTAAACACTGCCAGTTTCTGTGGTAGCACTTTATCTCTGTTGTGGCAAAGATGAAGCAACACTTTCTGCAGATACTTTTTGTTCTTCAAAACGTTCTGTGGTTCTACGTTGATTTAAGTCCCTCGTTATTACATCAGTTCTCCCACCACAGATCTGAGATTTTGAATACTTCCTCTACCCTGCATGTGTTGCTAAACTTAAATATATTTCATGAAAGAGTAGCTTACTGGCATACTTTTTTTCTTGTTAATTTAATTTTAATTTCTGAAAAACATATGTCCCTTCCCAATCCTGACATAGGTACAAGTTCTGTCTCTGGTCAGAATAACTTCCTAGGTCTTGCAATAAATTTATTGACATATTGGAAAATCATCCCTCTTGATACCTGTCACACAAAACTTCCCTATTCATCACCTAATCAGTAAGTGAATGATTCAAACAAATAACTGATTTTTCCACTGCCTAGCACATCTCCTAGTAATTGCATGAGTGACAATTTCACCACTTTTTGAGAGTCCGGTCTGAAAACTGTTATGACCATTGAAATCTTCCACAGAAAACAAATTATAAGAAACAAATGAAATGTGAAAATTTTCCTTCAAAAATCTTTTTTTAGGAAGTCCCAATGTATTATGACTGATATGGATTTTTTTTATTATTATTTTTTAATATTTGGCATCATTAAAATATTTTGAAACCATCATACATAAGGAACTGAATTTTTACTGATTGTGCCATAATTGTCCATTTGCATTCTTTTGTTTTTGTACAATTTTCCTGTGTGGTAGTTTCCCTCAGGCTAGAGCACAGGCAGCTAATCATCCCAGTAGAAAAACTCTAGATTAAAAGATTTTCAAGTCCATTAAAGAAGTCATAATGAAAGTGTTTACATTCAAAGTCAGATCATAGAATTATAGAAAGGCTTGGGCTGGAAGGGACCTTAAAGACCACCTGCTTCCAACTCCCCTGCTATGGGCAAGGATGCCGCCCACTAGATCAGGTTGCCCAGGGTCTCATCCAACCTGGCCTTGAACGCCTCCAAGGATGGGACATCCACAACTTCTCTGGGCAACCCATTCCAGTGTTTCACTACCCTCTGAGTGAAGAATTTCTTCCTAATATCTAATCTAAATCTCCCTTCTTTTAACTTAAAACCATTCCCCTTTGTCCTGTCATTGTCTGCTTGAGTGGGGAAAAAAAAAAAAAAAAAAGTTGCTCTCTGTCTTTTTTATAAGCCTCCTTCAAGTATTGAAAAGCTGTAATAAGGTCACCTCGGAGCCTTCTATTCTCCACGATGAACAACCCCAGCTCTCTCAGCCTGTCTTCATAGGAGAGGTTCTCCAGTCCTCCGATCAACTTCATAACCCTCCTCTGTACCTTCTCTAACAGATCAACATCCTTCTTGTACTGGGGGCCCCAGACCTGGACGCAGCACTCCAATTGGGTCCTCACAAGAGCAGAGTAGAAGGGGGACAGTCACCTCCCTCAACCTGCTGACCACTCCTCTGTTGATCCAGCCCAGGATGCAGTTGGCCTTCTGGGCTTCAAGCATGTACTGCTGGCTCTTGTTGAGCTTTTTGTTCACCAGAACCCCCAAGTTCTTCTCTGTAAGGCTGCTCTCCATGAGTGCTCTTCAGGTCCTACCATTACAAGACCTAGCTTAATGCTTAATACTCAAAATTGCATCTCTCAGCCTCTCAAGCGTTTTCTCAGGGACTGTCTTTGAACAGACAGTGAAATGGGAAAAAAATAAATAAAAATAAAAAATAAGAAAGTTGCTCTGGAGTCAAAGACACCATTAAAATTAGACTAAATTGGTTTACTATTCCAAGTTACGCTGACATTTGATGCTGTAATTTGTAAAAATGAGAGAAGAGGTATCATTGACAGGAAAAGGGATGAGGGGTACTGAAGGAGAAAGAAAAGTGTGAATTGAAGCTGGGGTAAAGAGTCTGTAAAAGACAACATTACCAGATTTCCCCTATAGCAGTAATCTTATAATATATAAATCACTGGATTGTTTCTCCTGTAGAGATAATCCTGATTTTTTTCTTCCTCTGTAAAGGCTATATAAAGATTCAATAAAAGTAACTCTCAGACAAACTGTAAGTGCTTTTCTTCACAGGTCATTTTTTAAAATATCAATTTCTGATCCTTTTTATTTTCTGTCAGATATCAACAGAAATGAACCAGATCTGAGCTGTTATAAACATCATAGGCTGTAGAGAGCGTCATCAGTACAGCCCAGTTAAATGGAACTACCCATGAATATCCCATAGATTTTGTTCATCTGTTGTTACGCTGGTTTTTGATACTGCATCAGAAACAAATTTGCCCTCATACATGTTCTGAAATCTAACTCCATCACTTCACAACTAAGTCCTGATGTTGCAAAGAACCAAGGGCCCTCTGCAGCCCAGGGTTTTCAACACCGTAAGAGACTCGCATTTTCAATTATCAAAGCTATAGTCCTCGGGCAACATCATTCTCTAACTCAGAGCTATTATATCCAGCAGTTCTTCTGATGAACTATAAGCAAGCAGCTCTGGAGTCTTCTACACAGTGGGAAATTTAGAAGTAGTTTCATTTCAAATGATTTCCTACAAGTAAAAAGACATCAATAAACACAAAACTGTGATTTTTCGATTTTCAGAAATGACCTAGTGAACTGAGGCTGTGAAGCTAATGTGCCCCAGTTATGGAGGGGGAGAAAAGGGGGAGAGGGGTGGAAAACAGATAAAACTTGATTATAATAAAAGGTTATGATTTAACCCTTCTGAACACCCCATTTTAATACTCAGTATACTAGTCGGCACCTGAAAATAGACTGCAATTTTCTATCCATTGAGCTAGATGTTTTTAAAGATGCATGGATGGAAGCATGCCTTAAAGGTGAAAAGGAAGAACACCACCACAGCAAGTATTTCCAAAGACAGTGCCTCTGGAGCAGGAAAAAAATATGGTTGTGTCATCATCCTCTTCCAATATACAGGATGTATTTACTTTGTGAGGAGCCTGCTGTACAATGTGAGACATGTCAGTCAGCGTGGAATGCAGCTTTGATGGTACCATCCCTGCTTAGCACTTCCCCGAATTGTGCTAATGAGACACAAAAACCCATTTCCACACGGAGACTCTTGACCAAATGCATTTAACTAGTATCTCTCCTTTCCATTTCTCTGCATCCTACTCTCCTGATTTATGACCATAAAGACAAGCTCTAGAGTGAACAGAGTTAGAGACGTGTTGCTTGACAGACAAAATGGGGACTTCTTGACAGACAGGCAGCATTCTACAGATTAGATTGTACTTTCTTGGTTTGCCTTTTTCTGACAGTCTCCTCCCCTTAGCTTCATTCCTTCTCTGTCCCTCTTAGCATGCTCAATCCCTTTCATTGTGTTTCACTTCAGTGTACCATCTCCCTATATTTTTGCCTTCTATTTTTCTTGTCAACCCCTTATAACTCTGCTCTAGAAAGTGAAAAGAAAAAAAAGAAAAAAAAAAAGAACATATATGTTGCCACCTTCCCATTACCTGTTAAGACCCTTGCATCTATTCCTATTTTCTTCTCTTTAGGTTGTAAACTTCACAGGGCAGGGTTCATATATGATTCATATGAATGCAGTACCTAAAACAAGAATCCTTCTGCTGTGGAATGACAGTAAATTTTTCACCCTCTCCCTCTCCAAGGCAAAAAGGAAAGGAATACAGGAGCTTTATGTGAACCATTAGAAAACACTTTCTAACAGTACAATACACTAGTCTTGTCTTCAGGCTCCACTGTAGCATAAGATGATTACTTTTTCCTATCCCAAAGCATGCAGTTATGCCAGTAGAGATGCTATAATTGTGCCTTGCCTCCTCATAGGAATACAAGTGGAGGAAAGTCTGCGATCCTTTCCTGCCTCTTCTGTAACCATACTGAACTATACACACTGAAGCTCTGAGGTAGGAGATCTCATTTTTCTCTATTAAAAATGAAGCTGACAGTTTGAAGACGTGGTCTGAAATCAATAGGATGCAATTCAGTAAGGACAAGTGAAAGTGCTACATTTATGTAGAAGTAATCAACTGTACAAATAGAAGATAGAAAATGAGTCAGTAAGGAACAGTTTGTGGTCTATAGGGGATCACAAGCTGAACAGAAATCAACAATTTCACCTCCCTCTGAAAAAATAAAACTATTGCCCAGGTAGTATCATTTGTCTGTAGATATTTCAGAATTATCAAACAGCTAAACAATGTAACATCTGCACTTATAGGCACTGTGTTTTAAGAAAGATGTGAAAGTACTGCAGCAGCTAAGGGAGACAAACAAGGTGGATAAGAGAGCTGAAAAAGGTGATCTGCAAGGAAAGACTGGAGGAAAAAAAAAGAAAAAAAGAAAAAAAGAAAAAAAAAGGCTGTTCAGTCTGGAGAATGTAACACTTAGAGGAAATGTCATAACAGACTTCAATAGTATCCTGCTGAGGAATTGGAATCAATTGTTCTCCATGTCCATGGGGATTACAGCAAGAAATAATGGAATGTGGAAACTTTAGATTAGGCATTAGAAAAACTTTCTAACATGAGGAGAGCAAAACATTGGAACAGATTGCCTGGAAAGACTGTAAAATCCATATCATTGGATTTTTTAAGAATAGGTTCCAGACATGTTTTATTGGATTCTGTGATAACAGTAGTAATAATAACACCTTATGCTTCTCTCTTGTGTTTTATAACAAAGAACCCCAGGGTGTAGCTATCTTCTAAGTAAAACATGCAGACAGGGAAAATTTACATTCCACTTTTGCAAGCAATGAAAACAATGTCTCTAAGTAGCTGAGCCTGAGATGAGTCTCCCACATACTGAGCCATAGGCAAGCCCTCAGAAGAGGATTGTGCTAGTAATTTGTGGTCTCATCTGCAGGCAGTCATCAAGCCATGAAGACTCCACTGAGTACAACTCAACTGATCTACCTTCAGAAGTAGTACAAAGTAAATATCTATAACCAAAATTGACATGGCAGACTCCCTTTGTAATCAATAAAGAGAAGCAGATATGTTTAACCAGCGAATCACTTAGCCTGATAAGGTTAAAATAAAATAAAATTTTAAAAAATGAAAAATAATAATAATAATAATTAAAAAAAAAAACTCTACTTTATTTCATTGTCCTGGACTGCAAGTGGATGCAAGTGGATGATTAACCAATTAGGAATCCCAGCTTTCTGTAGTCTCACTTTGTACCCCACAATTTGAAATAAAGTTATCTGACATGATATTTCTGCATATAGAAAAGTATGGTTGTATTTTGCCCATCCCGAGCACATGGTTATTATGGCACGTATTCTACATTTAGGAGAAGAAGCAGGAAACATTTCCCTTCTGCACTAATTTTAACACATTAAGATGATGGCTCAGTCATAAGAAGATGAACTGCCTAACTAAGAACACATGAGAGATGATGTTGGTCATGGGACTATGATCTACTCAGTTCTCTTGTGATTCCATAATTTACAACATGATCCTGCAGTGTATAAAGTGGAAAGGATCTCTTCAGATGTACTAGATGAATATTGTATAAAAGTCAATTCTAGTAATAGCTTTCATATTGCCTTTCCCCCAGAAATCAATCTCTTTTCACACTAGATTTGTTCCTCAAAGATGAAATCTCCCTCCTGGTCTGCTCCCCAGACTTTTTTCTTACTTCAGAAGCATCAGATCTTTAACTTCAAACTGTCTCTCACTCTTTCTGCGTCTCTTTCTATTTTTGCCATCACTCCTAGCAAGATGTCTTTCACTTAACTGTGTTAAAGGGTTTTAGAGAGCTCTGACTAAACCTGAGACAGGTTGGCTTGTTTTGGTGACATCTTCCTCTTGGGATAGCAAAGCAGCAATTCAGGGGCTATATTAGCTGAGCATGCTGCTAGGGGCGTTCAGGCTGAGGACAGAGGGCTCTGCCCCTGACTGCCCATGGTGCAGGCAAGAGGACTTGGTCTACAGCTGCAGGGTGAAAGGCTTCCAGGTCAGCCATGGGCACCAGGCACAGCAGCAGGCCAAAGAGAGGTTAGCAAGGATTAGTAGTGTTTAATATGAACTTCAGGGAGGTGCTGAGCTGTAACAGTTTGCTTCTAAATATCTCCTACCTTATGTTATATAATTGTAAGTGCACTCCATTAAAGGAGGTGACCCATCTATCTAGTGCCCGGCTGCTTAACAGTCAAGGATATTAGTGAGTCAGAGAGTTGTTAATTTGAAGACCATGTTTCTTCAGAGATTATGATTCTTTTCTTTGGGGGGGGGGGGGGGGGGGGGGGGGGGCAGGAGGAGGCTGGGTTGGGTGTCAATTTATTTATTATGCCATCACCCTGGACTGGGATGGACTTAGGAAGAGTAGAGGGAAGCTTTCATTCGCTTCTTACATGAAACCTCAGGCCCTCCAAGGTGTCTGCATTCAACAAGAGGCAATGTCTGAATTAGGATTCTGCTGACAGTGCTTTCTCTTCCAAACACACCAGCACAATCACAATGCTTTCTTGGCTTTGTTTTAGTCCTGTAGTTGGAGAATTGCCATTACTGGTCCCTTTGGCCACTTTCTGTCATCTCCTTCAAAAAAGCCAACCAGTTTGGTCACTCTGAAGACTAGTTTGGCAGCTGTCAAGTTCCAGATTATACTTCTTGAGCGCTGGCATCTGCATCTGTGACCAGCCCTTTCTCTGCCCTGGCTTTGTTCCCAGCTGTGCAACAGCCCTCAGGTTGGTGCAGGGCCAATCTGCTTCTGGACTCCTTTAGCATCCTGGTGGCTGCTTTCCTTTGAGTCAACCTTGATAAGAGAAAATATGTTTCATAGTAGTCGCTACATTTGCAAACAAACTCAATGGGCTGCATCTTGTACTCAACAGAAGCACAGATAACACTCTCCTAAACACACCTGGGAATTGTTGTCTGCCACAACTTGGCTGAGAGATGTACAAAGGATTTGTATTTGTGCCATTGAGTGTTTACTTCAAAAACAAGGTGGAATTTTTATACCTGCCTTGTTTTCTGATCCATTTTCCACAGATTTCTGGTATACAATCATACAACTGAAAGTAGTAAAATTAAGATTCTGGCAAGTTACCAACAGATGCATAGTAAGTAACAGACTGTGAGAGTACCCTGAGCCTGGATGAATCACAAAGTAATACTAGCACCTAAACAACCATTGCATGAATGCAGACCAAAATCACAACTTCTCATTGTTATAAACCCTTAGAAAACTAAGTCCAAATTTTGCATTTCAAATAGGAGACATAACTGACAGGACATAAATTAATATGAATAAGGACTTGGTAGGTGAAGACCATGACTGACCAAGAAATCTTGTAAAGGATTAAATTCTATATCTTATATGCAGCCAGTGGAATTTAAAAAAATAAATGTTCAAATCTTGTCTGGTAACCCAGGTGTCAGGCGCTTTCTAGGTCACAAAGACAAGCCCTGCCTGAGACAAAGACTTCAAATGATTTAGCCTTAACATGTTCTTATAGGCAAAGTCTAGCTCCCAAAACATACTTATGGAAATATGGTAGAACTTTCAGTCATTGAAATAGGCAGTATGGACTTTGTGTTTTTCATCTAGATATGATGTTTAGCATGTAAATATATGGTTTGTCTGCTTTGAGGTACACTCAAGCTGCAAAGTGCATGCAAAGCACCCTAAGAATGCTCCCTTGCCAACAGATCTGCTCTGTACAAGGGGAATCATGACAGATATGGAGCTGGCAGAAGCTGCAACCCTGTCTCCTGTGGCAGTTCCCAGGTCCACCATCCAAATCCATTGCCAGAATGCAATATAATAGTCAGGAAACTAGGAATGGGAAAATAGAGGGACAATGACAGACCAAAGCAACCACTTTTCTGACCCCTGTCTCTGTGAAATCTTAATATACTGTAACTAAAGCATTACTTCCTATCACATTTAATTTCCCAGACAGGAACTGTAATTATCTGTCCAAGAGCCCTTGTTGGCCACACACTGGTTGGTCACAGTGAAGGTTCATTCCTGCAGTGTCATAATCCCATAGATCAAACGCATCAAATCTCAGTGACAGACAGGACAATGTGCCAATGACCAAGCGCAGTCTAATAAACTGTTTGTCAAATTGAGAACACCATCTGAGTGGCCTGATCCCTTCTGTGACTCTCAAGGTAGACCAAACTGTGCTTTGGTGTAATGACCACGTGGGCCTCAGCTGATAACCACAGAACCCATCACTTTGAGATACAAATGAATGAAAATGTATAGAGCCAATAATTCAATGAATAAAGGGTATTTGCTGTACAGCATCATGTATATAGCATTATTTTTTAACTTACATAACTAAAAAATACTTGAGCAAATGCAATTATTTTGGTCTCATTCCAGAAGCTCAAAAGGTGGCAAAGGTACTCAGCTGTCTGACAATTCTTTCATTAATAGTAAATCTTCAAACAGAATAGTGTTGCATATTCTCCACAATGCCCTCTCCAGCGTTCCCAGGGTAGTGTGCAAAGTAAGTCAAAAGATTATGGAAGAAACATGACTGGATTGTGTCAGGCTCTGGTTTGTCTAATTTCTCCTTGGGAGCTTTTTGCTTCAGGCTACTCTAGCTGAATTTCTGGCCTCAGAAAGATCACAAATAGCCCTTTTAGGCCTTCACTGAGCAAAGCAATTTCAGATGAATCCACTAGTCCTGCTTATAATTCTGAGATTTTTTATATCTTTTATTCTCTCTGCAAAGAATCATTTACATATTAGATAAAATACTTTTAAACTTATGTGGCTATACAGTCAAACTGAATTTGGCAGCATTTCATCAATTAAAACATATATTTAGCTCATATGAGTTAAAATGCATAGATAAGAAGAAGAGCAGTAAAGACTCTGATGAACTAATACAGACATCACATCTTATCTTGTCTTTTAGAAACTTATCCAAACCTACATTAATACTAATTAAGGACTTACTTCAGATCTTCTAACTGACCAGAAGCTACAGAGTTCACTTCTCTAACGGCTAGATGATTTACAGTCTGAATTGGCTCACGAGCCATTGCTAGCCATTCATTCTTAAGACAATATTGTTCTCTAGATGAAGAAACTGCCCTTTGTGTTCACCCCAGGTATACACAGAGCAGAAATACCCCTTGCTGCCAGGCTAAACAAGCCATCTTTTACTCTCTTCTCCAAAAACTACCTGTCCCTTCCCAGAGCCATTTTAGTAGCCTTTATTCTGTACACCAGTATTTCCTTTCTTTCCTGAATATGAATGACCAGAATTGCACATAATTTTCCAGATAAAGTGCCAGTAATATCATTTCACATATCAATAGAAGTACCTCTACTGACCTGCCTCAGGAACATTTGACCTTTTTCATGGCTAAATGGTGTTGGCAGATGTTGGTTAATCTATGGTCATTTGATTCAACCAAGCTTCCTTTCACTCAGCAATTTCCCAAATATGATTTCTCCAGCTTATAAAATAAATTCTTGTTATTAGTCCCCAAATGCAGTGGCTGCTCCTAAAAACATTCACTTCACTATCCTTCCTCTCTTTTTCATATGAAGAATCAAGCTCACTCACACTGTATCAGCTTTTCAGAAAGCAGTGCATGGATTCAGCTTCCACTCCATAGTTGGACTGGACCACTTCTCTTTCTTTTATTCACATAATCTCAATATTATAAAGCCATCTTTCTTACAACAGTGGACAAAACTTTATAGTACACACTACAAGAAAAAATCTTACATCAGCAAGGAAATTAGACTAGTTGATTTGCTGCCTACTGCAGTGATTTTCATATCTTATTTAATACACATTCAAGCTTCATCATCTGAACAGTCTTTTTTAAAACAATTTTGTAAAGCTATAAATGATCATATAGACGGGGAAACAAAGTGGAAGCCATGACAAGACTTTATCTAAACAAGTAACAATGGTGGCTGCAGAAATTACAGCTTTAATCCTTGCCCTGAGGAACACAATAATAGAACATCGTTGACTTCTCTAAGACTAGGTTTTCCTAATCATATGATTAGTATAACAAAAGGCATTTTAAAATTAAATTCAGATTCTGGTTTTATTTTCTTAATCTTTTTTTTTTTTGGTTGTTGTTTGGTTGTGGGGTTGTTGTTTTTTGTTTGTTTGTTTGTTTGTTGTTGTTGTTGTTTTTCCTGTATGTGCAATGACATTATTGTGTTTCATTTTGCTTTTATTTAGTATCAGTTTTGGTTTTCCAGAACTGATGGTTTAGGTTTATGCCTGGTTCAAAACTCACCAATAAATAGAAAGAGAAGAAAGTATCCCTAGAAGTCTCAGAAATTATGCATATCTCTACTTTGAATTATTTTAGGCCAATTTGGGCCTGAATTATATTGCTACTACTCCTTTAACAGGCTATTTTTCTCATTTTCAATAAATATTATTTTGTCATGCCCCACTATGGCATTCATCAACTACAGTGAAAGCACAATAGGCAATTAACTTCTGTCAAATCCCAAAACAGGGCATTTATGTCAGAACAAGGTTGAACTATTTACTGTAATCATATAATAGAGAAGCTTACCCTGCTACTCAGGTCTCTGCCCAAAGCAAATTAAACTCTCCTGAACTCTCATTCTATGAATACACAATGTTTTGGTTTGTTTTTTTTTTTTTTTCACATAGTACAGCAAATTGCTAAAATACTTGCTGCAGTTCAAGGAATGTGAACTTTGAAATGGAAACTGTCAGGTCAGAGACACCATTCAACTATTCTTTATTTGAGGACTTTCCCTGAGAGAAGGTGATGAGATATTGAGTAACAGAGATTTATTCTTGCAGAGAGGGTTATTCTGGTGCTTTTGTTATACAGGTATTCCCCCACCACCTGAACATTGAAAGGTTTTACATAAAATCCACTCACTTTGTTTTATATCATTCTTGAGGGTATTTTAGTGGTGTTTTATATACTAAACTGCAGCTCTCAAAACCACAAACTAAGCCAAGTGAAGTAGTTTTTACTGTATATCTCAGAGAATCCTTGGTGGACTGTTTATTCAGAATTGGTTTTCCTTCCTATATGCAGTGGGAAAATATTTTAAGAACTAGATAGATCCAGTCACAGAATGGACGCAGGCTGTGCTGGGCAACCACCACTTTCAGGATTAGCAAAGACTGTCAGACATTTTAAAAAATAATAACCAATTCTGCCAGGTCATTTCAGCCTTCTCCTACAGCTCCATTTGTGTGGATCAAAGAGACCACTGAGCCTGAGGGACAGCAAGATGGGACTGGGCCTCTGAAAATCAGCAGGGGCAATATGCAAAGATAAAAGGCTCCGTCACATAAAACAGTGCGGTAAGGAGTAGAGTTCAAGAACTAGGTCATTATTAATCAAATTATAGATCAGGCCCAATAACCACATATTTCCTTGAGCTTGCACTCAACAGTCCTTTTGTAAGATATTCACAGAGTAGGATCAATACCTCTCTGGAGGTAAGTGGCATAAATTATGTCTCAACATATACACCACAGGAGTTTTACTGTGTTGTATACAGTAATTGCATTTTATAGATGACTGTGGAAGGCTTCAGCTTCCATTGATTTTTATCATAAACTAAAAGGTGGAAAGAAGAAAAGAACAGCACTTTATATGAAGAAGCCAGTCAGCTGAAGCTGCAAAAGAAAATGAAAATTTGGCATAGTACGTGTGATCAATTCATGTTTCATGCAGAATTGAAGGCAGATATTTGATTCAGAGCAGCAAAAATCTTGAAATGTACCACAGAAATCCCTGTTCATCTAATTGTAGTCAATTGTGCTATCCATCAGCAGGGTTTAAGACTATAGGAAGTCTTTCTAATTACAGGCACTTTTAACTCTTCTTATACCATGAATGTTGTCTGAATCACTTACGAAAAAAGGTAACTGAAAGTTGTGTTTTCATTCTCACACATAATATGACCACATCTGCATTCAAATTGAGGTGAGGGATATAATTTAAGATCATCTTTATGTCTAACAATTGTAAATTTCAAAATGTTTTTTTTAGAATATTCCTTTTCTAATTTCTTTCTTTTTTCATGTCCTTCACAGCAAGCAATTCAGAAGAGATGTTAATGCAGCTTAACAACTCTTTACCCTTTTTCAAGGCCAATTTTGCAATATGGGCAAAATGATTGGAAATGTAGTCCTGAAAAAGCTTAAACCATCTGCCAGGGACTCAGTTAAGAAGATCCACGCTGTTTCACAGCCAAAGATGTGGATAAATTATGCCTGGCTAGAAATGTCCAAAGCATGTGGGTTACCATTCAAGCTTATTAGGATGAATTACAATTTTTTTATTGTTCATTACCCTAGTAAGATAATCTTTTCAAATTATAATATGCAATAAGCCATGCAGGCTGGAAAGCAAGCCAGTGGTAAACACTGGTAATAATGATTTTTAGAGTGTCATATCCTGATACATCAAAAAAACATGTAAATATATGCACTCAAATGCCTATTTGTTTGCCTATGTTAACACACTATTATCTATATCTTTTTTTTGCTTTATAAATTTTATGCACTTTATATTACTGCTCTTGTTTAATCACCTGCCATAAACTACTTGTTCAACATTTTATTTCCAAGATGTATTTTACTAAAAATGTTAAAGATCAAAAGGTTGAGGTAGCTGTGATTAAGTTATATGGCTTATGCTACCAGACATAAAAATAGACTGAATGTTATATTGTTATTTTAATACCATCATTGTTTTTATGGACAGTTGTAATCTCAACACTTTTAAACAAGGATTTTTCCAAAGTTTTTTATAAACACTTCTAGTCTAAAACCCTTTAAAGAACATAAATGTTTCATGAAGCTTTTATCACAAATACAGAATTGATTATTAGCTGAGGAGAAGTCTCTGGGTATTAAACAAAATCAAGTTAAATCAAATTTTTTCATCTAAATGACTATGGTATGATTTTCAAACTTCCACAGACATTGTAAATGTAAAAAGGTATGTGAAGATCTATGCTTATCATATATGTGAAGCTTATGAGATATATTTGATAATTAATAGTCATTTTGTGCACAAAAGGCCATAAGTATTATTTAACCATATGAGATTTTGTCTGGTATTTCCCTCCACAGCTATCCAAAATTTTTCACAAATCCTAAAATTCACCCCTTACATGCTTCAGAAATAGCAAATTAGCACTAATTTCACCTGGGAAAGCAAAGGATCTCTTGGCCAAACCTGTCCAACTAAATTTAATATGACCCTAAACATCTTGGCTTTCACAATCACAAGTATTTTTTTTCCAATTAGTCTCTTATGGGTCAAAATAACGTAATATCTTATTTTCTCTCACTATTTTTACTATCCAGGAATGGAAGGCAATGATGCACCTGAAACAGACCATTTAGAAGGTGAAAGCAAATAAAAAAGAAATTATCTGAAATGCTGATGCAATTAAAATAACTCAAACTTCTATTCTTTCACCTTCTTGGTAAAAAATTTCTCATGGTTGAGATCAGGCTTTTTTAGGAAAAGGAACAGAGGATAATGAAGGGGCACAGAATGATTCCTTATCATCCTTCCAGAAGCAATTCAAGAAAGTGCCTGCTGTAAAACAACGTGGTGTACAGTGTACAGGCACCCTTACAAAACCCCCAGTGGGTCCTTACTGTCCACTTAAAGCAATGAAAAGGCCACACATTTTGTACAAGTGTAATCAACTGAAAACATACAAAGATTGCCTATTCTAAAAATAGATCCTATGCATCCAAATTTCTCAACAAAACCACCTTGGCATCCACATATCCTGAATGGTCTTTATTATATTTTTACTGGATAATGAAAGCAATGTAAAATCCATTAATACAGCAAGAAACAAACAAACAAACAAAACAAAGCAGCAGCTGGCACTTTAGGTGCTGTTCAGGTGCCAACACAGCAGTCTGCACCAAACAAGATTATTTTGTGTTTGTTTGGCTGGTTATATTCAGTGGAAAATAGATTGCAAACAAGAATAGCAGCTTTATCAGTGAGACTGACTATAAACTCCTTTAGGCTTCCTGCAGAAAGTCACCTGAGCTGATTTTTACTCGTACTATTTTTTTTAATTATTATTTTTTTAATACTGGCAAAGCAAACAGATAATTTTGCATGTCCAGTTATGGTTGCTGAGTATCTGACAGTCCCCCGGTTAAGTGTGTCTAATTCACAAAAGAATGGGCCAAGTGACATCTTGGACTGAATTTGAACTGGTGGCCTAGATAATGGGTTAGCTCAAGACATTGGGAAGAAAACAAAATGAAAAAAAAAAAATGAAAGAAAGAAAGAAAAAAAATATATATGGTTCCTTTCCCTGATTTTATTTGAGCAAATCTGTGCATCCTTGAAAGGTTGTCTTGTTATATCTTTAAGCTCTCTCCTTCACTACAGTCATGAAGTGGCTGAGTTATCATTTATCACAGTGGGCTAAAATTGTCACAGCCTTGGTTTGCTGTTCAGGGAAACAAAAGAAAAGTTTTGACACAGCCATAGCCTATTGACATAGCCTTGTCCGGTCCTACTCAGTATATGAATTTTTCTGTTGTGAGAAGAGCTAACAGGCTCCTTCCAAGTAATGGAAAAAGGGATTTAAGAGATGTATGAGCCACCTCCACCCTTACCTCTTGCCAGAATTATAAGAGGAATAAACTGGTCAGTAATAAATTGTGAAGCATCTCATCTTCTGTGCACAGATTAAAAGAGGAAGGAATAGAAAGGCAAAGATGGAAAAAATGGGCAGCATCCTAACTTGTCAACATACACTCCCCCATCTTAAACCCAGGTTTAGATTGTCCTTTGGTCTGTTCTTGGAGTAGGGCAAGTACAACTGTCCTGTGTATTTTCCACCATTCTATGGCAGATTCTAGAAAAGCTAAGGCTTTTTTCCTAAGCCCTCTCAGAAGTCTCAATTGTACATTGCCTGTAAAATGACTAGATATCAACAGTAGCATGAAAGACCTATAAAATATCTTCTAAGGGATAGGAAAATTGTATTTGGAGTAATTTACCTCAAATCTGTTTTTCTGTGATGTAGTACAAGTCTCATCTGCCCTAAGTCAAGCCTTGAACTACACCAGTGGAAAAACATTTATAAAGCAGCTTCTTGAACAGCCCAATACCTGCAATTCTGTTTCCTGAACAGCCTCACTTCTATTCTTCTACTTATCTGCTATACACAATAGAGTTTTGGTGTTACTTCTACTTTTCTTTTTTTTTTTTTTAAGAAAAAAAATCACTTTCAGAGACCACCAAATGAAAGACTGAAAACATCCAGTCAGGGAATAATTGTTAAAGGATGAAAAACAAACCCATTTTGATGTAGTCTTTCATATAGATAGCAGTATTTAAATGTTGACTGTTTTATGATCTCATGTTTTTGAAGTTCAAAACAAATCCTGAATGCAATGCAAATGAGCTCATTATCTCACCTCTGATCTTTATGTATTTAATTTCTTGATGACCTGTTTTATTTTTCTTTTGCCTTAAAAGCAAGAAATATTTGAGAGACAGAGGAATATTTTTACATTTGTTTTATCTCTCTTACACAGATCTGATTACTAATCACAATGAATAAATGACATTTAAATAAGTACGGGGTAGACACAAAAGACTGGCTAGTCAATACACCTCAAAGAAACAAGGTGTTACTATGCTGCACAGAATAAATAAAATAACTCTCAGGTAAGTTTTGAGATGTTAATAAAGATAATCCTCTATAACATTTAAATTATATTTTCTTAATTCACCTAATGAAATGAAAAATTTAAAAAAAAAATTGATATAACTATTTAGTTTAAATTATATAGCACATTATATAGTAAAATGCTTGTTTTAGACATTGAATGATGAACTTCAAAAGTCTCTATCAACATGAATGTATCAGTCTGCTGCTTCTCGTTAAGCTTTGGTCACAGCACCCACATTCATCTCATTGTGTGGGGATTCACAAATGGAACCTTACTACTGAAAGCACTTACGTGCAGTTTTTGTCAGTAATTGAAAAGTGCTGAAGATGAAAGAAACTGACCATGAAACATCAAAAATATTGAAGTGGAAACCATGTTGCCAACATCTAAATGTGAGGATCTTGAATTACACACACTTACAAATTGCTGCAACAAGAAAACTTTAATTTCCAGAACAGATTGGAAAAAGCTTGCACTCATACGCCTATAGTCACCAGCAAATCTTTTCTGTTTCTTTTTTCCTAGTATAACACACAGGCTGAGAGTTCTCACACTGAACTGGTAGATTAAATAAAGATCTACAATAGCTTCTGGGAAATGCAGTTTACATCAGGTGTTATCTGCTATTCACTGAAATCTAAAGTATGTATATGCCACTAATGGCTGTGATTTAGCCTGCTGAGATTCATTGCCCACCTCCCTGGCATTCAAGTGCTATGGATATTCTCAGAGCCCAATAAACAGACATGGTTAAGTACTGTTCTAGGTGCCTTTGGGAAAAGGGAACAATATATGTGGGGGGAAAAATGTAGAAAATACATATTGACAGTCAATTTTCTTGGTCTGTTAGGTTAAGAAGGGTTTCTACACAAAACTGTGTTTTCATGACTACCTTGGATTTCTTCAGACTACTACAAGGTGGAATGCAGGTATCTATGGAGAAGCAACATCTCACATATGATTCATATGGTCCTCCTATGACCCAGAACTCACCTGCAGGTGCTAGAGTGAGCTCAGATGCAACCTTTGGGGTAAGCAGAAAGGGACTTGCAGAATCCTAACTTTGCCCAGCCTACACCAGCTAACAGAGTTCACTGACCATGGTTGTATGTTGCACCCTCTTTCACATGTTCTTACTTAGGGGTGGCTTCAGGTTCATAAAAGTTCATTTAACATAATTGATGATTCATTCAAAAGACAGTTCTTCCTTCTGACGACTGCTTTGTTCTAGCACTGACATTTGCTTCATATAACATGATTGTTTCAAACCAATAGAAAACCACCTATTTGCTTGATTTGTTTTCTTTGTGGGGGGAGGCAGGGAGAAATAGGTAGGAAAGCAGTTACAGCTCCCTAACTCTTTGCTTTGACCCTGCCATAATTTAGACCAAAATAATCATTTGTGGTAGTTTTTCACCACTTCATTAGAAATGTTTATTTCAAACTATATGTAGTTTGAAGTACTAACAAAAACATTTTGTAATCTCTGCTTTAATGTACAACAAAATATATCACTTAGGGACAAAATATTATTTGATACCTAAAGTAACATTCTATCTTTTAAACTGACTAAAGCAATTAAGTGACGTTAGTGAAGAAACATTACTAAAAAGTAGTATAATACTGGATATACATTGAATGCCTTTGGAAATGTATCAGTTGACCTTTTGATATTCAATGTTAGATACAATTTGGATCTCTTAATATACCTACATCTCATCTCTGAAAAGCCAGTTAAAGTGATGTTTTATGACATAAGGGATGTATTTCAGGAGTCTCTCTGTGGTTCTTCACATCCCAGAAACAAACGGACCATCTGGCACAATAACCTCTGTACATGTAGTCAAAGTACACAAGTTTGCAACAGCTGAACAGAACAGTATGGGAAAGGTTGCTTGACAATTTCTCTAAGTAGAGCTCAAAATAAGAACATTCGTTTCTCACATTCAGGAGCACATCATTAAAATGAGTAATTGGGAATAAAATAAAAGGAAAAACCCAAGCCACATGACAACAGCACTGCTACAATGTATGAAAATACATTTACTTTTTAATTGGCCTTTTACTGTCAATTTGAATTGTGGATATGTGATCCAAAATAGTCACAGCATGCCTATGTGAATTGGCTAATGAGATGTCCACTGACTGCTGAGCCTTTCAATTAATCAAATAGCTGAATACATTGAAGGTAGCTAAATATTCTTCTCTCTGGTAATATGTTAAAAACCCAACATTGTATCAGACGTTTTCACTGGAGATTAAAATCTGAGTTCATGTTGGGATAGCCTTCAAAAAAAAAATGACACTCGTTTAACAATTCGAACATCTGCTTAATTATTTTTATTACCCTCCTATATCTTAGGAGTAATATACTGAGAATTTGACTTACAAAATAAATTATCTTTAAGACAAAGAATGGCAGACGAGAACTGTGGTTAAGACACCTGGGAGAGAAGTAGGTTTAAATCCCAGTTCTGCCATATACTTTTACGTTTGACCTTGACCATGACATTTAGCTGTCTATCCTTATTTTCCAAATCTACTCAATAATTATTGGTGTCAGAGGACAAAAAAAAAAAAAAAAAAAAAAAAAAGGAGAGAGAGAGAGAGAGAGAGAGAGAAAGTGCATCTTTCTCTTTTCAGAAATTTAAAGTTCCTAAGAGGGTTCCTCTAGACCCTCCACTTTAACAACAAGTTAGCAGCCATGGAATCCCTGTAAGGTTAGTGTTATAAAATGAGCTAAAAGATGACCAACACATCTCAAAGGCATACATGACAAGCTACTATAAAGAAACAGTTTCACAATGTTTCTATATAAAAACATTCTTTCACATATGGAGGAACTGTTCGGGAAGCTTTCCAGCCTCCCTGTCCTAAGGGCACAGACTACTCCTAGTATATACAACTTTTTGTCTCATCTTGTGGTTTTCCCCCACATCCCCGTTATTTATGTATGCCTGTTGCATCCAAACCTAGCCACAGCCTGTAAGCTGTTAGCAAAAAGACCGTCTTTTCACATCTTCTCTTTTGAAACATGTTGATATGCCAAACTAAAGTCTCTAGAAACAACTACAAATTAGTGGCTACTAACATTACGATAATAACAATGATTTCTGCAAATTCCAGTGATCAAAATTGTGAAGGGAAAGGCGGGAATTAATGTTTTCATTAAAGACATCATTAGCTACACATTATATTCACCACATACAATTGCATACAGCTTCAGCCTTTCTCCAGCATGCTGCTGGGCTTGTGTTGTGGTTCATTTCCTGGACAATTCTACAATTGTGCTCTGCTGGACACCTCCCAGGCAAATGAGAATATATTAAAACCAATGGATCTTGTTTTTCCAGCATATGAGGTTCCTTGTGCCTCTCTTTGGCATTACTTTTTGTTGAAGAAGTGATCTGCTGCAGCATACCCAACCTAAAAACAGTACCTAAATAAAAACATAATATTGCTCACACTAAACTCAATATTGATCAGTAATGACCTGATGAGAAATTGTGGTCAGTTGACCCCAACTGGCAACTAAGGTCCCAACCAGTTCTAACTCACTCTCTCCCATGGGACAGGGAAGAGAATCAGAAAAGCAAAAGCAAGATAATCTCATGGGTCACAGTAAGGACAGTTTAATAAGTGAACGAGGGGAGAGAAAAAAAAGCAAGTGATGCAAAGGCAATCTCTCACCACTTCCCACCATCAGATGGCCCATCCAATCTCTGAGATTCAGATATTTTGGAAAAGTTCCCCTAATGTTTTATTGCTAAGCATGGCATTACATGATATGGAACATTTCCCTTATGTAGTACAGAATATCCTTTTGACTAGTTTAGGTCCACTGTCCTAGCTGAGTCCCCCTCCAACCTCTTCACCCCCTTAGCCTTCTCACAGGGGGCAAGGGGTAAAGTGGGAAAGAGAGAAAGCCTTGACTCTGTGTAAGCCCTGTGCAGCAACAGATAAAACATTGGTGTGTTAGCAGCACTTGTTTGGTCAGAAATTTAAAAGGCAGAACCATAGATGCATACTACATCATGTCAGGTAACAGAATTTTATTATTTTTTAGACTCTTCAATGACATTCTCCCCAGCTCTCCCTACAAAAGCTTCACCCTATTTTCAATCACATAAACTCTCTGTTTTACTCCTTAATACAACTTCCACATATGTAACACAAGTATTTCCTGAATATTTGCATAATATAAGATTAAGTAATGGGATCTCCTTAGACACAATCATGATAAAGTGCCTTTGTTTCAGTGGAGGAACAAAAAAACTTCTATTAACCCAGCACCCTTCCAGCAGGAAATTTCAGTATTCCTAAGCCAAATTTATTCCAGACTAAGGACTGAACATCCTCCTCCAGGTCCCAATTATTAAAAATCTCAGAACTACAACAATGATGAGACTTGCTAAAAAAATCTTACTGACGAACCAACACAGGAGAATAGTAAGTGTGAAGTTGCTCAGTTGACCTCAGTAGGTCAGTACACTTCAGCTAAAGAACTGGCTTTATCTGATTTTGTCTGACATAATAGCAAGGTGAACATGAAATATTGTGTCACTTGTTCTACTGGTATAACTTCACACCCAGGAAAAACCTCCCCAACTGTTCACCTTGACTTAAAGTCTAGAGCAAGTCACCAACAAGTAACAAACAGGAGAAGAATTCCTCCTACACCAGCAACAGACAAATTAAGTGACATAAGAAATGTTCACATGAATGACGATAATATTGATTTAGGTAGCTACGTGTAAGTCTGTACATTTGAGCCAAGTGTCTAAGTTTTCATTGCAGCTAATAGGTTTAGCCTGCAGGATCAGTGGAACTTCAAGAATTTTTTTCCAAACTGAAGCAAACACCAATAATTATTTGTGTTAGTCTAGTTGCTTTAGCCAAAACTCTAGATGACAAAAACCTGCATTTCCCATGCATTTTAACTCTGTTAGAATACTTTAGGTTGCCAGAATGACAAAAAGACACTAGGCTTTTCGTGGTGCCTTCTGTCTCTGAGTCCTGATGGTACCAAACATGAAGCAGAGCCACTATACTACATGAGCTGCTCTGCTACCATTTGGGAAAACAAGGGTAATGGACCCTTGAAGGGGGTTTGGGAGAGTGGCCAATGAAAAAGCAGACAAAACAAGTTTAGAAATCAAATCTGTGATTCAACTCACATTTATGAAATAGGTTGGTTTCCTAGCTTATCTAGTTCCTCTGTTTCTTGCCAATTCTTTTTCTTTGACATGTTAGTAATATTAAAGTTTCATCCTGCAGTGCTGATTCTGAATTCTTCCATTTTTCTTTTAAGCTTCTCATTCTGGCAGGAAGGGCTACTGGCTTGATCTTCTTTGAAGACAGATTTGCTTGTTGTCACAGCTGATTTAGAGATTCCCACGACATTTGGTTTTCCTTTTGTTCCCATACTGCAGATGAGCAAAGTTTTCCCTTTGGAGACACTGACAGGTAGAGCTAATTTGCAATTCCCAGTAATTGACCATCTCTTAAAGACTAATGATGTAGTTCACACCTAACCAGCCTTGAAAAAATGCACAAGAGTAAAGCAAATCAGAAGAATGTACATTTCAAACCTTATTAAAGGGCTTTCATCAGCAATTCTTTCTTAGGCTTTGAAATGTCTCACTCTCTTCTTTGTTGATGCAATTCATAAACCTAAACAGTTGGGTCAATTAATCATATGTATTAGATGCTTTAGTACACAATTACTACACTTTCTATGGACTAACAGCTATAAGATATATAAGAGTTATTTTGTTAACCAGAATAAAAATTCCAAATCATGCTTATTTTTATTCCTCTTCACTGGAATATAAGAAATCTGTTGCCAGTATCTTTATAATATATGGATTCTCATAAACAATTTGTGTACCGTGTTCAGTGATTGCCATATGTTGAATTCCTGGATAAAATGAAATAAAAGAATACATTCAGCTGGGGTCTCATCACTTCTGATTGTCCTGCACTGGAAGACAGATGACTGCTCAATGTCTTTCTTTCTCTTTTTTTATTTAGCCGATTTATTACTATTATTCAATTTGAAATTTTGGAAGGTCTAATTTACATTGGTATCTCATGTTACCATGCAACTGAATAAAAAATAATTTCAACTTACAAAAGGAAGAAGGAAAATTATAAGTGGTCACTGTTAAACAAACTGCAGCTCAAAGAAAATTAAGTGCATGCTAATTAATGAGAAAATCTTTTAAATAAGAGAGTCACAGTAGATCCTTGAGGATTATTATTACAGATTTCAAGAGTGAGTGCTACACTAGAGTTAGAAATGTAAATACTTTTTTGGATCTAAACCTGATTGACTTGGAAACACTTGAAAGTGAAGCAAAATTATACATTGTATAAACAAATTACATATTTTTAAAGACTGTTCAAGATTAATATAGAAATTTAGAGTGAGCATACTCGACTTCCTGAACACTGAAACATTTTTTTTTCTTTTTGTGAGAGTTAATATGCTTTTTTCCCCATGCTAGAAAAAATAATCATTCTTTTTCTGCTTTTAGTTTCAATTTCAAGATATTTTTGTGGATGCTGCAGAGATTTGCTGTAAATTGGTTCTACATTTTACACAAGCTATAGGCATTTACAGAAAGTTAAATAAACAACATTAATTTTATGATGTATCAAAAAAACTTCTGTCACTAAGATTGCGTGACTCAGTAACAACTCCCAATTACCAACATAATGTATTTAATTTCTGCCATACAATATCAATTGCTTTATTAATTATTTTCACACATAAAGCTTAGGGCATTATATGTATATAATATTCCAAGGACTTTCAAATTTCCTATATACCTGTAATGAAGCCTTGGACACCAGCCACAGACAATAAAATAACATTAGACTTAGAAAGTAAGCAAAAGAAATAGACTGGAAAGCGTTAAACTGTAGTGGAAAACCAAGACAAATGCATGGATGTGAAACAGAAACACTAGGAGGGAAAAAAAAAAAAAAAGCCTTGAAGAGAGAAATAGTAGCCAAAATAAAAATAAAAAATATATATAAAAATAAATTTAAAAAGTAAGGAGAAAGTCTTGGGAAATTTTAAGAGGAACAAAATGACACTGAAGAAGAAAAAAATGAGAAATTAGTGCAACAACAGAAAACTCCAGTAAAAGACTGGAAAAAAAAATCAAAAATCTAAAGGAAAATGGGTAAAGATAAAGAGGAGAAAAATACAGAACTATATTAATGACACGCTTGTTTTACTGATTTCTAATTCATCAGAGCTTCATACTTGGTTTATTTCACCAAAAAGAAATAAATAAATAATCATGAGCATACACCTTCTACATGCTATGCTCCTGAGTTTGGTAGCACTTCTGCATGTGCGGGTACATACAAATATTTGCAAGATTAAAGTTTTAGTTCCCCTCTATAATGAAGGGGCCATATTCATCTGGAAGCACCATTTCTGGTGACAGTGTTCCAATCCTTTCTTGTGCAGCACAACAACAAAAAAACAACATCTCTGGATCCAGCCCACATTGCTGTGGCACCCAGCACTCCACCATGGAATCTTGTCATCTTCTGGCAGCCTTCTTGGTGATACACCCACCTGAACTACATGAAAAATATTTCATCCAGTGTGTTTTCCAACAAAGTTCCTCTCTCCAACAAAGCTGGGTAGATGACCATAATACACTACTCCATCTGCATATAGATTTTGAACTTGCTCCAGTCTGTTGGCAGCTATTTCACAATGCAGATACAAGAAGTTGATTCTGCTCAGCAGCTGTGCAGGTATGTTATTTACTCATGACTACCCTCAGACTACAAATCTTTTTTCTCTTACAAGGAGAGTTCTCCCATATTTCCAAATTTGACATGAAGAAAGCACACTAACCAGTGTGCTTGAAGTGTTACTTCAAGCAAATTTGAATCCAAAATTGCTAGTGACGCTGCCTTTGGGACAATCACAAAACACGTTAAATACTGATCTGTATTTTCCCTAGTAAAAGTATTTTCCTTCTGTATCTATCATAAGAGAAGTTTCTGAAGTGGAAACTTATCAAGCATGGGGGTGCTCAGTGCAATACCCCAAATTAGATGCCATTCATCTTTGTGTCAACGGCACAGCAGGTAACTAAAGTACAATTTCTCCTCTTTTTGATCTACTGAGGAGTTGCACCATGAAGTATTCATGAATAAACTATTCATGAGTAAGCAGCCTTCTTTACTGAAATTAATTTTCCAGGAAAGTGTTGTTTCAGGCATCTCCTCAGCAGATACTAGCAACCAGTAGAAATGCCACAGTTGTTGAACACTGAACACTTAATCTAATACTAGGATAGAATCATCTAAAATAGGTTTAAAAACATTCTAAAACAGAGGCAAATACTTCCTATAACAGGTGCATACTGAGTCATTTAATGTGCCATGATTTATTTATGAGGATTTTCACCACAGCAAGGAAAAATCTTGGTTGAAAAATAAATGAAAACCAGCATGACATTAATATGACCAGAGAGAACCTCTTGCTCTTGCTTTTGGGATATGATCAAAGGACTCATTTCTGCGGGTACAGTTCTGAAAAATAATTGTGTCTGACAGTTAGCATATGGCCCTGATCCTTAGTTGTACTTGAACGGCATTTGCCCCACCAACAGTGCAAAGCATGCCTAAAGACAGCAGTCTTCTCCTGCAGGAGCTACTGAAAAAGGGGTTCCCCTTTTTCTAGACATGAAGGTGGAAAACATCAAGTCCATCCTTATAGCCTGAGTGAAAGAAATGAATGGGATTAAAGACGATCTTTTATCCTGGCCTTTAAGTAAACAATACCTTATGGGGGGGACCTTGGGAGATGGACAAAGAAGTCAAGGCAACATGCAACCTCTAAGAGCATTCCCTTCAGTATATTAAGGCATTGGAACAGGGAGGAAGAGTAAAACTGGTGCAAGACAAATCAGGAAAAGGCCAGGTCACTCACACTAATCCAGAAGCTGGGGAGTTACTCAGGTTCCACAGATGTGATAAAGCCTAGATGAGTAGGAAACTGGGACATACACACTTCAGAAGCTTCTGACTATTTGCCCTTGATCAGCGAATAATGTTGTCCTTAGCTGCATATGCCTTCTAATCCTCCTTGACACATCCTTGTATCAATTCACTCAGCAATCAAGTCAGCACAAAGATATACAAGAGGAAGGTCCACGATGCAATGCTCAACATAATACACTTTTCAACACAGTCTGCTAAATTCACTGTAGGTGACTATCATGTACCATTCTGTGCCACACCTTAAAGTAGAAATCATTTGCTCTTCCTTCTCAGAGCTCTTCCTTACAATTAACAATCCCATTGATCACCCCAAATTACCTTCTTTCTATTTGTACCTACCCACTGCTGAAAACAGCACCAGTCTCCTTCTCAACATAAGCAAAAAAGAAATGTTTAGATTTGTTCCCAAAGTTCACGGCTATGTTTCCAAAACCCTATGAAAATATCAGGATTGTGATTTATTGTCACTGGTGATAAAGACATACTTACATTATTGAACAGTTTAGTAATTCTGTTTTATTACTTAAGAACTGTGATTCACTCCAAGAGAGTTAAATTAATGGTGTATAAATAGGTTTGTCACATCTTCAATAATTTTCATGAAGTGTTTTTACTTTAATTTGTGAAAATAAAATTTGTACACATGATCAAAATCAATATTTTTTTTTCTCATACCATTTAGTTTACATGCAGATATACAGTATGGGGAGGGAAGATCTTTTCCACTTCAGTTACTTCACCTGGGACAAGGAAAAGGGAGCAACATTTATTGAGAAGCAACATTTTAAATGCAGAAATTCTTCAGCCTACAGCAAGTTTACTGCATTAATTTCCCACACTTCTAAATGCAGTTCTGTTTTAACCTCTATATTCTTTGCTCTTATGAATACTGTGAGCATCTAGCATGTCCTGAGATTGAGTCCTAAGTACTTTACAGCTATACTGTTTCTGCTTTTAAAGTTCCCTTTAATAAGCTGAAGTGAAGGAGACAAAGATGGATCAATTAGCTGCAAATGATATTTATATTCATAAGCTGTGAATACTGCAGAAACAGTCTCCAAAGATTTTATTCTCTTAGCTTTTACAGTGGACATGTTCCTTGTCTTTATTTTCAGCATCTTTCCCAGTACAGATCTTTAAATGCATAGAAATACAAATAGATATTCCATGTAGGTGTGCCATGTCCACATGACAAGATTGGTCCTGAAAACTGGTTATTTTTCATCTGTTCCTCTTGTGTTCAAAAATGACAATATACAGAAGCAGCTTGAATTCCATGCTATGAAAAAGCAAGCTTGGTTTTTTTTTAATAAAAATAAATAAAAATAAATAAATAAAAAGACTCTAGGGCTATCTTTTATCTGCAAGGACTACTAAAGTACCAAAATAGAGTATAGACTTTCCTAGATTGTCCTAGATTTGAAAAGGTACTTAGGTAAATGATATTTATTCATTCCAAAAGCACCAAACACCCATGAGTATCTATTGCAGAAAATGGGAGACACCATATTCCCACCTTTGAAAACCTGAGTTGTTTAAACAGACTGAGGAATCTCATTTTAGGCTCAATCATGGTGAGCAGCTGTTCCTTAGTCTTTTATTTGCTAGAGAAGCACTGACCTTCATTTATCATTTTGTACTTCAGATAGTCATTTATGCTCACGCAAAGTGTGACACACTGCTGTTTTTCTAATCATTGTTCTGGCCAAAGGGATAAGTCAAAATTAGTGTTAAACAGTAGAAAATCAGATGCACCTATTTAAATGTAGTTAAAGATACATTTCAAATAAATCTATAATGTACTTAATGTAAAACACATTTGAATTATTTTTTGAAATAGCATATTTTCCTATTCCATTGAATTTCCCCTGTGATATGCCACTCTTTGAACATGAAAACAGGGAAAGAGCAATAAGTATGGTTATAGACTGGAACTTCTTTATAGAAAAAGTCAGCTGAAGCTTCCATTCAAGCTTTGAAATACAGTTACTGTCCTATGAATTTTTTATGAAACTTTGTGTGTTTCAGAATTCCCACAGTGATTTTAGAAACCCACAGAGGTAGTAAATACTATGCAGATCTTCTAGGTGAACAACAAATCAGATCAGAAGTAGAAGCAGCATAAAAATAGAGTACCTAACTTTAATTTGCGAGCCACTGAATAAAGAGTAATGTACATTTTTAAGGAAAAGAAACTGACTGAACAGCCAAAGAAAAAGGTAAATGAAAATTAAGTCCCAATGAGCTTCTCATTTTTCAGGTGGCCAATCTCAAGCTTAAGTTTGTCACAGAAAAATGCTTTGGGTTTTTTGTTTTTTGAGCTTGCCAATTTTATTTTCAATCAACTGAACCAGAATATTTAATCTCAGGAGTAGAGGCAGATGTCTCTTAGATAAGACACCTGCTTCCTTTAAGTTAGAAAATATAGTCAAATTGCATTAAATTATCCACCTGCATGAACATATTCTAGCTGCACAAAGGGGAGTTGTTTGCAAAGCATTGATTATACTTAACTTGCAGCAACTCAGATACTTGTTACTGCTTCAAGGGATGGTTGCAGAGATCAGAAGAATCAGATTCAATGACTGTACCCTGTCTCAGAATGCGGTGCAGAAAACAGTTTTCCTTGCTTGACCAAAGGAGACTAACATCACATGAAGTACGTTCACCACCACCTACATAAGCACAAAAGAACAGGCAGATAGGTGAGACCAAAGGTCTAATTTCAATACCAGCTGACAAAAGGTACCTAGGGAAGAGTATAAGAACAAAACAAGTCTGTAGTGACATTTCCCAAGAATACCCTTCTAGCTTCTAGCCTCTTGTGTCTCAGGCACCTCCTCAAGACAGAACATACACTTTCTGGAAAACAACACCCATTGTCTCACCTCAGGTGACTCAAGGAACAGAAACCCAACAGCTACATCTACCTCAAAATCAGGAATGGGCTCATTTGTGCCCTAAACTCACCAGCTTTGGCAAGAAGCAGTGCTAAAATCCTGAAAATATAGGATCCCAAACAAGCATAAAGGGCCAAAACCTCCTTTGCTTTACGCTGTTGTAAATCATAAGTTACTCTGTGTATGTTGCACACTTCTGAAATGACAACTATAGACAAATCCAGCCTAGCAACTGACCTGTCTCAGTGATCAATGCAGAGGGTAGGGAGAATCCTGGGTGATCCTCTCCATTTTATACTGTACAGTACCCATAGCCAGTATTTATCAGTAGAATAACGATAAAGAATAGTTATAGGTTTCCTTCAAATGTTCCCCTCACAAACCTTGTACTTCAGTTCCTGATTCTCCTGCGCAGGACCAGGAACAGCTGAGCAGTCCTTCTGTATGCAGTAAGCCAAGGATGCAGGTTATTTCTTTTGCATACTGCACATGCTGTAGTATTAAAAAGTATAATAGACTTTATGTTCCATGTTCACAAAGGACATGCACTCAGAGTACAACATATGCACTTCACTAGCCCATCCAAAAGAAAAAAAAAATGCCATTTTGATAATAAAGTTACCAAGTCTTCTCCCCCAGACCTCTTAGCAGAAGGAGGAAATTGCGACTATTGACAAGAAGTACGTAATTTCCTCTTGATTCCTATTCATAAACTCCTCATGAATGTTAACACTGTAAGTCTTGTGTATGATTGAAATTAAGATTTTTGCATGGCAATACTTGCTTCCTTGTACAAGCTTGACCTACAAAGGCTTTCAGGTTGTTAGAGTTGTTTGCATAAGAAAGGAAGCTTCACTTTATTGTGAGCCATGGCAGCCTGGTAGGCCGATAAAGCTTCACCCTAGACTGTTGTGTTAACTTCTTTGTACTTCTGATCTCCTTATTCATTTGCTTTTTAAATAACAGAGAAAAAATAGATCAGATAGATGCATAATTTACAGTTACACTCATTTTCTGTCATGCTTATTGCCTAGTGGCAATCTCTCTTTGACTTTCAAAAGAGTAAGATGGAGTCTTTCAGCCTTTCAAAATGTAGAATTTTGAAACACGTTCTGCTTTAAACTGTGGTTATTGTGCAATGATGATTATTTTAAAAATAGAATTGTCATTTGTTGTCTAAAAGAATAGGACTTCCCATAAAATAAAGGCCAAATCCTGTGGGAGAAAAAAAAAAAAAAAAAAAAAGGAAAAGAAATCACAGACAAAAGTTAGAACATTGATGTAAGTCCTGTTAAAAGAAATATAAAGAGATTAGCTTTAAGTGAGCTTTAAGGTCCTACAGCCAATGGGATCACATACAAATGCATTACCTTTATGTAACTGCCAACCAAATTCAGTAGTTACACCCCAGATGTGGTACAGTGCAAGATCCATTAAAATCAGTAGCCCATGGCCTTGGAACTGAACATCATGGTGCCTGTTTTCTGTGTTTTTTGTTTGCTTGCTTGTTTTGTTTTAAATTCAGATGTGCCTGCATAAATCCTTTAGGTTTCTCTTACTGAGGGCAACACATACTACAGCCCTGTAGGCATCTATTCACATTCCTGTCAACCTTGTATGAGCTCACACTACATATATCCTGATGGGTGCCAGCCCCTCATCTTTCCTCCTACAAGCCTCTGTCTACAGCTTGCCATGCGTTTGATAACTTCATCGTGGGACCAACCACACAACTTAATAGGCCCTGCCTGAATCTCACCACTTGTTAACTTAGTACTCAGAGCCAGAAGAAAAGGATACCAGCCAGTGGAGGTGGCTATCAGATTTACATCAGGCATTTGTAGCTTGTAGCCCAAGAGGGCAGAGTAGCAAACAGGCACCTACCTTTCCAGGGACCCAGGGCAGAGCATTTCAGCAGACATTATTATCTATTTACATCATTTTTCAATTCATGCTGGGATGTATTGAGACGCACCTTTTTCCTACTAATAAGATCCTGAGTCAGAGGCCACCAAGGATAGAGCACACAAGAAAAGATTGGACACAACTTTCTTGGGTACCCTCAAAGATGGGAAGGAGTAGGAGAACAGACACTAGCAAGGCCAAGGTTCTTTCCCAAGTCAGATAGAGAGGAGATGAATCACATGTCAACATCTCACCACTTTTACTCCTCTAAAAAGCTTTATTGTTTTTCAAGACAAGACTTTTTTTCACCTCACTCCACACTTTATTCCCTTCACAAAGAATGTATTCTGATGGCCCTGCTGCCAGGACTGAGCACCCTGAGTGCTTTTCTGTGTTCTTGGCTCATCTGGAAGGCAAAGATGGCATTTACTGCAAAGGATTTTGTCCTTAGCCCACCCTGTAATATTTTGAAACGTGGAATTTCATGGGTATACACCTCAGCTGTACGAGTCCTAACCTGAAAGCTCTGTCAAAGGCTGGCAATGTTAAGAAATTCCTCTCCTGGCCTGGACTTTCACAAAACCAGGCAAAATTAGTTGTCATTTATACATATATATATACATATATTTATACATATCCATATGCATGTATATATATGTTCTTTATATATGCTTAATTTTCATCCTAAAAGGCATAGAGCTCTACTCACAGATGGCTAGTCTGTCCTTCCAGGCAGGTGTCTAAATTAAAAATGGTTATCATCTGACCAAGCAATCTTACCCAGTAATCTGGATTTTAAATAAATAAATAGATAAATAAAGCATATGAAAACATGTTAAGATATACCATCTTTGTTCCTGGCCTCTGCATTTGGCCAGCATTTTCTTCCAACACTCAACATCAAAGCCATTTCAAGACTAGCCCCGTACTTGAGCCATCTTCACAGGCAGTCCTTTTCCCATGTCTGTTCCCGGGACAATTATCTGGCTTGACAGGATTCATTTGGATGGCTTAACCTGTGGGCAGGGTTCTTCCTCCACCCAACAATGAAAGAGATGATTAATCTAATGTATCCCAAAGCAAAGTAGATTGCCACATAGAGTAGCAATAGATGGGTTTCTAAAAAGACCAAGCAGGGGAGACTGTGATAGAGCAGAACTTGGGACAAGGGAGTGATGAGGCCAAACCAAAAAATCACCAACAGGATAGCCTTTCACAAATTACACCTTTTTGATATTTTAGGATTTTTAATTGCTGGATGCATAGCCCAGGATGCTAATTCAGAAAATGTTCAAGAGTAACAGACCAGAGTAATGACTGAAGTAGTGATGTGGCAGCCAACCTGTCAGTGAGCTTTCTGTATAGCAGGGGAAAACATTGCTACTTGATCAAGTAGGAGATGTGTCTTTTCAGGTGTGCCATTCACATTTTGTCCCCTGAATGACTTTATGCCAAAGTGGATAAACTAATAAGGGATTTTTTTCAAATACATGCACAAGAAATGTATTCACTCCCTGCAAAAGTGTTCTTTATTGTACCAAGCCAAAACATTTTATATAACTGGTGAGTGCTTATAACCCAAGTTAGCTAGGGTTAACAGCTAACCAACAGCTAGGCCGGGAAGGAGACAATTCCTTTCAGGTCACACAGAGCTGCATCAAATCTCTCTCCTTTTAGCAAATGAAGTCCTCAAAGCCCTGGGAAGGAAGGAGAGAAGCCATGTGGAGAGAGCTGGGTGGTCTTCACAGTAGGAACAGGCAACCAAGCTAGTGACTGATTTTGCTTTACCCAAGCATGGGTGCAGACTGGCAATGGACAACACCAGTACGTGCATAACTAAAGCTAGGACTATTCCTAGTGGTTGACATGAGAGGTAGGAAAAGGCAAGACCAAGCAGAAGCAGCCACAGACCCATATGGTAACCGTGGAAAGACAGAGCAATGGCAAACTTACTCACATGTTTCATGCTGACCACCAAGAACCACTGTAATTGTCTGATGTCCTCCAAGGGCATGAAAAAGTAGAGAAACACAGACTGTATCTTCCTCAATACTTAGCCAGCATCATACACAAACCTATGCAAGGCAGAAATATGTTTTCTTTCTCATCTGAGAACCCCAGACACATCTTGTGCAACTGTGGGAATGAGATATGCTCTAGCTGTAGCAGATAGAGTCTCAGATGGGACTCAGTGAGATGTAACCAAGGTCTCTCCTCATAATCTTGTAACAAGCAGTGGACAATCAGCGCTCCCCAGCACTGAGCAGGGTTATTTTGTAAAACGCACCAGAGTTTGCATTGAAAAACAAATAGCCAAACAGAACTGTGACCAAACAGCAAGTGAAATTGACCTATTACCTTCACTAAAATAGGACAAGGTCATTCCACAATTTTCACTGCTATTTCAGTAGCTTAAAATTTATCATAGTCTTAGCATTAAAACTATATTACAGTTGGTTTTACTGATACCAGAAAAGTATTTACTCCTAAGTGCCTAAGGGCTGAATTATTTCTCAGTAACCACTGTAAGTTAAAAACACTTAGAAAACCAACCCCCAGCCGTTCTCTTATCCTACATAAGCCTTGCTTTGTATAGCATCTAAATCCTCTGTGTGTCTTGCTAGAGAGCAAAGACCCTCACCTTTTGAACCATACAAAATCATCATTATCCCTCAATCAAATTCACATCTGTAAGCTAGGTAACAAAGATGTAAAGTGATATAAAATAATAAACAATTATCTTTGTAAGTTCTATTTTCTAGTTCAAATCCTCAGGCTACTGCCTCCAGCTGTACACAGTTCGGGCACTAGCTTGTCATGTGACTTTTGGTACTGTTCAGGTGTTTATATTTCAAGTTACAGAAGAGAAAAATGAGACAGTATTGTATTAATAAGTGTATTACCAAATGTTTCAGATATAAATTTTAAATTTGGTTTAAGACTAATATACAAGAATTTTCCTTAAGTTTGTGTTTAGAGTTGAAGGAAATAAGGTTTTGCCTAGAGAAAAGGAGGCTCAAGGGAGACCTTATCACTCTCTACAACTACCTCAAGGGTGGTTGTAGGAGGATGGGAGTCAATCTCTTCTCCCAAGCAAGAAGTGATAGGACAAGAGGAAATGGTATCAAGTTGTGCCAGTGAAAGTTTAGGCTGAATATTAGGAAAAAATTCTTCACTGAAAGGGTTGGAAAGCATTGGAACAGGCTGCCCAGGGAAGTGGTTGTGTCACTGTCACTGGAAGTATTCAAAAGACGTGTAGATGTGGTGCTTAGGGACATGGTTTAGTGGTAGACTTGGCAGTGCTAGGTTAACGGCTGGACTTGATGATCTTGGAGGTCTTTTCCAATGACTTTCCAATAGATTTTATGATTCTATTCTACTCAGTGGTGCTCCTGCAAGACGTGGATCTCAACCCAGAAGAGAATGGAAACAAATATTTAAACATGTGAAGAGTGACTGCAATCTGTGTTGCATATTTAAAATTAAGCATATGCTTTGGCATTTCTCTGGGCTGGCACTAACAAGGTTTCCATTTCAGGAAACAAATGGCATCAAGTAATCCCTCTTCATCACCGTAGTAAACAATTTAACATAAAACCTCAGCCTGGATTTATTTGCAGTGATACAACTGACACATGTAAATTGCCTTTTGTTCTTCTATTACCTTCAAAACTATGGATCAAATATATAAGTAATATGTAAAGACTTGCAGAGAGCTCAGCTATTCAGGCGAGGTCAGACACAGTAAAATCAAAGGATCATACAATGGCTTGGGTTGGAAATTCCAACCCCCCTGCCATGGGCAGGGACACCTCCCACTAGACCGGGTTGCTACATTTTTTGACATCTAAAGGCCCACTGCACAGCTCTGCTGATACTAAGAAAGTTAACTGTTCACCATTCTTTGGCTAGGTCTCTATCAACAATGATGATCTATGAATAGCTTTCTAAGGCATCATGAGGAATTCAGCTCTGGTGCTTTTAAATCCTTTCGAGTCATATTTCTGTGCTCTGGGGCTTTTATTACAGATGAGTTAGTTGCAAAAACACGTAATATCCCAAAACATCAATCTGAAATGGCATAATGAGAGCAGGATTCATGTTAAAAAAAAAATCAATTACTGACAAATCAATATATCTTTCTGCTATTTCTGTCTCACTGTTTTATTCTTTCATGAGGTCTACAACTTCAATTAAAGACTAAATGTGTTGAGCTATCATACCATTAATTGTTCTCAATAGGTGGAATATTCCTACTTACATACGAATGCCCTTGTTCTGTTACAGATAGGACAACTGCCTCACACAGAGACATTGTTGCTATAGTGTGAAGTCCCACTCAGCATCCAACATTACTGCTTATGTTGAGTGCCTGTGGCTAAAGTCTGATTAGCAGAGAACTTCTCTCTATCTCCAATTTTGCTACCAATTCTCTTGTAGTAAGTCAGACAAGCAATGCAAGTGTTTGGAGTTAAATCTAAAATCAGAGGTGCCCAAAATAGGTAGCACCTTTTACTACATAATATCTGGATTTATGGGTTTTAGTGGGGGGGGTTGCTTGTTTGTTTTGGTGCTGCTGGTCATTTTGTTTTTATTTTTTAAAAAGCTCCGAAATCTTTGAATGAAAGACTTTCCTAAACTTGTCTGATGGCAACAGGGAAAATGCCCGGATACTTCAAGTAATGAGGTTTAGATCAGACTATGCATAGCATAGACAACTACTATTCTTTTCTATTCACATTTTTTTGCATTTTATAATATATTGGGAATACAGTTTATAACTCTTGAGGCTCTTCTTGTACTTTTTTCAGAAGGGCTGACAAAGAGACAAAAATATAAATAAATAAAAACAAGCTTTACTTCTCGTAACCATGTAGTAATCTTGGTTATAGTCAGCACATATTCTTAGATTTTATTGACCTTAACAGGAGACTCATTTTAAATGTATCCATTCTGAAAAAAAATATTTCGTCTTGGTTAATAAACACATGAACTGTTTCTTTTAGACTCATAGGCTTGCTTCATATTTTCGTTCAAGCTGAGACTTACTGTGAAATCTACAAATAAATGTTGACCTCATATCTCTTATTGTACTTAGAAATACTTCTGTAAGCAAGGATCAGAAAAAGTGGTTAAAAAAAAAAAAAAAGCACACTCCAAGCTAGAACCATTTACATTTGTGCAGAGCTTCAATCATACTAATCGTCCATTTAAGAGACAAGACTTCTTAGCTCAAATACTGACATTCCAAATTCAACTACATATGCTCAGAATTAGGGATGCTTCATGTCCCACCACCTCAAAAGATACACTAACCAAGCATATAGTTGTCTACATATGGCTATACAGTTGTGCTCTAAGCAAGAGCAATAACCGTGTTCTCTATAGTAACCCTTTGCAGAAATTTCTAGTTTATGAGATGCTGTTCCCCACTACCACGCATAGTCACAACTCTTTCTGTTTGTAATATTAGAAATTATATTAAATGCTGCCACAGAAAACTTAAGAATATTTTTGTTTTTACAAAAATATTTTCATTTACTTCTTAATGTCTTCACTTAATACTAGAAGTCAGATCTTGTTATAGACCCATATGTATCCAAGCATGAGTGTTGGAAGTGGTTTTGATCATAATTCCATCATAGTAAAACATCCTTGTATCTAATAGTGGTTAGACATCACCAGCTTTCAACTAGGTGGAAGTAATCTCATGGTAATATGTATTCAATGCATTCCGTTTATTACAGAAAAAAAAAAAAAAAGCCAAAACTGTTCATATAATCTGGTGTCTTGATTCTACCTATGGCCAATATCAAATGTGTCTAATGAAGATGTAAATAATGCAGTAGCAAAAAGTATAAGAATATTGTTCGTACTCCAATGGAAGGAACAACTATTCTCTATATTGAACAAGTGTAGAATCAGTCATGTGTAGGAAAGTTCATATTAGCATTTCACATTTAATAGTTTGTTTCCATCTTAAAGCATGACAACTTCGCTTTCAGAACAACAGATCTGCTAGCCAATAGAGGAAACAACAGCAGAAGGTATGGACAGTCACATATGGCCAGATCAAGGGAAACATACGGACTTAATACCTGCTGAAGTTCTGGCCAACAAATATTCCAGATACCCAGAGAGAAATCTGCAGGCACCTGGGTAGTCTGATTTGTGGTAAACAAACGTCACACATATTCCCAGGTTTTATGATTTAAAAAAAAAAAAAAACTATATCATTTAAATTCAAACTGTTTTTATCCATTTCCTACACCAGCAGCAGGCACAGTGGCTCTTGCTTTTTTTCTTACTTATGCCAAATATGTTACAAGGATGATCTGTGAAAGAATTGTGTGAGATAAGCACATAAAAGTTAAAATTAAAGCCAAGAGAGAACCCTTGAACTCTTTTGCTAGTCATTACTCCTGTTTTCTAGTATTTAGTCTCTCCACTTTGCAACTAAGACTGTAATACAAGATGTTTCGGCATTTTAAAAAACTTCTGTGTTTGATACACAGTTATTCTGTAAATAAATCTCCCACAAAGTGCTTAAAGGTTTACTTCTTACTTTTTAGCAACTAGGTATAAAATATTGGGCTATAAAATGCTTACAAAATTAGATTACTGGAAGTGAATAGAACACATTGTTATCTGCTGAACCAATGATGGGTCAAATGGCAGTTTGAATTCTTGTGGTGAATATGACTGTGACCTTCACATATGCCATTGACAGAAAGCAATTTTATTTACATTTTTAAATCCACATAAAGGTGAAAGATGGTACTGCTACAAAATGAAACATTAAATTTTTTTGTCCCAAGGCATAACTAAACTCTCCCAAGGTCACATATAGCCTAAAATGAAGCAAGACTTTCTCAGTTGTGCTACCAGTATATTTCACTCAGAACTGGTAGCACTGTTGATCTATTTTCATTTATCAGTTGAAAAAAAAAAAAAAAAAAAAAAAAAAAAACCTCTGTGTTAACTCTGTATTTTAAAATAAGAGACTGCTTCTTTCGTCCTTTAACTGCTTCTGCAGACTGATCACTAATTATGTTTGGAGCTGCTACGACAAGCTACATGTTTCAGTTGTACAGATTAAAAAGGTCTACCCATCGGTGGCAGGGTGAAAACACCTTATTCTAAAAGAAATTATCTTCTGGACCAACAGCACTACAATGTCTGTACCTCTACAACAGTACATTTAGAAAATAATGAAACCTATATATAATTTGATACAATCTGCATATTTAAGTATTTAAAGAACAGCTTTTTTCATTCTGTGTTTACCAAATGTGTCTAGCCACCACTTTTAACCACTTTTAATTTAAAAAAAAAAAAATCCATTCCATTCCATACCCCGCATTACCTTTGCTCTTTCTAAGCAGTTCATGACGAAAAGATATTACTAAAAGTCTGGTCTGTAACCACTACACAGTCAGCACTGTTATAAAAAAAAAACATAAATAATAACTGGATTCTTCCAACCATTCTATTTAAACACTTCAAGTTTCTCCAAAGTAAAATATTGTGTGTGGTTTTTTGCTGTTTTTTTTTAAAGCAAAAGGTATTTATAGGATAACACCATTTTAGAGGATACTGTCACACAGTGTCTAGGAAGGTACATGTGTCTATAAATTATAGGTGTTTCTGGTGGCAATGGTTATGATTAAGTTTACCTGAAGCTTCCCATAAGACCTTTTTTTCAATTGCTTATAAGTTTGCTGAACTTTAACCATTTGAAGTAAAATTTTCACTGCAAGGTATCTGCCTCAATATTTGTTAAGTCTTTGTGGAAAGTTTTACAAAAATGGTTTAGAGAACAAGATTACAGGAAAAATATACCTTGCTTTGACAAAACAGTTCTTCTTTTAGAAGTCCTAATGATGCCTTTATAAAGAATGGAAAATTTTTGACGTGTGGTAGTGCATGGCCTTTTTGTCGGGCATATAATTTTTACAGTTCCTGAAATGCCCATTCAAAGTCAGTCTAGTTTGTTGGTGGTGGTTTTGTTTTGTTTTTTTAAATCTCAAGTCCAAGCTATTATTTTTCAGAGCCTTCCCAGATTTTAGAGCTAAAATCACGAGTATTCTTTACATGCTTCCACCCTCAGAGCTATTTGTGTGGGATAGCCTATACATGTTCCAGCTCCACAAAATAGTGTGTTTTCTCAAGCCCACAGAATTAGATACACAGAGCAACAACATCCCTGCAATCCTCATTCCTGGTGTCGTGTGCCGATGAAATGAGATGCTGGAGCCTTGTTCTCAAGTCCTCTTACTGAGGGTTCCTGCCAGTGAAGCACTGAGGAGGAGGCTAGACAGAAAGAGCACGTAGTATTTAGAAGATAGATTTTTTATGGGAAGTAATAGACATAGTTCTGCTACAAATCATTAAACAAAGCCAATTATAAGTTTTTGTTTGTTTGTTTGTTTTAAAAGGACAGGGAGAGAGGGATGGAAGTACCTGACAAATTGTTAGCTTGTTTCAAGGTAACAATATACACCCACAACTCACCTTGAATATTGCTTTTAGGGAAAAAATCATGTGCCTGAGATCCTGAAGGCATTTAACAGCCTTCTGGAAGTAAGTCATTAGCTGTGCCATGACAGACTTGCAGAGGTTTATTAAAGTTTAAGAACAAAAATTGGACTTAGATGTAGTTATGAAGATAAAAGAAGTCAAACATAAAAAACAGGAAAGTACATGACTGCTTAAGCTTAGTATTAGCAGTTTTCACAGATTCTTCAAGTTAGACCCAGAAGGTGCCTATAATCACCACAATTAAGTGCTCACACTTCTCCGTCTCAGGAAATAACATGTCCCTAACCTGGAATTAGGTACCCACATAACACTGATGGATATTTTCTGAAAGCATGATTTACAGAAGCCACAATGCAGGCCAAGCTAAGCCACCAAAGGAAGGTGAGGAATTAACTTCAACACTTTCTGATATTTCCTAGCCATGCACTGCTCCTATAGTTAGCCACCTTATTTTACTGTTACTAATATGCCCATGGATAGAGTAGGCAAGAAAATGTAACCTCAACTTTCTGGTTCAACCACTTCTTTCACAAACATTTACATTGTTTCATTACTGTGCTCAATGGCAGTAATACTGCATGAGCAAAAACAAAAACTAGATGAAGAATTCAGCTTTGACCGAAGCCTGTGGCTGAAGTCTGTCTTAGGTTTGTGTGTAACACTGGCTCGGTCACTATTGATTCTAGAAGCTGTGTAAATAATTCTTAAATAGCCAAGAATACAACAGAGGCCAAGGTTTATAGGAAAATGACAGACGGAAATAGGCATCGAAGGAGCCGAACCTGTAAAAGATCAACAATTGGGACCGAATGAGTCTTTATTTAGTTTCTGTTGATTTCTCTGAGATTTTATTTTGAATTCTCAGCAAGAATTTGAGCTAGGATTGCCATTTGATTACTGTACTCATTTCTATGCAACTTCAGTGACTGATTCAAATTTTAGAACCAACAGGCTTTCATTGAAGATGAACGCCCTGCTCATCTTTATGAGAGTTAATAACACACATTCCCTACAGTTCCAAACAAACCGTCTAGCAAAAATATATATATATATATATAAAATAGAGGTTGCCATAGTAAACTTTCCTTAAGTATTAAAGAGGTCGAACCATGTGATTTTTTTCAAAAATAGTAGTTCCCATATCATGTTTACTTGATACTTGTTTACTTGTTTTTACATGAAAACAGGGGTAAAAAAAGCATAACCTCGAGTTTAACTGCTAGAAGTCACTTTTGTGTTGGCATTCCTACTAGGACTTTTAAGTAGTGATACATTTAACATCCTTAAATAACCCCCAAATTTTTTCTGTTGTCAAAGAGAAAGATCTCAATTAAAAAGATAGTTGAGGTTGTTTTCTGTTAGGCTGTCTTTATGACAGCTTTTTTTTTCCTAAATATAGACTCAGAAGACATTGGAAGTTAGAATAAATTTATCAATGCAATTTCACATGGGAAAATTTTCCATTCCCACTGGACATATTTATTGGAATTTGACTGTAGCTGGCCACATTAATAGCGAACAATTTATTTGATTAATTGACCCTACATTTCTGTTCATGAAATAACCTCTCCCATTTTGATTTCTGCTTTTTTTATTCATGAGTATTCAGTGAATGTTTTCAGCATATTTTATGCAGGAGTTTGTTTGGGAGCTGTTTGTTTCATCTAATCATAATGATTTTTTTCTTATTATTTTAAACAGGACATGGCATGACTTGAAGTCTTCAGATAGCATTGCCTTTGTTCCCTACTTGACTTTGCCACTGTAAGTGCAATATCAGGAACAATTCTGATACAACTGCTGAACATCTAGAATTATGCTTGAAGCTCTGACCTACCAAGAGATGCATGAATCTATACAGAAGCAATCCTCACATAAGCATTCATCAGAAAAATATATATATATATATTTACACAGATATACATTGAAAAAATGTAGAGAATGAAAATATAGGAAAATTAAAAGGTTCTGAAGATCAAAAGCTTCTATAGCTGAATACTCATGCTATTATCCCTCAAATGCCAAGCTATATTCCTGTTTTTCTCTGTTTTCCAACACAGAAGGATCCTTCATGCATTACTTCAGCCACCACATGGTTAGCTGCAGTTAAAACATTAAAAAAAGGACAGCATGGACCATAGCCCATAGGTTATGCAAGCAGATCTCTAGGAAACCAGAATTATGAGATGTACAAGCAATGAGGTTTTTTACTTAATAATTTATTAGCATAAATCCACAGTAACTAGACTTTTCTAAATAGGCAGAAGAGAGAAATATTTAAAATATTTCTAAAGACTTTTGAGATGAAAACAAAAAGGCAGAGCATAGCTGTATTTACTGAAATTCCTAAAAATTCCTAGAATTCATGGATTAATCTTAAATCAATCATGCAATACTCAAAGAGCTCTAAGTGGCTGTCTTAGTCTAACATCCCCAGTAGTGTACAGAGTTGGAGTAAAAACTAAACTTTCATAATGGCCCCTTAGAGCCATCACATTCCCACCAACAAACAACTTTTCCTGACAAATACATGAGTATTTGCGTGATATTATCTGAAGTGTTTTAAAGCCCAGGAAGTTTAAAACTTTTCATGAACAATTGAAATGTAGGTGCTACTTTAGGGCACATAAAAATATATGAGCAAAATTGAGTCAGGGACATGTCCAGCTAGATGAATTTTAGCCTGAATCAACAGGCTAGCGAAGTCACAGCTCCACCTGTTGAGCTAAAGCAAATCATCCACCCACAACAGCTGGCAGCACAGATTTTTATTTTTTTCCCCTTTTTTTTTTTGCCAGACATAGATCACTAATACTGTGCTACTTGGCTAAAACAAAACATAAAGGTTTACGTACAAATCACATAGTCATTACTCTAGGTGAAGGAGTACCGTAGCTATTGAGCCGTTCTGACAGAGAACAAAAGGACCTGGATTTAAAGGAGGGGTCTCGTGGCAGACCAAAGACAGGACATCATTCTTCTTGGTAAATTTACTAAAGCACACCACAATGACAGAAACAATGTTAGAAATGAAAGAATATAGAACCCACTCAGCTCTTTTTGACTTCACAGGAAATTTGCTCACACCAAAGACAATGAATACCACTAATGAAATACTTACATCTCACATCTGAAATACTTATATATTTAGCTCTACATACATGCTCTTCTACATTTATTAAAAATGTTCATTTCTTTCTTCTGTGCTAGCTATGAAAAGCCACTGCACATAAAACAACACAAGCTAAAATGTAACGAAATATTGTTCCCAAGCACCTTAAAAAAATGGAAATCAAGCTAAGAACATCATTTTTTGACCAGAGAAGTCAATGGCAAAGTTCTCATGAGTCTGAATGGTGTGAGCAATCAACATGCAATATTTTTGTGGAAAAATAAATAAGAGTAATTTTATATATATATATATATATATACACACACATATATATATATGTCTTACATGGTCATCTTTAAAGTACATATATTTTTCTGAAAAGAAAAAAAATCTTCAGTGGTCTGCAAAGAAAAGCATACATCGATAGCAGTTAGACTTCAAATCTAGATCACAGATAGAATACTCCATACAGGCCACACATGGCTTCCTCAGATAGTCACCATTTGCATATCTTTGTAATTTTAGAAAACAGTAAGTGTTGGTGTTTGAACACTCCAAAAATACATTCACCAAAGAAATATAAACAAATAATGTATTCGAAAAGCCTACTTTGGGTTTCATTTCAAAGATAAAGACGTTTTGCAGACTATTTATAAGAAGTTGAATTAACAGTCAGAATCAGTCAGCTCATGGTTTCAAAAATTCAGAATTAAGCAGAAAAAATATATTGTTCAATAACAATTGGATAATTGTTATTATCAAATTACTTATCATCCAATAATTATTGTGAAAAAATAATAAAGGAGATACGTTTATGATAAGGGATGATAGGTAGTATAACGCTTGTTTGTAAGAACAATTCTTTTATAAATCCTAAGTAGCCTAGACATAAATTCAGCAAGTTCTCAGCAAAATTATTACTCTGTGAGATTCACAAAGATGTTGCTGCATGATCTTTTCTGGCATGGCAAAAGAAAATTTTGTAACCTAAAAGCAGAAATGCAAAATCCATACTGCATTCAATTTCTTATGATCCCCATTCATTAAAACACTGAAACACGAGCGAGTCTCCTGTTTTCAGTTAAGCTTGTGTTTTGCTTCTAAAACATAGTCACAAACCACTGGCATCTACCTCAAAGTGTCTGGTGTGACCCCACAATCTCAGAACATCCCATAAATTGTGCAGAAGCAGTCCGACCTCCTCTAATCCACTTAGTCACACATTTCCATATTCATTTGGATTGCATTACACAGAAAGACTGAACCATATCATTACAATCTGTTAACCCACCCAATAACTTTTCCAAGACTCACACACTGCTCCTAGCTAGCAAATATGTGCATTAAAGATGCAAGTACAAGCTACATTCTGATACCTTTACAATTCTGTGGAACAGCATGTTATTCCAGTGACTAGTGCTAGTTGAGGCAGCAGAGCTTCTCACAGAGGAACCAGGTACACAGCAAGAGAAGAGTACCACCATTTGATTCACTATAAAGAAGCTGAAAATACAGCAGGTAATTCATACGCAGCACTTTTTTATCAAAAGCTAGATAATCTTGTTCCTTACTCACTCCAAATAATCACACAGCGAAGTGGCTTCATAAAGTTAAAGATATCCTTTGTACTCAAAATCCCAGATTTTTACAAATCTTTATAAATTTTTTATATTTGTAGGTAGTGTTACTAAAGGGTCGTACTCTTGCACTTCTGTTTGCAGTATGTACCACTCTACCATCTACTGCAAGCAGGCCAGTGAAGAAAATGGGATTGTTTGTGGCAGCAGAGAAAAGAAATAAGTAGGAAAATAAAATTGTGGATCTTGTAAAGGTAATATATATCACAAATTAAGGCAGCAGAATGGAACTTATCTTTTTTAATGCTCAAGGTTTTGATGCACTATTTATTATGCACATCTTTTATGTCACATTTCTGTATTTGTATTCCTGCTTATTGCCCCGCTCTTTAAAGATCTGTGCACTGAGCAATTGTCATCCATAAAGCTACAATATTATTGCTATGTTTTACCTAGCAGTATTACTTTAAAAAAAAAAAAAATCATCTCAATGTGCAAAAGCATTCCCAATGCAAATATTAAAAAAACACTCTGTATGCAATACAGAGTAGCTGCAGTAAGTGACAACAGAAATTACTCTAAATTAGAGTTGAATTGCAGAGTAACATTGTGATTTTATACAGACCAATATTTTACAATATTGCAATTGACTGTGCAACAACTGTGAGGGCATGGCTTTAATATTATTCTTATTTTAAGACCATGCCTTCTTTTGAAAGGTCTCAAATGCTATGGATGAGATTGTAAATATATAAAATTAATGGACTGCTTTTTCATAAGTAGTTTTATATACCTGAAGGCCTACAATAACATTTCTTGACAAAATAGCTTAGCAAGAATAATTATTTTTCGAAAGTTCAGTCAACAATGGCTTATAAAAATGAGTGTTCTGATAAATACTCTGGTACAGGTGGTCTGAACTATCCATAACAGAAATTCCATTAGTTAAAATTTTTGAAGAGCCGCCAATGACACTTTAAATTTGAAGGGACATCTGAATAATGACAAGCAATCCTCAGTCATAGAAATTACAGTACAGAATCCGTAGTCCTCATACTAGTAAAACATTGATTTACATAGGAATGTTATCCTGTATAATAGTGACGGATAAAGCCATACAATCAGCTCTATAGTAGCCTTTGTTTCTCAAGTGTTCTCAGCATGTTGCTAGTGTGTTGCTTTGGTTTTTTTTGTTCCTCCCCCCCCCCCCCCCCCTTTCTTTTTATCCTGTGGCTCATGCGTCTCTAAGATAAATACAGAAAACACTGTTCCAACAGAAAATTCTTTCCCACGTAATACAGGGCTCATGTTGTGGGGAGGTTAGTTCCCATAAGACATGACAGTCACTAAATATTTGTAATGTTACTTATGTTATTTCTGACATAGGCATGCAGCGTGGGGGAGAATCCCTATACTCATGGGACCAGATCTAAAACTACTGGAATTGTCTGAAATCACTACTGTGTTCAGTGATTTCTGGATTAAAGCATCAGACGTTTTAACTAGGAAGGCAAGTAACATCTTCTGGTTTTCAACCAAATAAGCTGCATTGCTTAGATTTTAAGTATCTGTTTACTTCTCTTCCTAATTTATTACATAAATTGTTCCAAGAATGGAGGTTACTAGATCACTTCTTTGCTAATATTATTTTGGCTGTCAGCTCTACTGCTAAAATAAGTCTGACGATCCTACACATCTTTTCCCAGCAATGAAAATTGAAGGAAATATACAAAGAAAAAGCATAGTATAATTTACTTATAAGTTTCTCAAAAGTACAGCAAAAAGCAGAGTGATCAAATAAGCACACAAAGAGAAACAACTGGGATGCACGTAAAAAGAGACAACCAGGCTCTTCATTCCTTAGATACGTTTGCAATAAATGAGTCTGTGAGATTTAAGGAAAATAGGGCACTAGTATTGTTATCATTTGGTAGTCACCCAGAAAGCAAAAAAGCTTTATATTTCTCCCGTTTAAGCCATCTGCAGATGTGGGAAGAGCAGGTAATCTTCCCGTGCACTGGTCAACCTGTCATCTAAGTGACAAAACAGCTAACAGAAGTGATACCCCAGAGGACACTGGCAAAACCAGCACATGAACAGACAGGACAGAGACCAACCAGCAGACAAATCATTTTACAGCAGACAAAGGGGCAAGAAAGAAAATACTACTAAACTACCCCTTGGAGAGAAAGAGACAGGGCACCTAGAGAGATGAATGCAGTGTGAAAAGCAGATGAATGTTGCTGAGACATTTGTCACTAGCTGGACTGCGAGACGCTGACATTAATGAGGGTGGCGTTTGGAAGATAAAAGCAATATCTCTGAAGCAGACAATACAGTTTCCAGGCACCATGCATGGGGACATGGTGTAATCAAAAGGGACTGGAAAATGGTCACATCAAGCAAAAGCACCACAATCACTACTGATATTCATGAGAAAATATGGATCAGGAATAAATGGCCTATGGTTTTGTCTGCAGGGTTGGTGGGGATTGTAGGTTGTTTTTCCTCTCAGCCCAGTCAATTCCCATCGCATTCCGTTATTGAAGGGCTCTCCACCAGTCATCCACTTACACCTTCCTTGTCAATGGCTGGTGTTTCACTGACAAGTGCTTTTCAGGCAGCAGACCTCTAGAGGACAGCTCTGTCAACAGCAAGTGGGGATTTACAGGGGTGGAGGATCTTACTTGAGGATTATCTCCTCTTGAAAGCAAGGAGGGAGCTGGGAGATACCCTAAGCTCTGGCTGCCAGGCCACAAGCAAGTGGGGTGAGCCAGATCTGTCTGCCCTCACAGGTGTCCCAGAGCACCACCACCCTCAAAATGACATCAACACTTGATTACTTATGACTCTCTCCCACTATAACACAGGAGATGGGAACCGTCACTATTAATTTATTAATTAATCATTCCTTGCTCTCATGCCTCAGTGTTAGTTGTGTCCCACAGTCCATTTTGATTCTGATGCTCTCAGATGTCCCTGATCTCTCCCAAGAAGTAGAGGATGAAGTGGCCCTGGGATGGTACAAGACAAACCCAAGCATGCCAGAGCAACCTTCCTGATCCCCAGAGGCATCCTGCTGGGAACCTTAGATAATTAAATCCAAGAACCCATGCCTGCTTCCCTCCCCACTCACGTATTGCTCCTCTAGCCAGTTTATCCACAGAAAGCTAAGAGGCTACTTCACCACTAAAAGAAAGCCAGACCACAGCAACAGCTAATATATCAATCTGCTTGGCAGCCCATCTACTTCTTCCCCCAGGAAAGCCGATGCAGGCAGCAAAACCCCAAGTCCGGTGTAAGTTTTGGGTAAGGTCTGCACAGTACTGGCCCAAAATATTGACTAGTCCGGGACAAGGTGTCGGTGAAAAAGAGAAGTTTGGTCCGTGAAAGAGGAGTTTGGTCGGTGAAAGAGGAGTTTGGTCGGTGAAAGAGGAGTTTGATCGGTGGAAGAGGAGTTTGGTCCGTGTAGAGCAGTCACCGAGGGCCCGGCCGCGCAGAGCAGGCAGGGGCGGCTCCGGGCGCTGTCCGTGGTGCTGGCGCCGCCGCCCCGGAGCACTCCGGGGGGCTGCACGGCCAGGCCGGGCCGGGGATCGGGGCCGGGGGGCGGCTGGGAGAGGCGAGGCAGCCGCGGAGCGGGGCACCGCAATGTCAGCCTTGCCCCAGTCCGTCTGCAAGTACAGGTCTGCTCTCCTCGCGGGTCTTGCGCTAGATTTCCCTGGCTCCAAATACTCCGACAGAAGGGGGAAGAAAAAGAAATACTAACAACCACGCGGGCTACTCGTGCTCTGAAGAAAGTTTTCCTGGACGCGGATCCAGGAACGAACAGAGAAATGGGAACACGCACTAACGCGACCGGGATGAGGACAAGCTCTTTCTGCTTCCTCTTTCATGTTCCGTGCAGGCAGCGCAGCTCCACGTGCGAAAGTGCTCTTGTCCTCAGCCTCCTGCAGAGTACCGAGCACCTCCCGATCGTCCTTCAAAACCGTCCCTTTCTATCTCCACTTCAGTTTAAAAATCGAAAGAGAGGTGGGAAGTGGTAGCAGAAAGCGGACTGAATTCCTCCTTTAATCGCAAACAAGCCCAGCAAGACGGATTCTGGGAAAAGAAAATGTATTACAGAGCAGTGACCGGTGTCATATAGTTAAAATAGAAGAGAAAAGCCTCTCACAAAAATCAATTCTTATGTAGATGAGGCGACATAAGCGCCTCTCTCTCTCTCTTTGCGGGCTTAGTGAATTTCTAATTAGCCCAAAGAAGCCCTAGAGGAATGAGGAAGAAAGGGCGGGAATATTGGGATATCTAGTCGTAACAAATATTGCCGTGCTGTGGATTGTCGCCTGGAAATACACTGAAAATGAGGGGACCCAACGCTATTGTCTCAGTCGAGTTATTTCTCTTGACCTTCGGCTTTGTCCATCCAGGCTGAACAAACTTCCTGAAATGAGCATCGCTCCTGCTCTCTGCCAGACACACAACTTCGGCCTCTCTAGGTCACAGAAAGGCACAGAGGATGAGAGGCCGTTTCCCCTCCAAAGGAAGGGCACTCTCGGAGGTTTAAACAACAGCCAGAAAACCGTGGGGTTAAACAATAAACTAGTTAAAGTGCTGTCCTGTTGAACAGAGAGCAGTTTCCACTGCATTGAGAACCCGCCAATATATATCATATCAATAAAAAGGAGCTCTTCGAAAGCTTGCATAGTAATTGAGATTGGAGATCTTTTTTGATATGGGTTGGCATTTCCTCATATCAATCTGACAGAGCCAACTCAGGAAATTGCTGGTAATATTCATCTGGGGAGCACTTTCATTAAACGTAATTCATTCGACTTTCACAATAAATTGAGTGACATCCTTACAGCAGAACCTTTTTATCCTTGATGAAGTGCTTGCCAGCCTTTGGTTTTTCACTTTATTGTCACATTCCTTAAAGCAGAATCGTCAACATGTCAATCTGCTGCATGAAAAAATGCTAAAGCTGTATTTACAAAGCACCCAGGAGGTGGTTTAATGCTGACTTACAAGAAGAGCGAGTTGGGAGTTAAACTATCTGATAAATCACAGCATAACTTCACCAAGCCCAATCGGGAGAACAGAAGCCAATCCTAGGGAGGGAAGGATGGCTCACACATTCATTTTCTCCAAGTGCTGGCTATTCCGAGCAATTGGTTTCTTAACCTGCTTCACCGCACTTTCCAAGACGACTGGGAAATTGGCTTTTTGTTAATTAAAATGGCGGTTTACGGATGCAGGGAAATATTAAAGAGCTTAAAATGGATACCTCTAGGTACCGACATGGAAGTTGTAGCTATTCAAAGGGAAAGGGATATTGGACTGTGCTCAGGTGCCTCCCTAAAAAGTGAAATCTATTCCAAGCGGCTTTCTTCAGAGATTTAAGAAGTGTAAATAGTATGTACTAAGCACCAGAAAATATATATATGTATCAGTGCGGGAAACCCCCTTCAGAAACTCCTACCACGGTCCTTGATGGTTAGGAAGGAAGAAAGCCCGCAAAAGAATGAGCTATCTTCCGCTTAACAGAAAAATAGAGCACAGGTAAGTTTTTTCACCAGTTGCAAGTGATTCGAGTCCCTTTATTATTCCTGTGCTTCATCTTCCGAAAGGGTAACAATTTCCCCTACACCACCGCGAAAGGGTCTCAAACTCCTTTAGAGAGGGGGAGCAGATCGTCTCAAGACTGTGTAAAGTCTCTGGCAGAAAAAGCCCTGCCACTTCTCTCCCTCTCCACCAAGCGCTCTCCCCCCCTCCCCGCCTTGGACGTGAAAATGAAAGAAATGCAAGAAATCGCTTAGCTGGAAAATTTTTTAAAACAAAAAACAACAACCGAATGCTTTCAGCACCAAATACCTCTGAGAAAATACTGTGGGTGGTGATTATGACAGGACAATGCCTTCCCTCTCTTTTGTTTTTTGTTTTCTTTTATCTTCGCTGCCTATAGAGGTTTCTTTCCTCCCACATCAAAGTAGGACACAATCAGCAACTACCTTTAAAAATTAAAAAAAAAAAAAAATCAACTTATCTTCGCCGGCACGGGATAACTCTTCACGTTCTCCATAGCTTTCATTAACAGGGGTGAAATGACCGCAAACAGTGCGACACGGAGCGAAATTAAATGTACACAAACTCTGGAGTCACTAACCCCCTGTTTACCCCTTCAGCAAACACCGCATCAGGTGTGCCACCGCTGATGCACGCGATTTTAAGCCGCTGTCATTCAGGACATTTCTGCCGGAGCGCTCCTCCCGGCTGTCAGGAGGCCTCCAAAAGGCGAGGAGCAGACCTTAAAACCCCAGCCCGGCTCGGGGAGGAGGTCAGCAGACTGTTTCCAAGCCCCTTTGCCATCACCCTGTAAGCCAATGTGCCGGGGAGCGCCGCAGTTGGCTGACAAAGCGCCGCGCGGAGCTGCGCCCCCGCGGAACTACCTCGCAGCCCTTGTCGGGAGGGGGGGGGGGGGGGGGGTGAGAAATCCCCCCGCGATTTGCTGCTGCTCCGCTTAAACGCTGCACGGAGGAAAAAATCCCTGCCAGCCAATGCTGTTGTACAGCCTAATTTCCAAACCCGCCGGTGGAGAAACTCTGTGCTGGGAGAGCACGGCAAGCCGAGGAGGGGGATGCTCGCCCTCGCAGCACGCAGCGCAAAACTCGGGTTGGTTTTAGGTTCACCCAGGCGGTGAGCTCTAGCCCAATTAAAGCAGGGTGAAACCCGCAAAACAAGTTACTCCTTGCTTGCACCGTGCGGGAAGCTCCCCCCGGAGCAGGAGGGGGCAGAGCCCGCGGGCACGCCGGGGACAAATCCTGCTGCCGCCCGGCGGGGGCTTGCCGGGGGCAGGACGGGGCCAGGGCTGCGGCCACCAGCCCGCAGGTCCCCGCCCGCCCAGCGGGTCCCCTTGTCTGCCTGCCCTTAGCTTATTTGCCCCGGCCTTTTGCCCGTTCTTGAGCTGGCCCCCCGAGATATAAGTGGTCAGGGTCCGTGCCGCCTTCGCCAGCAGCTTTGTCGCAGGATTCGCAGGTGCTTCTGCAGCATGTTGCTTCTACCCAGGAAAAAAAATAATAATAGTAATAATGAAGAAAGAAATGAAAAGAAAGTGCCTGGCGTTTTATTGTCCTGTGGTGTCAGGCTGGAAATTCACCGGCAACTAGGCAGGAATTAAACGGGAAGGTTTCAATTAAGGGAATGGTGTAAAACCCCGGTGTCCTTATAAACGGACAGAGCTGAAACCTTAAAAATAAAATAAAAAGTCTACAATCTCCGGGTAGCTTTTTCTTTCTTAATATCTACGTGCTTTCCTAATGACAATTTTGAGCTCGACACAGCGCTGTTAGTTAAGAAAACTATTCGTTAGAATAGGACTAAGATGCTCCTGAAAGAAAAGCAGAGGAGATTCGGGGTAAATACGACCGAGCATGCCATTTTGAACACTTTCTGCTGCTCCCTAAATCTGAAGAAACAAAATACCTGCAAGCCTGTAAAGGTTGGCTCCTAATTCTACCAAATAAATACAAAGTTATTCGTTTAGGCCAAAGGAAACGCACTTCTAGTGTAAGTCAAGTGCAGCATTTGCGATATGCTGCACAGCTCGAAACATGGAGAACACGCATGTCTCGCATGTCTAGCTAATGTTCTTATCAATAAACATAATAGGGCGAGCCAGCTCTACCCCAGCAAAATTCTCGCTCGTTTGAATCGGCCGTGACCTCTATAAATTTCAGGCAATAAGGCTGAGTGGCATATGGCTCTATTAAAAGGGGGGAGAAAAGCAGAAGCACTTCATTTTTTTTTCCTCCAAGATTTCATTAGGAAAAGGTTTAATGGTGGAAGACGGAAAAAAAAAAAAAAAGAAAAAAAAAAAAAGAGCAGTGGTTTGCTGGTTGGAGAGGAATCGCAAGCCGGCGAATGGGGAACTTGAAGGCAGCCCAGCCTGGCTGCGGCTGTTCACTTTCTCTGCACAGCGCCTGGCTAGGGCGGAGGGGAAACATGTTTTCCCTCTGTGTTATCAACCTCCCTCAAGGAGGATCCTTTAACAAACTCAGTGGGAAGCTGTTGGTGTTGTCATTTCATTTCCCCTTCCTAACAGGCTGGGTACCGAAAATCCTACTCCTGCTTGGCGCTGCCCGAGCGATGCTCAGGCGGAGCGGCACAGGGGGCTGCACCTCCGCTGCCCGAAGCCTAACCAAAACTTCGTGCTCCCCGGCTGATAAGCAGTTCATCGCCGCGCAAACTTTCGGATTCACTCCCTAAATGCAGAGCATGGGGAGAGGGAGGCTGGCGTAAACGTGCGAGTAGCGACTTAGGAAGACTCGGGCTGGGCAGGGAAATCCTTTGGATCCCCCTCGAGCGTTTTGGCAGAAGACGCAGCCCAGCCGAAGAGCGCATCCCCTCCCCCTAGCCTGCCTTTTATTCCCGATTTTTTTTATTTTTTTACCATATTCGCATTGTTTCGAGGGAAACTGAAAAAAAGAAAAATCGTCTCCTTTTCTCTGTAACGCCAAGCACTCGGAACACACACACACATACACACACACAAAAAAAAAAAAAAAAAGGCATTCAGGTAATGAAGTCTGTAACTAAACGGTAATTGAATCAGCATAATTTGCACACTGAATGGTTTTCAAATGCTCCCAGTTTACAATTAAAGGAGAATTAATGCGCTTGTTGTTCAGACTGCGGCGCATTAGAATAAATCCAGCACTGTTGTTGTAATGAGTCGGGAGCAGTTTAACTGCCAGCAAACACATTTAAAATTTAACACGACGTATCGATCTCGCTCCGGCTTTTTGATAGATTATTCGCCGCGCACTTTTCTCCCCCCACACCCTCACCCCCGCCAGTAAAACCGCCGGGGCTGGCAGGGAAAAAGGGAATTTGGGGGGGGGGGGGGGGGGGGGGGGGGGGGGGGGATACCGAGGGAGGGCTCGGGCCGGCCGCGACCCCCTGCACTGGGCTCTGCGAGGCCGCGGGAGGAGCGCGCAGGCGGTCGGGTCTGGCCCCCCCCGATCCCCCCCCCTCGGTCCCCCCCCCCCCCGGCCGGGATCGGCGGCCCGCAGCGCCCCCAGGCGGCCCGGCCGCGGCAGCGCAGGGGGTCGCGGAGAGGAGCGGAGCGGGCAGCACCGCCCCCCGCCCCCGCCGGCCCCGCAGCCGCAGCCGGAGCATCCCCGGAGCGGGTGTCGGGGTGTTTGTGGCTCCTGGAAAAGGGGCTCCTTCCTTGCCCTCCGCCGGGGGGAGGATGCTCCGCAGAGCGCTCGGCTGGTGATGGCGCAGCAGGCAGGGCTGCGAAGTGGCAGCCCGCCGGGGGTCGCTCCTGGGGGTTTTTAAGGGGGGAGAAAGTGGGAGCGAAAGGAGAGAGAGCGCCGCTGTTTGCTCGCGTTCCCCCGGCTAATCTCAGGGGAGATTCGCCACGGAACCAACGGGACCGCACGCGGAAAACCCGCGCAGCTGCGCTCGTCGCTGCGCGCTGCGCTCCCGGGCGGCGCATCGCGGATGGGCACGGTGCTGGGGGGCTGCTGGGGGGCTCCCTGGGGGCTGCCACCCTCGGACGCGGGCAGGGGCAAGAAGTTGCCTTCTCTCCGGAGCCAGCCAGGGAGCCCCCCCAGCGGCGCTGCCGTGCCCGCGCCGGCACCGGGGGGCCCGGTCCAGGAGGTGGCACCGGGGAGCCCCCCGAGCCCGCTGTCCCCGCGGGCAGCAGAAGTTGCGGGGCTGCCCCCCCTGTGCCCCCCTACCGGCCCCGGGCTGCCCGGGCGGCGGCAGTTGCCGTGAGTTTGCTCGTTCTCCGCCGGGCTGCTGCCCCCTTCCCCGCCGCGCTCCCCCCCGGCACCGGGGGGCACTCACCAAGTAGAGGGTGGGCTGCAGCAGAAGGACCGCGTACCAGTACACAGCCTGCATCCTCGCCGCTCAAACTTCCCCCGCGCTGCCTTCGCTGCCTCTTTGTTCCTTCCAGAACATAGATCCACCTGACATCCACTTTACAGAACGAGCGGAGCTCTCACCAGCCTAGACAAAAATGAAATTATAGACCCCATGACCACAAGACAAGGTTAGGCTTGAGACAAGGGGGGAAGAGAGGTGCGTAGGAAAGGGGGGGCGGGAGAGAAGGAGGAGATGGGGTGTGTGGATGGGGGTGGGGGGGGAACAAAAAACGATTAAAATCGAGTTAATCCGGCGGCAGAGCAAAGTGGTCGCGCGGTCCGGGCAGGCTGCGGAGCGCCCTGTGGGCAGCGCTGCCCGGCGCTCGCTCCTTTTGCCGGGCTGGGGAGCCCCGGGGGTGGGCTTGGACGGCCCGGGGATGCCACCGCCAGCCCCGCCGCCCTCCCGCCCGCCTCCCTGCGCGCCCCCGCCGGGCACCGGGCGGCAGCCGCCCGCCGCGGAGCCCCGCAGCGCAGGAGCGCGGAGGAGAGGGGCCGGGGGCGCGGCGCCGGGGCTCCGGTGGCTCCAAGCCGGGACCCCCGGGCAGGCTCCTCGCCCCCCCGTCGCCCCCCGCACGCCCACCTCCCTCCCCTCCGCCGCTCCTAAAACGCCCAAAATGCTCGACCCGGGCCGGGGCCGCGCCGCGGGGCGCCCCGACGGGCTCCGACCCCCGACCCCCGGCCCCGGCCCTCTCCGCCCCCGCGCCCCGCGGACAGCCCCGGCGCCGCGGGGGGGCCGCGGCGGGGATACGTACGGCGTGGGGGGTCCGACGGCGGCCGGGGCTCCGCGGGGCGCTCCATGGGCGAGCCTAGAGGGGCCGAGCGGCGCGGCGCAGCCCGCCGCCCCTGCGCATCTCCTGGCCGCGCTCCGCGCCGGGCCGTCCCGCGGCCGCTGGGCATCCGGCGGTGGCGGGGCGGCTGGCAGGCTGTCCGTCCCCCCCTCGCCTCCCCTTCTCCGCACACAGCCGAGCAGGACACTTACGGGAGGAGGGAGCTGCCCGGGCTGCCCGCTCGCCTTCGGCGGGGGGCGCGGGCAGGAGCGGCGGCAGCGGCGCTCCGGGGCGTCCAGGGCGATTTGTCTCTATTAAAAATGCCTTATCGGCGAGGGAGCGGCGAGCGCCTGCTCTTTAACTTCAGATAAAATCTATCTGCAAAGACCTTGGCCGAGCATCTCGGAATAAAGCGCCGGAGCCGAGCGCCGTCCGAGCCTCACTGCTTGGGGAGAGAGAAAGAGCGGCGGAGGGGGGAGGAGAGGGGGGGGCTTGCCTGGCGGAGAGGGGAAGGGAGGAGGGAGAAAGGGGACTTCAGCGGCGTCCCATCCTCTCCTCCGAGCGGGGTGATGAATCAGAGCCCTCCCCGAGCGGCGAGAGCCGCCCCGCGCCGCCCGCCCTGCCTGCCCCGCCGGGCTGCTCGCCCTGCCCAGCGCCGGGAAGGAGCCGGCCGGAGCCTCGCTTTTTTCATTTCAGTTTTTCCGCCTCCCCCGGGAAGGCGTCCCGTGCACCGCCAGAGCTGCTCAGCCCGGAGCAGAGCCGGCCGGGGCTGCGGAGCCGAGCTGCGGGATGGCAGGGAGGGAAGGAGGGATGGAGGGATGCTTCTCCCCGCCGGCAGGAACCTGTAGCTGGACAGCCCCGCGGAGGGAGGCTGGGGAGGCTCGGCCCTGCCCCGTGCCGTGCCTAATCCCGCCAGCTGTCATGCAAAGAGAAAGGTCTCATCGACCTTGTTTGCCTTCTTCTTTACAAGTCCTGGGGGTTCTTCTCCTGCCCTCTTCCATCCTCCCCAAACCGTATCGTTACCACTGTGACATTGGGACAGGGTGAAGGGGAGGATGCCAACAGCACAGGGTTGCCTTACCAGATCCCCGGCCTCGACAGCAAAGCTCAGATTTATCACCTCCCAAAGGGGAGCCAAGAAGCAAGCCAGAGTGCTGTACAGAGCAGGAAACGAGAGAGAGAGACAGAGAGAGAGAGAGAGAGGGAGGACTTCACTTGTCCTGCCAAATCCTTGCTGCTCTCAGAGCATGTCCTTGTAATTAACATTTGCAATCTGAGGCTTCAATACCAATCTGTAAGATACTGTATTAAGTCGGGGGTCTGAGTCTGGGATGCTGTAATAAGAGGGGAGCAGGAAAGGGAGGAGGAAGGTAATGAATACTCCTTGGAAGAGCAGCACCACAGCTTCCCCCATGGCCATCGCTGCTCCAAACACCTGGAAGATGGACACCTCCATATGTCCCCAGCACCATCCCTCTGTTAGACATGTGGGACGCTCACGTCACGGCTTTGAACAGAAGCATGCAGCCTGCGAGGAATCATACTGTCATCCTGCCCCTCCAGACAGCCTCTGCAATACCATGCAGGCTGAAGCTGCCTAGGGACTTCTTGTTTCCAATGGGTAACAAATCAAAAATCACAGCTGACTTATCCCTCCTGCCAGCTGCCTCCTTCTTATCTATTCCACGCTTATTTCCCCATAAGTGAGGGGCTTTGTCTGCATTTATTAATCAATCTGTAGATAGAAAGATAAACGTTACTCTTTTAGTACAGAACAAACTTGCCACAAGCTGAGTGGAGCCTACTGATGACCTAGGCTATGGATCTTTGCAAGAAGCCACTGATATATATTTAGAGCCAGCATGGTTGCTCTTACCTTAGATAGGAGATTGCAAGGTTGATATGGAGGAGGAAGAGCAAATGAAAAGTCTGACCGATTTCCACAGGTCACATTCCTGAGGAGGCCAATGCTTGTTTGAGAAAGAAAATCCACTCTAGGGCCTGTTTAACTTGATTCGGCCTCTGCAAGGTTTGATCATTAATGTCTTCATATTGGAGGTGACAAGAAAGTAGTCCTTGGAGAATAATTCTTCCTCCAGCTGGGCAAAACAAATGTCTTCCCCAGTCTTTCTCACCCAGATCCTAGTGTCTCATTTAGGGGAGCACTGCAGAGGAACTTTGGGCTCCATTGGCATCACGAGAATGGCTCCTCTTGACTTCAGCCCACTGAAATCTCCTCCTCCTGTGAATTCAGTGAGATCTACAAACAGTCTGGTCTGCATGCTACCTACCTGAGGCATCAGAAGGTTCTTGAGGTAAAGGTCTTAAGGGGGAGGAACCTGTTTTCTATCGTGTGGGGGCTGATCCAAGGCTTCAGGGAGGACTTCACACATCGGCTGACCTCCTCAGCCAAAGGCACCGAGAAAACTGAAGCTCTATTTGGACTGCTTCTCTCCATTGTCTCTCCAGAAGACAGGAACAAGGATCATATGGAAGCCTGGATTGATCTTTTTTGCTAAAGAAAAAAATATAAAATAAAATATAAAAAGCAGGCTACAATGTATTCCAGCTGTGAACATTTTCAAAGGGAATGCACTGCTTATCTGACATTTAGGATTTTTCGACATAGTCATTTGACTTTTATCTGATTCTGTAATATTGGCAGAGCAGCTTAAGTGAAATATTAGATTTTTTAAAGTTAATTTTAATTTCAACCATTTGGATACTCTATGTAATCTTAGCAACAAGGTCCTCAGCAAGGTAGTGTGAGCTACTGGGGCTTTAAAGAATCACAAATTCTGGGTTTACTAATGGACTTTTAAAAAGTCCAATTAGAATTTAAAATGCAATTGGGCTATTTTTAAAGCTTTGAAATATATTCTGACCTTTAGGTAGCTTCCCTGTTATTGCGAAGAAAGCTTCCTGGCTTGCAGAACTAAAAGGGTCACAGGCAGAAAATCCAAAGACAATGGCAAGTGATTAATAATTGCTAGAGGTTCCAACAGAAGATGGGCGCATGGTTTAATTGCTTGAGGCACTAGAAGAAGATACAGTGTTCTAATGATAAATATCAAGTAAGTGGACTAAATTTACTGTGCAGTGTAGCTAACCTCCCTGCACATGGGCAGTTATGTATGAAGTAAAACTGGTAAATAGATCTGAATCCTATGCAATACAATTCATAGAGCATAAGTGTTTATTCTGGAAATACTGCTTGGGGAAGAAAAAAAAAAAAAAAAGTAAAGAAGAGAAACCAAAGGTGGGCCAAAGTACTAAGGGCTGAAGCAAGCCTTAGGAGGTGAAAACCGACACAGCTTAACCACCATTTTTTAGTCTGCTCTGAACCAGACTTCTTTTCTCTGTTTCATTGTTACAATCAATGCCTGGGTCAGGAATTTTGGTGAAGTCATGGAAGTTTTGTCCCATCTCTTTAAAGGATATATTAAATTGTTAACAATGGCTGTCTTCAAACAAAAAAATCGGCCTGTGCTATGAGCAAATATCATCTCATCTATATGCATGTTGAAGTACTATTGAACTCAAGTGGAGTTGCATATGCACTACAATGACAGATTATGGCCTCCACAGCTTTTCTATATTTGTACTATACAGTACAGGCCAGATGCCTCATATCACTCATGTAAATAATCTTACTGAAATGTTCTTCATACTGCCAACCGTTAATTCATCAGGCCCTCTCTTTTTATTCCTTCCCCTTTTCATATATTAAATAGATTTAGTTTGGTTTCAAGGAAATCTTCATGTACAAACACAGTATTTTTACTGTTAGTATAAATACTACAAACAGAGTCCCTTGTCATATCTTACTTCCATTTCAAGGTCAGAATATGACTGTATATACTATTCATATATCTAAATATAAAAATATCTCTGTGAGACTTTTATTTTTATTGCATTGATTTCTGCCTACTTACAGTCAAAGACATACTGTGAAGTGGTGTTACTCTGTATTCCATATGGAAAAATACAGGAATACTCCAACCACTACAAGGGAAGTGTCTTGAATTCATGATGTTTTTAATTATTTCTCCTGTCATTGTGTCATGAGGAATCATACAATGGTGGAGTGAGCTGTGGCATTCAGCATCAAAGATGACTAAAAGGTAATGTACTAATAGTAATGCCTGGATCACTCAGTGCTTCTGTGATATAAATGTGAGCAAGCCTACAGGCTTCACTGGACTTATTCCAGGTGACACCCTGTGTGCGCACACATACTCAGGATTTTTCCCAAAATACTTGAGATAAGGTGAGACATAAATTATTGCCTATATGAATAAAATTTACAGCCAAGTTTATCTACAGGACTGGCTCATTAATAATGCCTTTAAATCCAAGGGAAAAAAAAAATCTCATGAATCATGAATGCAATAAGTAAAAAAGCTTTCTAATCTTCTTTGCATAGGGAGCTTCTTTTCTAACATAATGTGTATAATAGAGATTTGTATTTGCATTCACATTTATTTCATCCATTAGATCTTGACAACACAGGAAATCAAAGAGTTTTAATAATACCCATAAGAAAAGAAAAGAAAAAAAGAAGAAAAAAAATTAAAGTAATGGAAGGTGTCTGTACTGAACAAAGAGTAATGTTGTCCAGAAAATACCACAACTTGGGTGATTTTCCTAAAGACATAATTAGATTTCAGAAATACTGTAGGACTAAGTGATTTTTTAAATTAAAATCCAATTATTGGAATACTTCATGATGGCCACTCTAGGGATTATTAGCTGACAGCAACACTTGTTGAAATCGTAAAACTTGATAACAAAAGTTTTATTAAAATCTCCTGTGTGTTTTTTAATTGCACAGTAACCCAATGTACATAATATCAGCTGGAAAGGCTTTATGCAAAAGAGCTAAAATATGAGAGAGTTAAATTGTCTTAAGGTAGAAATTGATCTGAGAGACAGTTTTTGAGGCCGATTGTCTTCACTTTCTGAGAGGAATAATGTAAGGAAGAACCTGAAGGCTTCTTGAATTTCCTGCAGGGCCAGAGGAAGGACAGACAATCACAGCTGAAGGCACCATCAAAGCAACGGCTCTTGGGCTCCTGGGAGCACATCGCTCTTCAAGGCTTGGCCAAAAAGTGCTTTGTACAAGCTCTGAGCATCCAGCGCAGAAGTCAGCTCCACAGAGAAAAAGAGGAAAAGGCAAAACTTCTCCCTGAGAGCCTGGCAGGGTAGGACATCCTGGCTCTATATCACATGTGCCTTAAGCAGGAGTCAACTCCCTGACACAGCATTATGGCCACTGAAGGGAGATCTCATACTGTCTTTCTCTCACTCATTTTTTCTCAGTCACACCGCAGCAGTTGCTTATGCTCAACTGGGCCAGGTTGACCATCCTGAAGACAGAATTTACCTGTTACTTTATGGAGCAGTTGCTGCATAAGGGCAGGATGTCAGGCTGTCAACATCTCCAAAGGCTCTGAGGGCAGCTCCTTCCTCACACCATTCCCTCCCTTGAGTTTTGTGCCAGGAACGTTACAGCATGGCCAACAGACAGAGCCCAGAGTGGTGCTGGGTCTTCTGCTCCAGGCTCACTTGTTCATGGGAACCTGGACTGGAGCTACAGCTTCTATGCACTGCAATAAACAACCCCACAGCCCTGTTGACATCAAGGGAAGTAAAGGTGGTGAATGGCTGGAACTGCTGATGTCAAAAAGAAACCTTATTCTTTTTTTATGGAGACAGCTGATAAAGGGGCAAATTATCTCACTTGGAACAGCCCGAGAGCTGAGCTCAGACGCAGGACTCTTCATGCCAAATGCTGTTGCCACTGGCTGTAGCTAAGATGAAGAGGGCTCCTGGGTGAGTTTTCAATGAGATATGTGCAGCTCTAAACCCTTCCCGACTGTTTTTTCCTTGTGGATGGCTTGTAATCTACCTACCACGCTGATTTGGCTGGCAACTCATCGGTGGCAGAACATGAGTGAGGGTGAGAGTTTACCTTTCAAAATGACATAGCTTAGTATACTTGGTTTTGTAAGGCAAGATGAGATATTGGGGAACAACTCAGAAATTTCTGCCTTTCATGTTTTAGACCCTTAAACTTGATCTAGCAGTCTATTCTTCTTCAGACAAATGAAAGTTTTGAGACTTCCTGCAAGTGAGGTAGAATTGATCCTTTGTGAAAGTTCATGTTTGGATACTTCTTGCATGAAAACGTGTCAAATCTCACCTTGTAATAACAATACAATAATTAAGTGCTTTTGCCTAGCCAAGCCTACGTCTGCTATGAAAACAAAATGAGATATTTTAGACCAGAATATTCTGAAATCTTTATTAGAAATGGACAAATCTTGGAAGAACTTTCACCTTTGATGAAAGCCTGAAGTAGACTTTTGTCTTTGCTTTACAAGGGGAGAGAAAGCTTCAGGCAACTTATTAAAGAAATTGCAGAAGAAATGAAATTCCTACTTTTGCATGCAGCTGTTGCTGAGGTATGAATACTTGGCTGCAAAAAGACAGCTGTCAGAATCACCAGTATTAATGAATATATATTTTGAAACAAAGGAATGTTGATTTGTCGAGTTACTTTGTTGTGCTGATGCAATAGCTGTACTGCACACAGACGCATTTCCATTTTACTCTTGAGAAAACTTTACTAAAAAATATTGGAAAGTAAAGCCAAAAATCAGATGAAAGAGAAGTAACTGATTCCTTTGGTTTACATCATTTAATGTAAAAAATCATACTCTCTCTGTCAAAGGTTTATAAGGGATGCCGGGGGGGGGGGTGCGTGGGGGGTGTTAATTACGCTGGATTATTACAATCTTCCAGTGCCACCTTGTGGTTTAGCGTAAGACTGCAAAATGCATCCAACATTAAACTTCACATTTCCCAAGCATAAACACCCAATTGCGCATGTAGCAGTCCATAAGTTAAGATAACAAACTGCGAGTGGGAAGAGAGTTTTTCATCCTGTGTATTGAACAGCATTTTTCTCTGGTTACAAACAACGTACCAGCTTTTGCTGGTACAAAGTTGCACCCATCAAGCCTGGTGCTGACATTTGCGTGTTTCTCAAAGGACATGCTCCAAAGCATATTGCAGACAGACTCTGAGGGAGGCTCTCCAACAGGCTATGTCAGAACTGCTTTAGCGTTGCTCCATGTCTATGCCATGTACTTTAGTACCAAGTATGTGCTTTTTGGTTTAAAACTGCTGTTCTTACTTTACCGTGAGTGTATCACCATACACGGCCTTACCACATGTGGGCCACTATTCCAGTGCTACACCACTCCCACTTCCTAAACCTACTAGGACTTCCGTTGCTGCAATCTGAGGCTTCATCATTGAATCACACTTTCAGTAATGGGATCACTGTTCCTGAGCAGAGACCTTAGACATTGCTACAAGACCAACACCTTGCAAAAATATACATAGTACCTTGGTGAGAAGGGATTTGCACCAACAGGTAAGTGGACTTCTTAAAGCTGGAAGTGAAGAAATACACATCACCCAGAAATAAAATTGGCCCATTTCAGGTGGACATAACCTCTCTGAACAGGAAAAGAACACCTTCGAGAAGGAAAGGTGTACAAGACAGCAGCAACAGCAGTGACAACAGCCTTAGCTGCCGGCTGGCTCACGCTCAGCTGTGAACTGCGTTTCATGGGTAGGAGAGTACAGTTCCCACGCTACCTCACCCCACATCCTAGAGAAACTGCCATTTTCAGCTGTACAAGACTTGGAGACCTGGCAAAGACATTTAGAGGACATCAAAAATTAAACCAAGGGGAATCCAGTTGCTTGTTTTCAAAAAATCCATACAACTCATGGAAGGCAATTGTATGAAAATAATCTCTAGGTTGCTAAAGTTGAATTGACTACTAAGATCAAAATCATTCCTGGATAATTATGTCTCAAATGATCTTCCAGTGCCAGTCAACCATTATATAACAGCTCTTAAATTGGGATTCCTGTTTTGGAGAATGAACCATTTAGCCTACTGACAGAGCCATCTTTTACATTTCAGCCCACACTCCTTACAAATCTGTGCTGACAAATCTGTTGTTTCGTGTCATCTGTCGATAGTATATATTATGCCATTTTCAAAGGTGCTGAGCTTATGTACTGTACCACTCATAAGATAATAGGATCATAAAACATAATTGTAAGAAGCACATTTCAGGAAGATTCATCTTCCTCTTGAGGATATAAGATGTGTCCATGGTTTTATATCCACACATAGATTTAAGGAGACTATCAGATGCTGACAGAGGCCTGATTTAAACAGCAATGTTAGAGCAAGGTGGCCATGATCACTCCAGCTCCCCAGGTAAATCCAGCCTTGTAGATCTCATTTTGTCTCACAGATGTGGAGGACAGTCTCAGTATGAATGTCTAGACTCTTTCTAGCCAAACGCATGCTAACTAAGTAGGCATCTATGTGCACATCAGAACTTGGATGCAGTATTTTACCAAGTTTGGGTATCTCCAGATTCAGATATACAGTCTGAAATTACTCTGCAATAACAACAGACTGTTTAGAATAAAATCTGCATTTCCAAGCTGATTAGTTCAAACACAGAAATAGTAAATTTGGGTTCTAGAGATCAGAATTCTAGAATTTATATGTCCCTAGTCTTAAGGGGAATTACATTTCAAGTTAAGTGTGTGTGTGTGGAGGAGGAAATTATATAGTTAATTATGTTTTAAGCTCGATGAAATTTTGAAACATTGCCAGCATGGCAGAGTGCACTGAGATAAAACAGATGTAAGGATCTCAGTTTTAGAACTTGTTCAGTATAAGCCCTTGTTGACTAAAATTTAGTAAATCCTGGAGCTTGGTAGTTTAAACTCTGACTTTGAATTACATCCACAGATTTAATGAACAATCTTTAACTGGATCAAGTATAAAGCTGGTCAGAGAAAATGATAAATAGGTACCTGTTTGTTTCCCATTTGAGTGCTGGGCACTGCAAAGATAGATTAATTACCCTTAATTAACTATCTCCTTTGTAGAAGCTTGAAGCAAACAGTCTAATGAGGCCAAAAAGAGTGGAAGCTACTTGATTCACTTAATGTGCAGGTATCGTCTGCACAATTATCTGCCCTCTAAGCAAATGGGGTGCACTCATAGCAACCCAGCTCCTGGCCCTGGTAAATTTGACAAACAGAAGGAACCTGGGGAGACAGAAAACTCCGAGTGCTCACAGAGACAACATAGCACAGTGTTAGCTGGGGGAAAACAGCACTTGTGCTACTGAAGACAAAGCAAGTTTTGTGTAAGGGCAGCATCCATCTGAAGAGGACTGAACATCTCCAGCAAATGTGTTCCCTGAACCATACAATATCTATATATTCTCTTGAACTAAAGATATCAGTCTGAGGACAAGAAATCTAGCTTACACTGTTAAGAAGTTACCTTACAGAGATTCAGTTGTCAGGCACACAGATAATCCAGTTTCTGATGCCACAGAAAACAGTACAATGATTTGCCTGCCATATGTAACAGGGATGGACCTCTGAAGGCATCTAGTCAGTTTCTTACACAATACCAAAAAGGATCTGGTAGCTGTGGACCATAATAATATCAATATCAAGGGGAGAAGCAGAAAAGACAAAACATGATCTTTTAGGCAGGGGGCTAAATAGTAGTCTGAAATACCCCCAGAACCTTGCTCATAAACAGAGAAAATATACACCTGAAAGAATGGTTGAGCAAAGACAAAAGGGTAAATTTCTGAAACTCTCTGGAACAGACAAGATCTACATCAGAAGGAAAGCAAAGCCAAATGAGAACCACGTCATTGGTTCATTCAGAAAATTATGCAGAACTTTTTAAATAAAACTCAAGAAAAAGCAACACTTGTGAAAAAGCACCTGCTCTTTCCAATCCTCTGTAATGTTATAGCTCTCTTTCTTTTTAAGCAAGCCAAACGGCATTCCTCTTCACAGAATCCACAGCTCTGTCAAGACACCTTCATGGGGTGTCTACTGCCATGATATCTGAAGGGAAGCTCTCTTCCCTCTGTCCCTCAGAGGACTCATAAATTCTCATTAAGAAAGGATTTTATGAGTGACAACCCCTAGAGGCAGCACTGCCTCGTCTCCATGATGACATGCCAAGATTAATCAAACATCCAGAGTAGCTGTATTTCCCAGTCCATTCACAGACAGCAGGTACCCCATTCTTGACTTGAGGCACAGCTCAGAACTGTCAGCTCAGTGCCCACTTTCAAAGTACCTTTAGATAGGGTGGGAGCTGGAGCACCTGAAGCTTTGGGAGGGTATTGATAAACAAAACACGTGAAAGTACAGTGCTCTCGGGAACTAACTGGGAAGGTCTATTCTTTGCCCAGAGCCCACAGTTAGGGAGTTAAGGAAATAACATACAAGGATTCCTTGTTTGTAAGGATTTGTAGGGAATGAATGACTTCTCTCTCCTCATTGATCTGAATACACTGGGGAAGGACTTCAGCTCCTAAATTTCCATTCATTTGACATTCCCTCCTTCTGCTCCAAGATACTGGTGTTTAAATCAAGCAGACTTTTTCAGTAGAGTGGAAGGATGGGATCATATGCGTGCGATAAAGCATGGCCAGATAGCTGATAAGCATTATTAGGACTTTGCTAGAGGTACTCAAAGGTCCCAGGGGACAGCTGTTGTACAGAACAGTGTCAGAGGTGCCTGCTCTGTCCTATCCTCAGGATTGTTTTAGAAAAAAATGTAGACATGGCCCATTTTGATTACATACCAAAAGACAGTATTGACTCAGCAGCTCTAAGAAGTGTCCTGCTTCAAAGAGACCTGCAAAAAGGCTGTAATATATTCTTATATTACATGCACAGTGACTATGCCCATAGGAGCAAAAGAGTTCAAAAAATTAACATGAATTGTATTTGACTTGAAGAAAGTGAACAACTTAAAACAGAGAAAGCTGGGGATGAGGAAAATAAATGTGACAGGCAAAAGGGTAAACATTTTTGTATGGTGTGGAAATTGTTTTAAAATGTCATATTAGAGGCTCTTACTAAGCCAGTAATAACTATCAAAAAAAAAACCACTTTTAAAGGAAAAAAAATAACACATTAGTTATAGTAAACAACAGGGTGAAGAAAGCTTATGAAAGTAAAAAAACAAACAAGAAGTTTAATCCAAGTGAGAAAAAAAAATCATAAACCTGGGAAGTTAAACGGACAAAAAAAAAACTACAAGGAAGCCCAAAATATTTTTAGAAGCAATTTGCTGAAGGCGTAAAACTGTTTCATAGAAAAATCTTTTTAAACACCTCAGAGGTAGGAAGCTTGCCAGCTAGTTAGTCAGGCAGATACATGATCAAGATGTAAAAGGAGTGCTTATGGAAGATAAGGCTGAAAATGTTTAATGAATTTTTCCACTAGTGTTCAGGGTGGAGGATCTGAGGGAGGCTCAGGAAGCACAGTATTTTATATGGGGGAAGAATGTGATAATCTGTCCCAGACTGAAATGTTAGAGGAAAAGACTTCAGAACAAATGATATAATAAGTTGTGACAAATCAGGTTCCAGGACTAAATAATGTTCACTCAAGAGTCCTAAAGGAATTCATGTATGAAACTGCTGAGCAACCAACTCCGTTTTGTAACTTACGTGTACCAGCCTCACTGCTGGAGATGTTAAGGGTGATGCCAATTTTTTTACAGAGTTGTTGACCTGAAACTAGGAAATCTGAATTCCATCTTGGGGAAATTGGTGGAAATGATATTGAAGAACAGAATTAATAGACCCAAGAATAAATACATTATGTTGGAGTTGGGCCCATGTGACTTCTGTGGAGGGACGTCATGCTTCATATATCTATTACCTTTCTTTGAAGAATTGATTAACATGTAAACGAGGATACTGCAGATCATGAGGAGTAAGTGGATTTCTTAAAAACTTTTGCCAAACTCTCTCAGTTAGGTCTTTAAAAGCAGTAAGCTTTCTTTGAGCGAGCTTGAAAGTCCTGTTACAAATTCATTTTTTTTCCAATGGGGGAATTTAGCCATGGGTCTCATAGGGATCTTTGTGGACATTTTTGGTGTTCAATGGATTTGCAATGATCTCAAAGGATCATGATAGCGATGTTCCAAAATTTACTGATTGTACAGATAGGAAAAAAAGTGAAGACGGCAGTGAAGAAATATTTCATTTACAAAGTGGCTGGCATGCAAAATGATAATAAATTTAATGTGAAATTCAAGGTCAGAAAGGTAGAAACTTATTTAAACATGTACTCTAAACTAGCTATTTGCACTCAGGAAAGAGGTATGTGGAAAGTTCTCTGAAACTATCAGATTGACAGTCAGTGGAAATTGTACAGACAAATTGATCTTTAACATTTTTTGAAGATAAAGGGCAAACAAGTCAGAAAACATGAGTACACCATTCACAAATTGTTACTATGTCCCTGTTGTTGACTGTGCACAGGTCTGATCACTGTATCTGCAAATGACTTTGACAGAAGTAGGAAGGCTGCAGAGAAAGATAAGAGCAATCACCACTGTGCTGCAGTTCCCACATAAGGAGAGCCTCTACAAACCAGGCTCCTCTGCTAGCAAAACCAATGGCAAAGAAAGAAAACGATCTGGAGAAGGTAAGCAGGCAATGATTTTTCACTGTTTCTCTCAATACAAGAATGCCTACCCAGTGAACTGAGAAAGTAGTACTTTTAAAGGAAAGTGAAGGTCAAGATGTAAGTGAATTCTGGAGCTTGAGACTGAAGGATGTGCAGGTTGTACATCTGAAAGGATGGAAAAAGACAACTTCATGGAAGATAGAGCCAGTAGATGCTATTAAAGGGTGACAATAGTCCAGTTGCTCTCTCTAGGTCTGTCAATGTTTAAATTGCTGGTTACCTGAAGCTGGGAATTTTTGTTCTTATACACTTCCATATTACCTGTCAGAGGCAGACTTTTGGTCTAACCAGAGTTTTTATCTATCTAGCCACCTTTAAACCACGGGAACACAGATGCACAAAATACGACTAGAAGAAACCATTTGAATCACAGGGTCCGGTCCTTGGCAGGACAAGCCTCCAACAGCAGCTACCTGGCTCAGAAAGGATCTGCTGAACAAGCAGTCTCCAAGGGCCATAAAAAGCCACACTTAAAAACTAAAATAAAAGGAGAAAAGATAAAACTGCAGTGACTTACCAGAAGAGAACACAGGAGATTGAAGGGTTCCATCTTCTCCTCCATCCCTCCCAAAGTAAAACAGAACTGCAAAAAGCAGATGCCTACCCAAAAAAAAAGTAATAATAATAATTTTTGCTGAACTACTGTGGGTGAAAAAATAATCTCTTTTGAATGAAAATGCATCATTTTTTTAATTCTTCTATTCCTAAAAATACAGATGCCTAGATGCCTAGATGCTGTTTTTGAAAAGTCTGATGTTACGTTTTCCTTTCTGTATTGCAATTTATGTTTAGGTGCATCTGAGTGAGTAGGACTCTCAGAAGGCAAAAGAGGTGCCAATTTTTGTAAAGGAAATGGAAGTGCTGTTATTCAACTCTGCTATACGATCACTAAATCTTAAAGCTTGTCTCATAGTGGAGGAGCAGTGAAGCAAGAAATTGCTAATGCAAAGTGTATAAGAGAAGATCCACTAGAGCAGGATTCAGGCCTCATCCCAAAAGCCACTGTTGCAAAGGAAAAAAAGAAGAAATATGTGGGCAGTGGAGAGCACTATGAAAATAAAACAGCTTTTTTAAAAAAACAAACAAAAAAAGAACTTACTAGCCATTTTAGTACTGTATTCAAAGTTTAATCGTGTTATAATTTTGAGTGCAGTGTTTAGACTTCAATAATGCACACAAGTGACAGACAGCACAGCTCCCCAGAATCTAAACCACATCGGTACATTGATTTAGGAGTGGGAGAATAATATAATTTGTTTTAAAATTGGTGATTATCTACCTGAGAAGACAGGCTGGTAGTAGCACTTCAGATTTGAAGATTTGTAGCTGAAAGTTGCTTGCTGTCCCTATGGGGTTCCTTGGGACCCTGCAGGCAATGCTGGTGGACAGTCACTAGTGGGATGTTTCTGCAGATTCACTCAGAACATGTCATTCTTCTATGAATGAAGAGAAAAAGCTTTTAGATCTCTGTTTAATCTAGAGCTTTTAAGCATCTGTTTTAACTCTGCTAACTTCAGCATTACCATGTATCAATGGTGCTGTTAGTACTCTTTAAATTATGCACATGTTTAAAATGTTTTCAGGATCACAGTTTGTATTCCTCCAGGCATGCACCCAGCTGTGTCTGGCAGGTATAGGCATGTAGAGCTATGTTATATGATTGATAACTGAAACCATGTGGCTGCATAAGTCTTCCCAGTTTAAGACTATGAAACAGTTCACATGTGGACAAATGACATCATGTTTTCCTGAGGTGCTGTAAAACATAATATTCCCAACCAATATTGATTTCACACTATTTACTCGATCCAGCTGTTGTAATTTCTGCAGTGAATACTTTCATCTCTTCATGACACTGCAAAGGCATTTCTAAACCCAAAAGGTAATCTTCCATATCCCACATTGTCTCTGGTGTCTTCTCACAAAAGAAAGGCTACGAATCCTTCTACAAACCTACTGACTTGGCATATGTGCTATGAACAAAATTGTACCTACATTTTAGATAAACTATAATATCATCTGGGTTTTATGTATTTGCTTATTTATGGAAAACATGGAATCGTTTGCAAAAGTAATTTGCTGAAAATGTAGCCTTCAGGATGTAGCTGCAGCCGTAATTGACAGAGCTGTAAGCATATTTATGTGTGTGATACCTATATGGCAATATTTTAACAGGCCTTAAATACACAGTTATATAGTGCACAGTACTTCACTGTCAGCTGTGTGAGGTGTTAATGCATCTTAATATTCAGCATGTTCAGAGATTCACAACTATTGAACAATTCATTCTCACAGTAATAGCTGAAGCAGAGTTTGGTTATACAAGGGAACAGTAAATTGGAGAATGTAAGGGATTGAACATATTGTAACCTTCGGGGAAAAAAAAAAATCTCTAGTTATTCCACATAAAGCTATGATGAGCTCCAGCCTCAAGGTTAGGCTGTGCACTGTACTTGTTGAAAGCAACTAACCTGGTACATCATTCTGTCAATAGATGCTGCTATGGATCTAATTTCCAAAGGTTTTGCTGGGTTTGTGATGCAAAGCAAAATGCTTCATATTCTTCACATCCCCTTGTGCTCTTTGGGCATGAACCAGGAGCCTTTACTCTCTGAGGGACTGTTCAGCTGATCCCTCTTTCTTAAATATTGCTAACTGTATGGAGAGCCAAATATGCAAAAGGGATCTAATTTGGGCAGTTTCCATAGCTATCATTTCTGATGTGGGATTCATCACATCTACGTGTAACCATCAAAAAATTTGGCCTGTAGACTTAGCTAGCTGTCTAGTTTTCACAGAGGGCTAGGGCAGGAAACTCCATAGGGCAATTCGTCTTGCCTAACTCAGACATGAAGCTTTAGAGCATTTTGACATTTGATTTAGATTCCTGGCACCAATTAGGTACCTGCTTTAGTGAGACCATATTGCGCTTTGAAGATGCCATCTCTCTCCACTGGCTGCAGAAGGGGGGCTAACATAGATTAAATTCTATATTTCAGGCAACCAAAGTTAGAGAGAATGAAAACCATTTCTTGTGTCCTCTAACCTGCTGGAATCATTAATTGTGGATTTTAAATGATGGTATCGAGGCAGCCCTTTGCCTGATGTTGCTTTCAGATACATTATACACTCACTAAAATGTTAACCTTAAAGTTCAAATTCCTTAATGTTCAAAATCAGAAGCTATTTTCTAAAAAAAAAAAAAAAAATAATGTCCTGGGATACAAGACTGAAATCACCCTTGAAGGTCAAACTACATCTACATAATACAAATACAAAATATGTAGGCCATCTACATAATACCATTGTATGTATATAGGGAATGAACCAGTAGCATTTACTGTCAGAGAGCAGCAGTTATTTCCAAACACAGCTGAGGTGCTTCCAGCAGTGAATTGTTCACATGCTGCTTGATGTAAATAAGCCCTTTTTACAAGCTCCCTGGGGCAGGGATCTATTCCTCCAAGAGGCTCACCTCAGCCACCTGGTTAAAAATAAACGAATAATACAATGCACAAAGACATCGGGGATACCTTTGCCATTTTAATTCCAGGCAAAACAATTTTTCTTTCACTGTTTAGCATAAAGATTTCATGGCTGAGGACTGTGGCCATACACCTACTCTAGATGCTTCTTTTGGCTGCACAGCACACCATGCCCTAGACGTCCCTGATTTCTGGATTTCTGTCTTTGGCCATTCATTACTTGCTTAAACTGAGCTGCCCTGGTAGGCATCAAAATGAATGGATGAAAAACAGTCTGAATATGGTAAAGAGCAGAGCAGTGGAGCACTCATTCAAATTTTTGTAGCATTTGGCCTCTTTCAGCAGAGGAATAATAGATTAATAGATTAATACTCACTGTGTAGCTCTGCTGGCAACGTTCCCTCCAGTTTTAACTGCTGCCTATGAGCAAACCCAGAAATAAAAGACCAGTGTACCATTTGGTGGAGTTATGCCCACTTCACTCATCCATTGTCCTCATTAGCAAAAGGCCTGAAGAAAAATGACTCCATTTGTATTAATTTCTTAACCAAAATTCCCACTGGATACCCAGCTGTCAGAACATCCCTATGTTTCAAGGCATTCAAGCATTTCTGAACCAAGATTTGAGTTTTCCTCTGTGTTAATTACAGGAACAACATGCTGAGCTGATCTTCAGTCAGAAATCTCCTTTTTGCCACCCAAGAATGTGTCACGTACAGCTTATGACTGAAAGAAGTGAGAAGTCACAGCTGCATTTAGCACTCACATAAAATTGAACTTGCATTTTTGAGAGGGCATTGCAAAAGAATTTGAAAGATTCTCACTGGATCAAATACTGTAACAATAATCTGCAGCAGTAGCATAACTTTGAGCTTCTCTTGCCCTAACTTTGTGTTTTCTTCTACTGGGAGGAGGAGATCCAACATTCTGAATTTCCCAGTGATCCTGCTGCCATACTGCTGCCTAGGGGTGAAAGAAAAAGAAAAATGAGATATGAGACCTTTTCCAAATGAAGAGGTAACAGCGATGAGATGTGACGGGACACAGCCCTTGCAAAGGAAGAGACTGGAAATGGAAGAAGCAAGTGAGATGAAAGCAAAAAATTATTTATAATTGTAAACAGGCTCATTGTAAAGGGAAGTGAAAAGGTCGTTGGACTGGAATCAGTGACTGACAAAGATGAAAAAGAATACGGTGTGATGAAAGGATTCCTATTATGTACAGCAGCGGGTTCTTGAAAATGGAAATACTGTACTCTTATGTATCAGATGATGCTAGTCAAGCTGTTAGCAAAAGACTGTATGAAAGTGACATTACTCAAGGAGAAACAGGTTTTTAAAAGTGAATGAAAAGACGAGAGCAGGTACGGAATTGCTGCCAAACTGTTTAAAGAACTAGTGAGTGATAGGAAAGTGTCTGCTACTGTATGCCCTTATAAAAAGTTATTTGTTCATCAGAGCACACTGCAAAGGCAGCCATGAAGAAAGAGCTGCAAGAAATCACAGGGCAAGACTGTGTTCACTGTTCCCAAGAAAACAAGTTATTTGATCCACCGTTACCAGTAGGGCAACCTGTGAGAGGCTTGGCAAAAGGTGTGGGTGGGTGTGCAGTATGTCTCCGATGATGCCGGTGGTGAAGAGAGATGTTGGCTTGGAGCCGGTCATTATGCAAAACCATGGAAAGAAGGTGTGCCAAACTGCTGAAGAAAATCTCAGGGAGGTGCAAGTGTCTGCATGGGTTCAGATGTAGTGCAATATCTTGTCACAGGGGCTGCTATTGAGGTGTCTGCTTTGAAGAATCATAGAAGAATCATAGAATCATTAAGGTTGGAAAAGACCTCCAAGATCATCTCGTCCAACTGTACCCCCACCGCCAATATCACCCACTAAACCATGTCCCTAAATAAAATAAACCATGTCCCTAAATAGAGTTCAGTCGTAGTCAAAGTGAAGAGCAAGAGTAGCAAGCAATAAGTGTAAGAATGTAAGACAGCAAAAAGGAATAGTAAATAGTAAGAGAAAAAAAATTGTAAATGTCTTTGGAGAGTTGTGCAAATGGCAGTCTTGCCTCTTAGAAAGATTGCTGGTAAAAATGTGAGGCACTGGTAGGTGAGATCAATCAAATAACTGTCTGAGCAGATGAGTGGGGAAGTGGCAAGAGAGAGGAAGTGTCAGCAGGCAAAATGTTGACTGCAGGAGAGGATACACAGACCACCCAGGGCAGCCTGCAGATTGCCCTCTTCCCTTGCCTCCCCCTGGCCCTACCACAGAGCCTCAAAGGCGGACTGAAACCACCTCCTCTCCTTTTTCATCCCGCAGGAGGGGCTGCCAGAACAGCAGGTGCTTCCATGTGTGCAGATCCTGTCACTTACTCATGTAGCTCTTCATGAGTCTAAGTTTGCCTGCATGTTTCTGCCCACATAAAACAGAGGAGCCAGACTTCGAAGACAGATTTTCGTCTCAGCAAAGCTAAAAGAGTGAGAGATGCTAGCTCAAACGATGCCTGAAGGTACAGTGAGATTAGTTCACAGTGCTGAGCCTCAGCTGGACTCTCTGGAAGCTGCAGCTGCTGGGTAGTGTGGCTCTGAATATTAATAGGAAAAAAAATACAGAAATGTCACTAGTATTTGTGCCTTATATAAAATGTATTACTAGTGTCAGCTAGTTATTTCTGTGCTGTACTGAAAGGGCGGTGACATCCTGAGACCCTCTCTGTCCTCTGTAGGACTGAAACCTGTGTGCTTTTCTTTTCACCTCTGACTTAGCTTCCCATGGTGTTTCCAACTCAGAAATGATCTGAAATACTCCTTGTTTATCTTTGCACGGCTCTAGGGTGTTCTGTCCTGACCACATACAATCTAACACCTTCAGCAGTTTCTCAGTGTTCGGAAGTTATGTAGAAAGTACTGAAAGGAACCTCCTGGATCACTGGCCACAGATGGGACAAGTTGAGCTGGTCAATCCACATTTCTTCTACAGGCCACCAGAACCACAAGTGAAAGCATTCTGCCTCCCTGGCCTCTGCATCCTCATGGCAGACAGCATCAGGGTTTTCCTAGGGATGCCATAGGGCTGTCCCTCCAACCCACAGTGCCAGATCCTGTCGGCATGCCAGGGAAGTCAACCACTGGACGGTGTGGTGTAGCACGCATCCCGAGTTCTCCCTGGAGGCATACAGCCCCAGAGCTACTCCAGCTGTGATGGGAGTGGAGGGCAGCAAACCTGACCACAGCCTCTTGCCTGACTCTGGGGGTACCTCTGCTGAGCCTTTTCCCTTCAGGTCCAAGCTACCACATAACAACATCCTTCCACGTTATACCTTCTGATGACAGCACCTGTTTGGATTCCCTGAGTATGTGTGTGATTACCTGGGAACAACCAAGTGTCAATCTATAAAACTCTTAAAGAAGTTAATGTTTGGTCAATATGCTTTAAAAGACCTGTTTAGTTCTATTTATTGCAAGTGACACCTGTATAAAGCGAAATTTCAGATTATCCTCAATCCTATTTTAACTTTCTGATTTTTTTGTTGATCTTAATTAGAAATTTCTTTTGCCTTTGCAGTTCTTCTTTCTGTATTCTTCATAGAACACATAATAAAATATGCATTACTGTAAACTCTTGGTTTGTTAAGTATCATAATGATTTCAGGATGATTGGTTGTGACAAATTCAAGATGCTCTGTGCTACAGCTATCTTGAGAGGGCTATAAGCATTAGCTGGCATTCCCTAAGTGTATTTCTCATTACATCCCATCATTTTACTGTCTTTCAACAATGATGTCCCTTGTCTTCATTCCAATGTTGCCTTGGGGATAAAGTAATGAGTCCTCAGACTATTTTCTTCTCTTTTTCTCTCTAAAGAGAAGGCAAACAAAGTACCAGACAGAGAAGAAGATAAAGTAGCTCACGTAGTAGGGAAGAAGAGAAAGAGATGGGACTATACGTCAAAGAAACTGATGATTTGATTCACACTGGGTTCGGGCACCACTTGATGCATCTGTAATAGATACCAGCTTGGTATATTCTGCAAAACTCCATCAAAATCATTTTAGGTTTCTCATGCAAACTGGCTCTTTTTCTCACTACCTCAGCTGCTGGATTTCAAGCATCCCCTCTGAGCACCAGATCACCGGCTCAAAACAAGAATTCTATCAATTAGAGAATGCTGTAATAGACCTTGGCATTTATGAGATAGAAGGAAAGATGGCTAAGTTATTTTATTTTACACTGACAGTTGCTGGAGACATTTCCATGGTTATTACATCCTCAGCAAGTTCCAGTATATAATATTGAAACTGAATTATGGATAGCACACATCATTTTCAACACCTTTAGCTTTCACCTTGAGGCAGTCCTGTGAAAACCATACATCTTGGACTCTCCACCGTCTTAAACATGGCATCCTGCTCTCTGCTTCAAGGCTACATCTCTGTTCCTTAGCATGTGGAGATTATCAGGACCATTCATTTTCTTCCCCTTCTCCTGGCACATCTCCTTCTGCATCTCACTTTGTAGGCAAGCTGAAGGCTTCAAGCTGAATGTTCCTCCTCAGCATAGAGATCACCTCAGTCAATGTTTTAGTGCCTAGGATCTCAGGGATCTTTATTTTTATTGTCCAATGGGTATTTCAGTTTCCACTTCTTTTGTTCAGGAAATAAATAACACTGGTTCTTCTCTATGCAACTCAGAAATCAATACCTATTTGAAATTTCCGCAGTTATCGGTGCTGTTGTTCTCTTTAAAGTGCAAAACATTTCACAGTTTTTGTACCCTAGCCATACAAAGCGAGGCAGAATATTCTGTTTAAAAAACATTTCTTCCTGCTGGGGATGCACAGAAGCGTTATGTGTGATACAACACACACATTCTCATCACAGCCCCCCACAGCCCAGCAGATTTCCTGACCTAAGAAACTCACGTCGTGGGGAGGCTTGCAAATAGCTGTAACCTGGTGTGGGAGGCTCAAGGGCCACCCATAAACAGCCACGCAGATTGCCTGGGTTTACTCAGGGAAGTCAGAAATAAATGCATGATTTATGGAAGAGGTCTGCAGAAAAAGAGGTAGTTCAAGCTCGGAACATAGCTGTCGTGGCACCTGAGGAATCATCTACAGAAAAAGACACTTGGTTTCCTTTCAAACTTATCCACAAAGAAAATATACAAAGCAGAGTTTCCATAAAGGCATTTCATCCTTTTCACGTGTCCAAAGCACTGCTTTAACTGCTTATTAACAAATTATGTTTTCAAAGCTAAGGAAGCCACAGACACTTCCAGCAGAAGTATATAAGCATGCAAATAAGAATAAAATATCCTGCCTCCTCATTTCTCCCCCACAAAATTGCATCTTGACTGAAATCCTGATTTCTTGAAACCAAACACCTCTGGCTGTAATTGGGGCAGAATATCCCTTGTTTCTGCTCCCCTGCCGTGCCCCACCCAATGCCACCAGGCAGGCCCTCTTGGTCTGCGAGGCTTTGCTCACAGGCAGCTGTTTGCACAGCTGCTTCTCTCTGTAGCAGCACTGAGTAATTGCTCTGCAGCCGCACCTCCACGACAGCTCTCAAAAAAGACAAGTGCAGCATGAATGCAGCAAGTGCTTAATCTTTGTCTTCATCTTCCTTCCTTCCAATTTCTTCCTTTTCAATCAAATGTGACCAAACCATACATTATTGTCCCCGCTGTCATTAGTTTACTTTTTGCTTAACACCTTTGGGACTCTTCAGGGCTGTAACGTGCTATTTCTCATTCCTCCATCCTCACCTTGTACCTTGAGTGCAAAAGCCCATTCCCAGATGGGGAGAGTTGTCCAAATAATCCCAGGACACCTAAACATTCCTAATCACTAGAGAACCATGGATAAACAGGCAGATATGGGTTGTGAGACTCTAGGGAAAAGGAATAAACATTTTTGGAAGATAACCTTTCCTCTGGCATATTTCTGCGACGGCACTTTTAAACATCTGCTGCATCCTCCTACCTTGCATTGTGATACTGTCATAACTCATCAGCAGTGCCTGGGCAGTATTTGCATAGTGAACCCCTAAGGAATAACTCGATTCCTCCAAGAGGAAAAATGGTGATTTGGTAGCTTGCATCTTCCCCTCCAATGCTAATTCTCAGGCTGATATCTCAGGACGATGTGAGGAGCAGTGAGCTGCAGAGGATTCTGCCTTCCAGATAACATGTAAATCCAAGAGTCTGCTACTTGCAGTCACTGACGATACTATGCCGCTTTCCTGTAAGGTGTATTATTTCCTTCTACTCTGGGTGAAATCCCAGCTGTGAACCTTACATCCTGCCTATCTATTTGCTCCTTAAAAATAAATTGGATAGGATGGTTTTCATTTCCTGTCCCCTCACTTCTTCTGTTGTTTGGCTACAGGCAGTTAAACAACCACAGTGTTTCACCCTGGAGGTGCCTGTATGTCAGTAACGGGTGAAATAATCCTTTTATGAAAAGATTTACCTGCCTCATAGGAATGTTGTGAAGTTTAAGCCTTTTTTTTTTAAGAGGATTGAGATAAAAAACACCATGGGGATACAGATGACCTGCATATTTGCAAGGAATTGATAAATTTTGTATGCAATTAACAAATACCATATTTTTTGAGATTTAAATTTCCTTCATCATTTTTGAGCGGAAGGAGTTGGTTTTGATTAAGCAAAATAAAAGCAGTTGAAAGATAATCCAGACAGGGAAGAAAAACCAACTACAGTGCTTTTCTTTAAAGGAAATAGCTCTCTCTGCCAGGCAGGATCTCTACAGGATGCAGAAAAACTATTGTGAAGGAAGGCTGTCATATTAATGCATTTTCAGGTCTTTTCCTCTAGCCACTTTCAAGACATGTGACTCAGCTGTATTTCTTTCTATTCAGCAAAACCGGTGCTTGCTTTGAATACCAAAGTCAGAAAAGAAGGGAAACACAGAGAGATCTCTGTCAGCAATCACACAGGCAGTGCATTTCCTGATGAAAACGACGGCAGAAGCCCAGATTTCATTGGTACCTTACACTTCCATTCCTACTTCATTGAGTTTTGTAGATCTGGAGACTTGCCATCCAAGAAAAATTAACCCCTTGAGGTGAAACAAGGGAGTGTGCTTAAAATCAGGTGTTAACATTGATTTCAACAGACTTAGTAAAGAGAGGACATGTTATTCCATGAAGCCCTGGCAGAGGGAGACATCAGAAACGTATCTAGTTATATTAGAGGATCTTCTGTCTTGGAAGGATAATGGCTATTATTAGTCACTGTTTCTGGCAGCATGCAAAGTGATTGAGAGACTTTTCAAGCAATAGAGACCAGTCCCTAACCTTACAATCCTAAATTAAATACCGAGTGGGAGGTAAGGGAAGTAGTACAACGTACAGAAGAGTGAGTGCTCCTTAGGACAGTTGGAACTTGTTAACGTGAATCAGCCAGGAAGTCTCATAAGTAGCACTGGGGATTATCTTGAGAATCCTCCAGTCTATTCTAGTCATAGTGTTTGCAGAAACTAAATGCTTTACTCATGATGGATTTTGTCAAGTACCTCCTGTGAAAGTAAGTATACACACTGTAGAGAGAAAATTAAGTGCAGACTATTCTCATTTATTTTCAGGAGAATTTCCCAACTTGCAGCTTAATGAGACTTCACTGAACAAAACCAAATTCTTCCTTTTTAAACTCTCCATGTAAAGTCTTAACTTCTTTTTTTTTTCTTTCCAAAAGTAAATATACTAACTATGGCCTGGCCTCAAACATCAATCTACAAATGTTTTATATTAACCAGGTGTTTATTTTGTTCACATTATCTCATCCCCTTCTTCCCTGGATATTTGAGGATTAGCATATGTTATGGACAAGATCAAAGAGATCAATTTACTGTTTGTGAGCTTTATTCAGGAATTATTTGATTTTTGCAAACACAACACAGCTGTTGTGTATGCAAAAATGTACTTAATGGTAAGTAAAGAAAAGATTTCTGTGGAGTCTTTTGTTTGACAGAATTCACTCTTCCATCTCTTACAAAAATCAATTAAGATGAAAATGCAACTGGACTGTGCATATTTTTTTATTATTTTTTTAATCAATAGACCCCCGTGTTCCCAGATTCTATTGAATTAGGTTTTCAAAGCTCTTTTGTTCTCACCTGTCTATGAAAAATCATTCACAGCATCCTGGATCTCGGTTCACAGTGTCTGCCTGAATCCAAAAGGTAAAGTACTCCATCCCCAGGGAGGGCGCCAGCTGTCTCATTGATTCAGCATGGCTTTTGGATGATTCTGAAGTAGCACTGGCATAATTTCCAAAGAGAGGTGTATAATGAGGTAGCGCCATGTTAACCATTACCAGGGAGAAGTAGAACATCTGGTCTGGAACAAAAGAGAAGTCCAGACCTGAACTATCAGCATCAAAGCATGCACTTGTGGGGTAGCATATGCCAGGATTCACTGCCTAGAAGCAACAGATTTAGGGATGAAATGGGATGTGAAAATAAGAGTAAAAATAATAAGGAGAAAAAAAACACATTTTCTCATGTATTTCTTTTCTAGGATTTATGTTCTTGCTGACTCAAAAAGTACTGTCACAATTCTTGTACGCTGACAAAAGAAGGGATATTCAGAATAAGCTTCACTTTGTACAAATGCATAGGTATTTCCTATACTTTTTTTTTTTTTTTTAAATCTAGCTGTCTTTACTCCTTTCACAGACTGAGCTGCCACTTTGATGTAATCCCACTAAAACCCCAGCTCAGTGCAACATTTTCTACCCTTTGCAGGTTCCAGTTGTACAGCAGGAAGTCTGGAAATGCCAGGGAGCCCCCAGTCTGTCAGCTGGGAGCAATCTCCCCATGCACTTCTCCCACAGTCTGGAGGGCTGAGGATGTAAACAGTGAAAATTCTTCATCAACAGTTGGTGGAGATGGTGGGGAGTGTTTTAAAAACAGAGTCAGAGGGAGAGAAAAGGAAGGATGTCATCATAGGCAGCCCTTGCTAGCAGGTGCATTCACACCAGGAGCTGGCTCTGTTCTCCACTGATTCAATGAAATCTCTGTCTATAGCAGCAGGACGCTGGCAACTTTGTCAGGGGTATACAAACACCTGGGTATGTATGTGCTTTTTTAGGGGGCAGTGAGAGGGGGGAGACTTTTAAGAAATCTGGGGTTTATATGAGAGAAAGGGCGGGGGGGCAGAAGAAGCATTTTCCTATCATAAGAAATAAACTGATCTCTCCATCAGCTTCCAGAGTACATCTCTCTCACTGGCTGCACTGTTGGGTACCCTGGTGAGCATATGGTACCTTCACAGCTCCCTCATCATCATTCTGGACATCTTCCTTACTGGCCTGAGTTGCCTCCTAGAGGACTGATAGTAGCAGATCTGGCCAAGTCTCCTTGGTGCCAAGTCCTTGTGGCAGGTATTTCATAATGAAATTCATCATTCTCTCTCACATTCATGGAGGGGGGGTGTCTCTGCCCAGAGGTTTTCTGTTTGCTCTGGGGGATGTTAGGATTCCTGGCATTGCTCTGTTTCGTGACCAGCAACACGGCTTTTTAGTTGTGCACCAAGACTTTTGTCCTTTTGCCTGTTCATCCTTGGGAACTTAGCAAAGCATTGTGCATTTGATTGCAATGTTATTACAATGTTAAATACAGAATAGTTAAATCTGCCAGGCACTCTGTAATCAATATCTCTACCAATTTTCCGGCTGTCCCACCAGGCTGTTCGTAGTATGGATTCAATATGACGGACTTTAAATGACATAGCAAAGAAAAGTACTGTTAGAACATAAGACTTCTGTGACCCCTTCCAACCTCAATCAGGACTCCCCAAACTCCCTTATTTCACATTGCAAGGAGTCAAATGCACATCAGGAAGTAATTAGCTCCTAAATCAGAACACCAATCCTTCATCTTCACCCATTTTCTCGTCTTCTATTCACAAACTGCTCCAGGTAGTTTTCTACTATGAATGGCCCATTGCTCTTCCTCTACTCCCCCATCTGCCCCTCAGAGCAATACATCATCTCCTTTCCTAATCGTCTTTTTCTATCATACTTTTGAACTGCAAAATGTTCTGTGCCCTTTTCGATTTGCAAGTCCATATTTTTCTGTCAGACCACTCTGCTCACCAAGTCTTTCAGGCCCACCCCTCTTTATATACCCCCACATGATTGCTGAGGGCTTAACATATATGCTCTGTTTCTCAGTTTAGTGTTCTGAGTCCGTATCTTTATTATTGGGGATGTGAACTGTGTAAAATATCCACTCTCTTCATCCCCTGATGATTCAGATTGGCAGACCTGTTGGTGCACATTGTGCTCCACATTCCAGCCAGTGCATGTGTGTATTTTTTGTTTGGACATTGAAGCACAAAGAGAGAAAGGTATTTCCCCCAAGTTTTAGCTCAATGAGTAGCCGGAACACTGCTGGCAAGTGCCTCCACAGCCAGGAGCTGAAAGATACTCCCAAAAGCCAAGGCACGGCTATAGCCAGAGGGGTGAAAAAAAAAGACAAAAAATAAAAGATAAAAAGAAAGAAAGAAAAGAAAAAGAAGAAAAAAGCCACTGCATTAAAACAGGCTATATAGGCTACATAAAAAGGTTCTTTACAGACCCACCTGTACAAAAGTAAGTGGCTGATCCATTTCCCTATAACACTTCTGATATCAGTAGCCTGACAAGTTACTTGTGGGGAGGGGGGAAGAAATAACTTGTCATCAAAATGAACTCCTTGAGTATTTCCATTTTGGTGTAGAGAACATTTGATAGAAAGAGGCACTTGTCATCTCTTCCTTAAACATAGTCTTCTGCCTCTTTTGTTCAAGCCACTGTAAGCGAGATAGCATATGCACAGGGAGTAAATTCTTCACAGGCAGGCATCTGGATCAGTATATTGAAATTGAGTCTATTTTTAGACAGCTGATGCTAGCTTCCCCATGAAACTGCATATTTGTAGTTTTCAGGCTTTCTGAAGTGGATTTTTGCCATAAATTGATTGTAAGTCATTTTGAGAGCATGGGAGGAAGGGCCTGCTCCAAAGTCTATTGAAAATATATTAGAGTCTTTCTATTGATTTGAAAAGCTGAAGATCAAGTCAGCAAGGACTCATTCTGTCCATGTAAAATACAGGAAATTTGCATTAGAAATGCAACATAAATGTATTTCTTATGCAAAACTCAGCTGAACAGTACACTTCACTGCCTATCTAGCAAATTCCACAGCTGGAAATATTGTTCTCTCTTTTATATCCTTATTCTTTTTATCCAAATAGTTAACCAGATATCTGGGGTTTTCTCAATTGTTTCGTTAGGGGGATAAATTGATGACAGAGTCTGTGATTGCTCTGGTACAACCCATTTTCTTTACCAGGAACAAGCATAAATCCCTGATGCAGCAGGAACAAGCAATAGAATGTCTTTTTTTTTTTTTCTTTCAGCATCCTAAATCTGTCTTTTTAACAATCAGTCTGTCCCAAAAGCTGCTGCTTTTTGCTTTGGCTTTCTTTCAGTCATGCCACAGTTATTTCTCTGTCTCCTGCTTTTCTGGTCCTTTCTGCTTGTTTTTCTCACTGCCATTGATTCTCTGTTCTATTCATTTGATCCTCAGACTCCGAGTCTGCTTTCCAGAAATTTGAGGCTGCTGGGATTTGCTGTCACTGTCCATAGTAGCAAACCCATTGTGTCCCCTACTTCATACCTACTATCACTTAACTATCACTCATTTACCTTAAGAAACGGTGATAGTCATGCCTAGTAATGTCAATGAGAGCTGTGATTGTATCCAAATGAAAAAACTCTGGTCTATGACTACATAACAACATATATGTTGTTACCTTGCACTAGCTGATCCACATTATGTGTCCAAATCTCCATGTTCTTAGGCGAAGTCAAATACATAGAAAATTCATTTTGCTAAGTCTGCAAAGAGTGTCATCCAAATCAAAATAAATTGCATGTTGATCCACTTGTTCTCAGTCCACAGAGACTCACTGAAGGCTATATGTAGATCAATAGGTTCACAAGGGGTCACATGAGAGCAGAATATGGTTTGAAATCTCTTCAGGAAATATCTGAGTAACCAACCAAGCCATTCCTCATTTTGTGAACTTGTTTTACCTTGAATGACCAAAAATTGTGAAGTAGATGATATATATTAAATTATTACCTTTTGTGAACAGTGTAACTTAGCTAAGTCACACACTGTTAGGACTGAGAGAAACTCAGTGCCTGATGTAATCCTATTATATAATATTTTATATATTATATAAAATAGTTCTCCAGCTCAAGCATTTTTATTCCTTAAAGTTTTGAAATACATGCAAAGTCATGATGTATTCTTAGAACATATTTTAGTAAACAGGTGTGGTATCTGATCTTGAAGGGAGCCTGGTAATAGAAATTCCTAGGATTTATTCTAGGATCAATCATCAATTTATGGAGAGTTTTGGAAACTCTTTATATTTGAATTTTTAGTTTTGTGTGATGGCCTGGAGAATATTTTTCAGTAGACTTTCAAATTCCCATTATTTTATAAACTGTGTTTATGACTGCAGTTTTCAACATGGAATAAATTATGCAAAAAACAGACCATGTCTGACAGTCAGAAATAATTCCTGAGGTCCTTGTATTGCTTCTCCCTAGAAAAATAATAGAACTCACTGTCTTAGCTATTAACTCCTAATAACTTCAAGCAGCAAGTTAAAAACTGGATGGAGAATGGAAACAACATAGAGGAAGGATAGAAGAAGAAGGTATTCAAAACTAGATTTTATAGGCAACCCCCAAATAAAAGTAAATAGTTCAGGAAAGAGGGTCTGACAAGGAGCCCAGAAGTCCTGAGAACCTTAACCACAGTATCAATGACCCTTTAAAAATATTTTTTTTTAATATTTTAAACAGTGGAATTTTTTTCAATTGTTCATAGTTTTCTTTTTTTTTTTTTAGATCTACAAATCTTTATTTTCAATTTCTTTCATTATTTGTATGCTTAAGTTCTTTTGTGATGGCTGAGTGTGTTTTGCTTCAGCAGCTGCAGAGCTCTGCAGAGTTAAATAGCCTGTCAGGGCTACCTCAGGAGGGCTCTTCTTCTAGACCTTCATGAAACCAAAACAATTTCAGCTGAATATTATCAGGATAAAAAGTTACAACATGTAAAATCTATTTACCTAGGTCTTCTACTGCCCAATGGAAGGTTGTTACCTCTAAATCACCATTTAAAGTTGGTCACATGTTCTCCCTATTCTTTCTCTTTACCTTCAGAGAAGAAATGGATTTAATTATTTTTTCTAATTAGCTGGCATAAACAAAAGTGATCCCTATCTGAGGGGCTCACATTTCTGCATACACTAAGCACCCAACTCCACTCCCAGAGTCAGTGCTGTTACAGACCTGGGCCTACGAGCCTGAGTATACGTGAAATCTCAGTATAAAAGATTTGACCAAGGTCATGCAGAAGTCTGGGATGGAGCAGTGGACTGAAATTCTTTCCCTGAAAAGGTTTCTTCCCTTCTACTGCACCTGGAACAGCCCTGAGGACCAAAGCACTACCTATTCGTATAATGAATAACCCTTCTACTAAAAATTGCTCCAGGCACACTTGGCAGCAGTAGCATGGATAAGTGGGAGGACTAAGCTAGCTGATAACACTTGGTAAACTATTAACCAGCCCACACATGGGCTTGAAAGGTTTGTATGTGTATATATTAATCTTTCCTGTAAACACAGAGGACAATTATGGACACAGTGGCTAAACTGCCAGTGTTAATAGATTGCTAACCCAACACAATTACTACTGCACTACTCCCACAGAAATCTGTCCTTTCTGCTCAGAAGGACATCTTAGTTGATGGGGAGTGTCTGTGTATATACATGTGTATATATTTGGTATTTGGTTTGCACTGATAAATACTAGCAATATCACAGAAAAGTTCTTCGTGACACCTAATATGGAAGATCATCTTGGGGAGTGTGGGACTTGCCCTTACTTGAACGTGGCAACTCCAGCATGCAGAATGCATGGAGGCTGCCATTTGTTGGCAATGGTTGCAACAGCAGCTTCACAGTCTTGTTCAGTGGCCCCAGGTTAAAGAGAAAATTTCACCTCTGCAAACCATCCGTACTCCATCCAGATAAAGCCCCAAAAATATAAAAGCAGAGCACCTCTTAGCATGGGTTTAAAAGTATCAAATATCAAAAAACCCATGCACAAATGAGTATGCATGTGTCTGCATCTGTGTAGTTGTCCTCTGTGTCCTGGAAGAACCAAGGTCCCAGCAAAACTATCACATCCCTCTCCAGTTTCTCTCAGTATTCTGTCTTAATGGTTGTATGACATTGCTGGTGGCTGTGGAAAAGGTCTCTGTTCCACTGCAGAAGTACACGCGTATCAACTCTGAGAAATGTCATTCTTCTTTATATCAAAACGCCTGGCTTCCTTTTGCAATAAAAGGTGCTACATAAGGCGAGATATGACAATCTGAGCAATAAAACAAGAAATCCTAATCTCTTCATGCTGGGCACAGAGAGAAGTTTATTGAAGCACTGGTTTACTGTAGTATGTTATCGAATTGTGATAAAGCAGATAAAAAGGGAATGGAAATGGAAAAGTTATTAAACTAATTGTATCAGCAAGAGTATTAATTTAATTTATCTCACTTTATTATTGCCATCAAACTCAAATGCAAATCCTAAAGTGTGATTTAAATAGATGATTGAATTTAGTTTGGGTGGAAAATAAAGGCTGAGAAATGATAAATGCTGTTTCATTACATTAATTTCGAAAAACAAATCTTTCACCTAAGTGATCCTTTGATATCCTTTTTGTTTTCTAGTCTTGCCAGGAATTGTTAAAGATGACACTTTAGAGAGACCCCTGAAGAGTACTAGGGTGTACAATTTTGCTTTACTGGACATGAACATACTCGCCTGACATTAAATCTTGGGTGTTTCAGTATATACTTAGAAACATATTGAAATCAGAAGACATAGTAACCTCAAAGAGAAAGGTGAACAGTTCTTCTGCTAAAAACAAATAAATAATATGCTCTAATTCATTTTAAAAGTGTACTAGGGTATTGTGAAGCTAGCATAGCCTCAAAAGTGTTAAAATTTGAAATAAATAGTGGGCTTTCCATATTTCCATTTCAGTCTATGAGATTCTTTCTTTAGATTTCATCGTTCTTAAAGAGTTAAGGTTGGGTTGGGTTTCCTAACACTGTAAGTATTTAAAAGCCCATGTCTAAGGGAAAGCACAATAAGCCAGTATATTCTCATGGATTAAAGCAAATTCCAGGGTGTCACCTAAAGTGTAAATACTGAAATCTGAGATTTTTATCATTCTGATGGAGACTATATCTATAATATATACCACAGTTTGAAGTTACTTGCCAAGTGCAATTAACTCTTTAAGAGACCATTTATTTAGAATGACTGTGATGCTTCTGGCACCCAAGTACCTTGCTCAGAGCACTGTGCTCTGGAGATATAACCAGAGAACTATGGCGAAGCCTTCAGTCATCTACTTAATCCCTCTACCTTAGTTTAGGTAGTGACAGAGTGGAAGCAAGCACGGAACTGAGAATTTAGGCAAAAAATATGAGGTAAAAAATATGAGGTAACCTTTATTAAGTATTATGAAATTCTTAAATGAGAAGAATTAAGTTAAAAAAACCAACAACACAAATAGAAACAAAATTCAAAATTTATTCTGTGAATTCAATCTCCTAATTCAATATTAATTTTTCTTCTTTTCATTCCTTGTACCTATGACTTCTCATCTCTAGCAAGTTATTTCCAGAAATAACTTCCTATGGATTTATGTCCTACAATTGGTTTCTCTGGTGTCTCATTTGCTATTGGGACCACGCTCAAACTGCAGCCTTTTCTTGGAGAAAGAGGAAAACAATTCTTTCTGTCTCCACCCAGCTACATATTTTATAAAGTGAGTGGAAATTTATCTTTGAGATTACTGTTTTTCTCTCAGACTAATTGGAATAGACCAAGAAATTAAGTGGTTATAAGAAGATAAGTGGACGGTAGAACACATGTATCCACACACACATTAATCCAGCAATGATTGCAGTAGCCTCCTTTCTTTGGGAAACTGAGTCGAAAATGTTTTAAATAACTTCAAATAGTAGAATAAGAAAAAAGATGAATAAACATCCAGAATTGCAGGAAAGTTGATTCACTTCTGATACAATTCGGACTAAGGTGTATTAGACCAAGTCTTAGAGCATCAGTCCGGTAAAATATGTAACACTCATTCTTAAGGTAATGCGTTTAAATGGACTTCATGCCTAGAAGATTTATTAAGTTGCAGTCATACTTTGTCCTGAAAGTTCAGGTTCAGATCTTATGAATTTCAAATAATAGCTAAGTCAAGTGTAGTCAATGTTTATTATTATAGCTGTGAGCAGCATGGTAATCAAAACTGTGGAAATGTCTGCAGCTGTACCCACAACATCCCTTCTGCAATGCTCCCTTCACTAAGGAAGCTGTTGATCTAAGTAGATTGTTGCCTACCATGCAACATACACAGAAAGAATAGGGAGTAGAAAGCAAAATATCATTTCGGCTGCCATTTCTCTAAGTTAATAATCATTGTAGGAGCACATGTTGAGTTTTAGTATTAAAACGAAGGGTTTCATATTACAGATTATAGGGAGACTTATGTGAACAATGTGGCAGATATAGACAATCAAAGTGTCTATTGAGGCATGGAGCTGCAATACAAAAGCAATCAGTGCAGAAAGCAAGGCAGTGACAATACAATATTAAATCCATTTGATAGGCAAACTATATCTGTTGAAATTTCTCAGGGTGAATGAGTATAAAACTCATTATCAGTATTGCAGCATGTCCCATGGCACCACTTTATTTATTCAAATTAAGATTGGAGAAAGTGAGTAAATACAGCATCCCCGTACTCTAAAAATTCTTTGCAGATAAATCCTTTGCTTATATTTGTTCTTTGCACACTTTCCATGAGTCTCTCATGCAATGTTCCTGCCCAGTGTAGGAAAACAAGCTTTATAGAAAGTACAGAGCATACGCCTGTGAAGTGTATTTACCATTTAGAATGGTCGGTGAACACATTCAGGAGCTGAATGATAGTGGAAAGGACTGAATCTTTAATCTTGGCTTTTATCATTTAATATTCTCAGTTGAGTATCTCAGATGTCTGTGAAGCATCACAGACTACTCAGTCATGCTCTTAAATGATGAGTTATTTGGCTAGCAGAGTCCACCCAGTCACACTGTATGGCAACTTCACATCTTGACACAAATGTTTGCTTTTTACCAAGTTCTTCTCACATACCAATTTTCCCCCAGAACCCATGGATCCCAAGCAGTTTGCAGCCCATTTCAATCCATGTCACTGGCCAGCATCTTGGATCCTAATGTAGAAGGATATTCTCCTCTCATTTGAATACATAAACTAACATTACTGAAATATTTCAAAAGCACATGACCAAGTACATTTATACATTTTTCAAGACAGCAGAAGTTTTAGACATCACAGTGTCAGTGATCACCAGTGTTTTGGATTGTGGGTGTTTAGATTTTTGACATCAAAGCCAACACTACCCCTGATACTATATTATCCAAAGCCCGAAAGATCTCAGCACCTCTATGTGGGGATCTATAATTTCCAGTTAGGTTTGTATCAGACTCGCATACAATAATTACTACAGTTTGCACTGTAGTGAAGAGCTAGTGAAAGATTCAGACTACGCTTTCTTTTTATTTTTTTCTCTTCTCATCCTTGCTATAATCTCTGTAATTGTGATGATAACAGTCTAAACTACTTTGCCCTTTTCATTGTTGAGTAATTTGATTAGAAAGTAATTCCTATCCTCAAGCTCAGTAACCTTAGGGAAAAGGTGAAACAGAGAGGTCATTCAAAATACAGAGACTATCAAAAAAGGTTTAAATAACTGAATCATTAAGATTCTATAGCCTCCTGTCCATGACAAAGATGGTAATGAGAAGAGGAAATAGCATTCCCAATGTATTCATTGGGAAAATTACTGTAATGAAACTTAAGCACAGGAAATAATGCAAATGTAGCCTGTTCTCATTACATGTGAAAGATTGACATTTTTGTACCCCTTTCTTCCTGTCATTGTTACTGTTGTATGAAAATCAAACCATGCTTTCATCTTAAAAGACACATTTTACTCAACATACAATACAAATGTAGCACAGAAAATTGTAAGAACAGATAGACAGTCAAGTGGTCAGAGTATTTATTTACAGTTCTTCCAAAACAGGAAACAAACCTTATGCTCAAATCTAAATGCAGTATTTATCATTCGTTATGACTGCATTCATTAAGTTGTATTAAGTATAGAACAGCTTTTGGAAATATCCCAAGTTTCTATGCGCAACCTTTTTATGGATCACTGAGAATGGATACTGATTCTGAAGATCTACAAAACCCAATGCATTCTGTAAGAAAAATACCTTACAGCTTAATTTATGATTTAGTATAGAAGAACTGAAAAAGAAACTTATAACTATCTGTCCAGGTAATAAGGCTACAGCTATCACCAATCTGCCTGTTTCATTGGCTATCACTGAAAAAATACTGTTCCTGACATTAAGATTTTCTTTTTACAATGAATGAATTGTTCTAAGTTATTCCACTCTAACTTAACTTAAAAATGAAGAAGCCATTTTTCTCCTCAGATATTCCAAAGATAACTCATGCCCAAATGTCAGCCAAAGCCTAGTTCTGAAAACTGTACCTCCAAAGGTGAACATCTTGAAAAATAACTAGCAACTTCAAAAAAAATCCCAACTACTACAAACAGGAACACATGAATAAGATTAAAGGCAGCAGTCACTAGAAGTCATGTTAATTCATTTCATACTGTATGGGTCCAAAACACTATAAATACTATATGTACTGTTTCTCTAAGTAATGAAATGCAGTCAACAGGAGGAAGGGTAGAAAATTTAAAAAGTGTTTTAATGTTACATAAACAAACACGTCACAACAGCTAGATAGATACCCAAAGCAATAAGAAAATAAATAAAGAAATAAATAAAAAGCATATAATTGTGCTTGCTTCATAACTACAGGAAATACCAAAGATCTTTAGCAGTTACAAGTATTTTTTTCTGATTTATTTTGACAACTTTCTGTAAAATTCAGTTAAACTGGATTTTGAAGCCATCAATTTAAAAGGGGTTTTATCCAGTCAACCTTCTTTATCATCAGTCTAATTCTGAACCAACAATGAGTATAACTTCAGGTAAATTGAACCACTTGAGCCTTTCTGATGATAATCAAAACTGTTCCTTCTGTACTGACTAGAGTACAAAGATCATTATAATAAAATCTACAGCCCTGAATTCCTTTCTGAGCTAAACCAAGGCAGCTATAACTGCACCAAACTAAATCATTTTTCCTTAGGAGACTTCCATAAAGATGATTACTCCAGTTACCCACAATACTCACGGACTTATCATCCACAATGCAAAACAAGTAAAATGTCACTGATACTTCCATAGCTCACTCTCCTTGTTGGCCTTGATCTACACTCTTTAAATCACAGAAAGAAGACAGTGTAGTGGGGCACAGTAATCCTTACTTCATAGAATTGTACATGAACAGTATGAACTCAGTGCAGGGTGGAATACTGTATGCAAATTTTTCATAATTTCATCTAAAAATTGATTAAATGAACAGGCATGTCATAAAATAATTCTTTGTGCGGAGGCACTAACAGACAAGAAGATGCTGCTTATTCTTTAGACTCACCTGTAGCGATGTGACACTTGACAGCTTGGGATTTCTTTTCTCTTCCCATCTGGCTTGCTTCCTTTAAGCAAAATTCCAGCACTCCGTGCCTGGTGGCCCCCGCATCAGTAAACATCCTTATGTTGCTCATGTTACATCTTCACTTGACATAACAACAAATGAAAGTGTTCTTCTGTATATCCATTTCTTTTCACATAGCTTTGGCAACCGCCAGCTGGAATAGGAAAAGACGTTCTGATTTCAGTAGCTGACAACTAATATGCAGAGAAAGCCAACCAGTGCCAACAGAAAAGGAGCAGGACATTACAGAAAACCTGACTGTTAACACCAGCATCCAAGGCCAAGCAAACCACTAAATAAGATTCAGATCTTGCCCTTTCCAGCCCCAGCTGTCACCAGGCATTGGACCTAAACAATTGCTAAATTCATGTTTTTCCTCACTGTCTCATAGTCAGCGCTTCTGCACGTGGATAGTGCAGTAGTTGTCAAGCACAGACCACATTGAATGCATTCTAGAAAGAGGAGAAAAAAATGGAGAAATGAAAACCAAGTGAAAAGACCTGGATATTCTTCATGGCTTCAGCTGTTCGCCTCTTCTCCTATCCCAGAGATGAGGATTATGAAATAAGGAGATAGAGGCATACAAGAGAAATTTTGAGAACTGCTAGTAGAGTATACAGAGGGCATGCAGTATAACATTTTCTTTGTGTAAAGTCATGTCTTGTACTGGAATACTGTTTTTTCCCCATTTGAATTCATGGCCCCTGCTGCATACATGTGTCTGTCCTGGGAAGGTGCAGGTGACAATGTGTAGGTACACCTAAGGACTTGCAGAGTTGGGAGCAAGGGTGTAGGAGTTGTCATGGACAGATCTGATGTGTGAAAAAGTCATGTTTTGATTTGAGTGACATAAAAATCCTCTGTAACTCTGATAAAACGCACAGAGTTTGCTGCTGATCTCACTTATACTAACTTCTGACTTCCTAAAACTTCAGTGTAGCGAATTCCAGGGCAAACTTGTCTACAGAAGAATTTCAATGTATACAGAAACTTCTTTCCAACACTTCACATGATATTACCAGACATGTGACAAACCCTGGATGGAGCATTTATGACACCTGACATCTAGAGCCTTTCCATGCCTTTTCAATGACAGCTGCTGAGAAGAAATAACATCCTCCAGCTGCACAACTTTATCCTTCCCTCACTTGTGAATTGAGACATTTTGCTTTAAAGTGGCACTCTATACTGTACTCTTAAAACTGCAATTGTCACTTGATGAAAGGAAGCCAAATGCTCCATCAGTGACATCTGACAGCAAATAAAAATCTCCTTCCTAAGGGCATAATGGGCAGGATGCAGCCATATCGTTCTTTCCTCTTATTAAATCACACTATCAGTGGGATTAACTATCAGGCAGTAGACACAAGGGCTCCACGAGAATATACAAAACAAGCAGGGTACAAAAGACCAGCGCATGCCCCTCCTCAGAACCAAGCACCGTGACATTCCATGAATAAATTAATGTGATTAGTCCTCCAAATAAAGCCTAAGGAAAACAGTCAGCACTAACACAAGGCCAGGTACCCTATCACCTTAAGCTTGGCCTTCACAGTGGGGTGAAGCCACAGGAGAGGAAAGAAACAGCAGTTCCTCACTAACCAGATTCACTTGCAGGCTACATTTTAAAGAACAACAAAAACATATACACAGTAATTGCCAGATAGTTAAACAGGGATGAAAAGCATGACCAGATGAACAAAAAGTTTGAGCTTGTTCATTCTTTCCTCCCACAGCTGCTGTCTGACCACAATCTCCTTCTCAAGTCTAATTAGCAGGCCAAATTAAGCCCTCATGTTACTCTGTTCAGTGGAGTTTGCATGTGGCATACATTTGCACTAATGTGCTATGCTAGAGATTTTCTTAAGTGACTTTCTGTTAGTATGCAGATGTTAAAGAAATCTGATTTCAGAAAGGGCTTGAGTGCCCCTACACTCAGATATTCTCTCTGTATAAGGACTGAGATGTCAAAGGCAATCCAGAGTGAACCAACTAGTTGCAGCTCTACAGGGGCTGTGGTCCCCATGTAAGACCTACCAGGCACATATACCCTACAGCATCTTCAATGACAGGTGTGGTTAGGAACCTTAAAAGTTCCTCATAAGTCAAATCAAGAGGTTTCTGACTCTCATGCATGTTGTATGAAGACACAATGACCATGAGTTATCCTATTTTTTCAGCCTAAAAAACAAAACAACAACAAAAATAATGCTAACAGAAATCAAATTAAAAAATAAGAGCTTTTTGTTACCTTTTAATTTCTCTTTTATTTACACTTATGATGCTATTTTTAAATTATAGATCAATTCCAAAGGATCCTCAGGGGGGCTAATAAAAAGATTCCCTATTGAATACAAACAACTGCAATACCAAGGTCAGTACTCCTGTCTCCTACCCCATTTGGTCAAAGAGAAGCTGCTTCATTGGGAGAACCTCACTATAAAAACAACCTGCCCCAAGAGACTATCCATGTCCCTGCTACACCCTCCCTGCAGTAAGGCTGACCATATCTCCCCTTCAGCGTAAGCAAGAAAACATGGGAGTCAACAGAATCCCTCTGTTCTTATCTGTCCTCACTGTTGAGGAGTAAGGGGTCATCCCTGCGAAAAGCCCCCATTTCCTTTATTCAGTGATACAGCTTGGGCTGCTAAGACGCAATGTTACCGTTTCTCTCTTGCACAGAAAAGGCCAGATTCTGTGTTGCATGGGATAAGTGATGAGTGGATTTGGGCTTTCCCAGGCAGACATCTAGTGCAGACCTCAGACTAGAAGTGTCTCAGATAAGAAGGACTTACACGTGGGGTGAGGGAGGAGAGGACACACATCACTGCGCTATCTCTGACTGCACAGCAAGGCTGGACCTCCCCGATGCTCCAGTCAAAAGCACCATGCAAATTACCTTAACTGACCCCATTTTATTCACACAGCATTTTATTCTAGAACATACATCCTGTGAATCCCCTTGGCAACTAGCTAACAGCCAGCAAAATATTCTCTGGCAAATGCCCATTAAACTTCACACAACGTTCCTACACCAAAGAGGCTTTATCTCTAGTTTGTAGTCTCATTTTTTTAAGCATCCTGCAGTACCAGATAAGCTTTATAAAAGCTGTTCATTATTTGATGTTTCCTTTGTTCAGAAAAAATGACAACAAATAAATTTGGGGAAAAAATAGGCACCACTTTGATATTTTCAGTGGTGCTATTCAGAAGACAAAGAAAAGATACATTTTTAACATCCTTCCCCAGAATATTAAAGCCCTGGGTTTTGCCAGGGAGATGATTTGGGTATAGAGAGCTTCATTATCAAAGGTCTCAGCAGTTCTTCTTGTCTGTACTCTCCCCAGCAGCACCCAGGATGTCACAATCGCTTTCTGGAAAACCAATTTTGATCTTTCACAGAAAGCTATTAAAAGTAACCTGGATCTTACGGATATAACACTGTAACCTAAGAATTTTAGAAAGCTGGTAGCCTTTCTTAATTGTTTAATGGAGGTTTAGCAACAGGTATTAGCTCCTGGGCAGAGCTGTATGTCAAGTATGTCATATGATTTGTTACTGAAGGATGAACATTACTGTCTGTTGTCACATTAGGAGACAGGCTCGACCTGGGCAATACTTTACTAATAGTTTGCAGGCTGGGAGGACTTTGAATTTCAATCATTTTAAACGATTCATTTGTGTTTTAGTGCGGATCCAGGTTCACTTCACATCCTTGGGCCATTGCAGACACTTTAGCCCCCTGAGTTAATCCTGTGTTCATTCCCCAAAATGAATATTCATACCATTCAAATGCATTTTTTAATTAACTGCACCAGCAGCATTATCATTATTGCACCTGAAAGATCCAAAGCCAGATCAGAGAAATGTTGCCACAATAGAATTCACTAAATTCTGCTCACATTCCCTTCTAAGGCTGATCACCTTAAAGTAATGAGAATAAACTGTGGGATAATATAAGACAGATCTAATTAAGATAATGAACTGGAGATTATGAACACTGCTACTCTGTGTCTGAAGAATTTTAATATATTAGTCTAACAGAAGGTTAAGGATTTACAAAAGGAAAGATATAGAAATATACAATGTGTTTTTGTTGGACAAAGCTTGAGATTCAGCACCTAAAATGGATAAATGAAAGAAGGATAGAAGGAAATAAAGGTGCATATTTCAGGAAACACATATCATAATTTATTTTAATTAATTTACTTAACACTTGCATAGAACACAGGATGAGAGAATTCTCCCTACAAAGTGTGGAATAAAAAGAAAGTGGGCAGGGAAACATTATGACAAGCTGAGAGGCACTTATAAGGCTATACTGTGGAGTTTTATCCTAGCTTCCATCTGATATGGCTATTATGGCCTTGGATGAATTTTTCTTGTGGGAGCAGCCTAATTAGCTTGCCAGCAGCAGCAAGGAAGGGAAAGGGAGGAAGGCAGACAGAGAGGAAGGGGGTAAATGAGCTGTTAGGTAAAATAGAGTTGATATCAATAAGACCCACTGTTCCTGTGAAGCTTCATCTTCCAAAACAAGGCAGCAGAGAGACAAATGTTTGAGGTTGAAACTAGAACTCAACAATTTTCTGCAATCAATAGCAGATTGTCAGAAATCATCCTTCTCACATTTGCAGAGGTACATTCTTCAAAGCCAGTGCCTGGGAACTGCTGCCTTGGAAAGGTACCCCCAGCAATTTCACTGTAATTATTCTGCCACAGATAAAATTTCACTCCAGAAAGCATCACTATTATTTTCTAGAATAGAAACGTCGGTTTACAAGCATATTCATTACAGAATGAATGAATGAAGAAAAAAAAAAAAAAAAACTAGGCCAGGCTGTGCTGAGCCAAAGCTGCATACCAAGTGGACACCCATGTCCTCTGTTGAGATGGGAACGTTGGGAAAACTGAATTCTTGAGGGGTACGTCAACAGAGAGGCATGACTGCAGCACAGGCAGGCATAAGCAACCCATCACTGACAGCGACAGCAGCATCCCTGCAGCTGCACAGCTTCGCTCAGACTGTACTGCCTTGCCCACAGCTGTAGGCAGGTGCTGGGCTGTGAAGCCTCAGCTGCAGCCGAGGGTCCGCTCCTTACACCCAACACAGGTAGTGCAAAGCCCGGGCCCCCATGTCCCGGGAGTCCTGGTGGTAGAAAGAGGGACAGAGCTCCCAGAGCTGTGTTTTATCCGTGTTGCATGATGTCACCGTAGACTAGGAGATCCTTTGGTGTGCTCCAGTACCTGTGCAGGTATAAACAAGTGAAAATGTCCATGGTGTTGTTCTGATTCATCACAGGCCCCTTCACAGAGCTCAACTAGCATTGCTAGAGGCAACAGCAGGCACCAGACCCTGCACTCAGGAGGATGCAGGGTCTGTAGCACAGACTGACCACCTGGGTGTAGGTGGAAGTAGTTGGGGACAGCCAGCCCAAAATGCCATTTCATGTTGTGTTGCTATAGCAATATGATATAAGGACAATGGAATCAAATTTTGCCTGATTAAAGACCACAAGGTTTAGTTTAGAAAAATATCATTTGATAGAGAGAAGTATCTGAGAATAAAATGACAGTAATCTCATTCCGGTCCATTTCTACTGCTCCAAACAGGATGCCATGGACAATATGTAATGGCTCCAAAGTTCATTTCCAAAAGTACAGTTCTCACTGCTGCTTCCTGTCCAATTTTCATCTTGTTCCAGAAGCAAAGATTGTACTATAGATAAGCATAATTGTCATTGGCTTCACTGAAATAGCAATGTTATTTCTCTGTACTTAGGAACATACCCTTTCCTTCGAAAAATAGCCATCTATGGATCTGGAGACAGAGAAAATCAATTTGTTGGAGCTTTCCTTCAGATTGCTCTACTAAATAAATAAATAAATAAGTGATCAGCCTTTTCTCCGTGCAGCACCAAGAGACAATATCCATAACATATTCTCTACAAAGAGGAAAGCCTGTCTGTGAAGCAGACAGATATTTCCTGGAGGTTTATTCAATGCTTGAGGTAAGCAAGAAAATAAGGACATAACCAGCCTCACTGCTCACACTCTGAACACCAAGCACATTGCTTTTACCCTCACTTCTCTCTTATTAGCACAGTATTAAAAATAATTCCAAAGGAAAACATTCTGCTGTGCACACTCGTCCCCCTGAGGAGAGGATGAGAGAACAAACACACACCAGCTGTTCGTTGTGCTGCTCTGTGCTCTACTGCATGTCACTCTGTTTCTTTGGTCATGAGCTCAATATAAAACCCCAAAAGAATAAACTGGAAATCAAGACTGTCCTAATATCACTGAGCAGAGCCTGAAAAAAATCATAGCGAGAACACTGAAGCAATTGCTCAGAGGTCTGTCAGCTGTGTACTACACATCAGCTCACCAGGAGAGGACAAATTAAATGAGAAGGAGTCATCTTTACTCCTCAAATTTTAAAATAGACTCTTAGGGTATGTCTTGTAAAAAGTCAGTAGACTTCAAGGGTGGATAAGCCTGATCTTTTAGAAAAATCTGGTTTACCCAAATGATTTGTACTGACCAAGGCCCTGCAATAAATTGTTAATAGTGACCCAATACATACACATTTAATACAGGCATTAAACGTTATATACCTCCTATATATACGTTATATACCTCCTATATATATATATATATAATTTTTGTTAGACAGTATGGTGTTTGTTAGACAATATGGTGTTTGGACAACAAGCAAGGTGGAGAATCAATAAGAATTTAAGACACTGCTTGGAAAACACTTGGGTGATGCGAGATTCCTTATCCTCAGGACAGTCTCAGCCTGCCAGTGATCACACAAATTGTCCTCCATGTACTGAGAAGATAAAGCAATTCTGAATGTATATAAAGTTACTATCTCTATACCAGGAAAAGGCACCTAGGAATACAGGGGTATGTTTAAGCAGATATTGTCTGGATGGGGGTTGAAGGCGGCAGGTCAGTCTGCCTTTCAGAAAAGGAAACAGAAATTCATGAGGACAAAGAGATTTGTTCTAAAATCTTTTTCTCTAACTGCTGTATTATTACTGCTACCTTGGAAAAGAATCAATCTAGTCACTAAATTCAGTCTAGCCACTGTTCACAGGAGATGAGGACTTGGTCAAAGTGAGGGAAAATCGCTTGATTTTATCGCAAGAAAAGTTAAAGATGCAAAAGCTAAAATATGATATCTGAGAAAAGAGAAAAAAAAAAAAAAACACAAGTAAATTTGGCCTTCCAAATTGTTACAGATTAGTGAAGGAAGCAAGGAAAGATGTAAGAGAGTCTTATTTTCCTGCTTACTAATTCTGACAATTTTTCAGACAGGTAATATAATTATAGCTTGACCATTTTTGATGTAGCTCATAATCATCATGGAAAGATGAGATAGCGCTTGTCATCTCTGATTTGCAGAGCTAAAGTATTTTTACCAGTATTTAAAGGATTTGTTCATTCTGTCCAGGATTTGTTAGCTTTAAAATAAATAAATAAATAAAAATTCAAAGTGATCTTAGCTCACACAGATACTAACTTACCTCTTGAATTCTGCCTCCATCTTCAGGGAAGAGAGAGAATTCCTTCACAAATGGAAAACAAAGACCTAGTTGGAGTGTCACTTGAAGAAGTGATTTCTTCTGATTAAACTGGAAATAAAATAAATTATTTGTTTTGAGAACACATTCCTGACTCCAAAATTGTTGTATTACCTATTATTTCTCTTTTGCTGTCAGTGCTTATGGTCTTTTCAATATCACTGGATTTCAAGGATATCATCATTTATAGATATTTTCCTTCCCCAATATTTAAATCAATAATTTCAAATATTCTTTTACTCTCCATTATCCTTCCAACTTTTGTTGCCCTCAAGACCATATTTCTATCCCATGCATATGCATGGAGATGAAAAGATCAAGAGACACGAGCTCATTCAAATCTCATCATCTGTCTTATATCCAATGTACCGTACATTAACGGAGCATTAAAGTTTTTGAGTTAAATCAAGGTAAAAAAATCAGTTATGATGATAAAGACTGCTATAATCTAGCAATCACAATTTTAACTGCTGCATGAATACAAGAGTAGGACATACGATTTGAATAACAATGGAAATATTGACAAATATTGAGTAAGGGTGAAAGTATAACATTTAATATGGCAGCTGTATTATTCTTAAAAAGTGTTGGAAAACAGACACATCACCTGACCAAGAACAAGTCCTGATTTTCTCACTACTTCTATACTGATCTTTAGTTTGTTCTCACACAACCAGACTCCAGGTGCTGAAGTATACTACCTTAACAATGTTTTGAAGGCCTTTGTTATTGTGTTGTTCTTTTTAAAGTAAAACAACTTAAGGAATACTCACTTAGCAAAAAGACCGAAAAGTATTCCAACCAAAAAAATCTCGAAGACTATGTCACTCTCTTAACATGGCTTTAAGTTAGCAGCTGCCAAGACAATCTGCATCAATATCACCAGGACAGTGAGATGCAATTCTGACCTGGCATGACAAGTGTGGGGAGGAAAGCATTGTCACTCTGACACAGCAGCCTCTGAGCAGACAGCTCTTAAGAGAAAGTTTCCAGAAGTCTGGACTTACATTGCCATTGTAGTGATGTTTCTGGATGATGTACAGAAGACACTGTAGTTAAAATGAGTCATTTTCTGCACGTGCACACACACACACACAATTCTCACTCCTAAAAACTAAAATGACCTAATAAAAAGTCACGTATTCTGGTTTTGAATTCTTTCTCCTAATTATTTACTTTCCGGCATGGTTAGACATCCCCAGAGACCTCTCGACTCATCTCCGCTAGGGCCAACACATGGAATAAAATCCAAACACAATCTAAAAAGCTTACAATTTAGGGACACGTAAAAAGAAAAGCATCTTATACCTGAGACTTAGAGGGATTAAACAGAAAAGCCTCTTCTTTACTCTTATCCATCCTAAAGGGCCCTAAAAATCCCTTACAACAAGTCAGTTTTCCTCAGCAGAAGCACTACAAAAAAAGTAGTAAGCCTTGTTCCTAACATCCTTTCTCAAGGTCTAGCGTAAGAAGCATGCTACATTTTGGAGTGAGGACAAGAGGAACAGCATTATGGCTATTTCAGACATGACATTTCTATTTCATGCAATCCTATTTCACGTCCCCTTAGGACACTGCAGAGGAACCACAATTCGAGCTGAATAGATTACACCAGAGCTCTCACCAGACCCCAAGGCAATCCAAGGTGAAAGGAGCACAAAAGTATCTTCAAGTTACTTTGGTCTATCTAGGGTCATGACTTCTGCGCTCCTACTCTAGAGACACAGCACAGAATTTCACTCTGTTTTACTCAAAGGTTTCAGTTCCAGAACTGAATTCGGGTGTCCTGAGTTCCCACTCTGCCTGCTTTACTCTGCAAGAGCTCAGACCAGAGAAGAGAAGTCTCAGGGGGGTCTTATCAGTGTGTATAAAGGCCTTGATGAGTGTGAGTAAAGAAGTCAGAGCCAGAATCTTCTCATTGATCCCAGTGACAGGACAAGAGGCGATTGGGACAAACTGAAATACAAGAAATTCCATCTAAATGCAAGGAAAACCTCCTTTATGGTGAGAGTCATCAAACGCTGGAACATGTTTCCCAGAGATGTCATGGAGCCTCCCTTCTGGGAGATACTCAACACCCAGCTGACTATGACCTGAGCAACCTGCTCTAGCTGACCCTGCTTTGAGGAAGGGCTTGAACAAGACAGTTTCCAGAAATTCCAACTTCAGCCACTCTGTCCAGGCAATAACCTTACGGTGACTTTATTGTCAGGAACTGAAAGGTATGAGCATCTGCAATGCTTGCTTCAAAATATATGCTTCTCTAAGGGAACACAGGATGTGCTGACATTGAGATGCAAGCTGAAAAATGCAACTAGGAGCTGCTCTGGGATACCAAAGTAATTCAAACCTGTTAATTAAGAACTGCTAATGAAGAACACAGTGCTGGATCAATTTCTTCAAGGTTTTATTTCTAACTGCTCTAGCCCAATTCCCAAGGGTCTCTGAGTGAAAAATGAGCAGCAGAAACTTGGAACTAGAGGACTCCCATACGCTTCTGTGTGTCTTTAGCAATTCTCCAGCTTTAATGCTCAGTTATACACAGGCTTTCTTAGGACTAATTTCCACTATAAATTAATGGCAGTTTGGACATCCTTTTCTTTGGCTGGTGAGGAAAATGCAGCCCGCTATATTTTTCCCTTCCTGTATGGCTCCTTGCAATGTGAACTACAGTTTCAGTGGTGCCAGGCCATGAAAGGCTCACACCCCTGTAACAATAATAATTCACTGTGGGCCACTTCATCCCATATGCTTCTGTCCAGTAGCTCACGACTTTGGGAGCCAAAACCCCCAAGTTAGCAGAATGCATCAGGTAAAGAACAGAAATTCTTTCCCAGAAAAAAAAAATAACCAACATGGTGATGTTGTTGGTTGTCCTAAAATGGCACAGTTCTGCAGTGGCAGATGATGAACTTATCAGAATTTTTTGCACAGCACCAGGACCATCAGCTTCCTTCTTACCTTTTTTTTTTTTTTCCACATTCTGTGGCATCAGCTTGTACCACTACTGTTCCCTCACCTTGACAAGCTGTCACAGAAAAAAATAATAATATATATATATATAGGAACTATATGCAGGCCACTATATGTATTTTACGTGTAGAAAAAGGTTCAAAGGTTCAAATCTTCACTATGGCTTGCCTCCATCTTAACAAAGAATTCCTGCCTTTCACTTTCATCTCAAACTGGTTATTTCATGCTAGCAAAATTTGAATTACATCTAGTACTCACATCCTGGATCTCCATGTCCTAGAAAAGCAGGACCAATAAGAACACTTAACGTAGCCTTACACTGGGATCTGTGAACCCCATATTAAATAAAAACTGAACAAACAATGCAGTCTGTCAGGTCTGCCTGCCACAGATAGGAGCTTCTTTGACACTGCTGCAGAGCTAACAAACAGAAGGGACATTCATGGCTTGCGTGCACTTCTCAGGGGCCCCCGACTCATTTCTTTGAAAAACCCAAAGCTCTTTGGATCTCTACTGCACACATAGCCTCAGTGATGCTCAGTTTCTTTGCTTCCACACTGATATTTTGCAGATTTTTAATAACCCCTTAGTAAACAAAGGAGTGCCGTTTCATACATGTTAATAAGAACATAATGTTAGTTCAGAGAGTAGGAGGCACATTCCTGCAACGAAGCCAAAACTTTGCCAAAATACCTCGGTATTCCCATGAGCAGGTGAAATACTTGAGAACAGAGTAATAACAAAGCCATATTCACATGTGAGGACATCTGAGCATACATGGCATATAATGAATATGTGTTTAAGCATCTGAACAGAGTGCCTCTGCATAAAATGCTATGAAGGGATTAAGCCAAGAGAGTCATGTGGCAGTGACTCAATAAGAAAGATAAAGTGCAATCATTTAGACCCCAGCTCCCCCAAAACCTTAGCTTCAGCTGCTCAGGCTTCATTTACATTACCACATCTTGCGCTTCAGCTATTAACAGCATACTACATTGTGAGCGGGCTTTTGTGGGGGCACAAAAAGAACGAGTGGTCACAAGGAAACCTTTGTGCCTCTTCCACGGTTGCATAGGAGCTCCAGTCCTCGCTATCCACAGCTGTATGGGGAGGTTCAGAGTTAATAATGCCAGCAGCAGAGCACTTTTCAAAGGAAAGTGGAGCAGAAGGGAGGGCAGCTAAAGATCTGCTCTCTTTCTCTCACAACGGCTACCAAACTAAACAGAGGGAGTTTATGCTGTGTCCCCACAAAGGAGACGTACAAACTACTTGTCATTGGAGAAAGCCTTTCCACAGCACCGAGGCTTTCCATCTGCCCTTGAGAGCTGACAGGCACGATGCTTTCAGGCATTATCCGTGCTGCAGTGCACCTGCAGCTCACCCATGCTTTTGCTGTGCCCTTGCTAGTGCCTGGGGAAAAGGTATCATACAGGATTTACGTATGTCCTGTTGCTGGATTTATTTATGGTGTTTTTAAGCACTGGGCATATGCATGACGCTTAATAAGACATAAGCTTCAGATAGCCTCTGCCTGGAGGAGATTATTTGTTACATATTCATTCTCTGACTCAAAAAGATTGCAAAGTATATGTTTAAAGGAATGCAAGAGGCCTTATTCAACCTTAAATCAGACTGTCCATCAGCATGCCTAACTAGCTAGATTTTCACCACTGAATTTTTCCTAAATATCAAACTTTATGAATGAGCAATCTGGGAAGTTAGAACTGAAAGCCCAAATTCTGAGCATGTCTTCTTTTTCCTATTTATTTTTCTTTTCTCTTTTTTCTTTTTTTTTTCTTTTCTCTTTTTTTCTTTTTTCTTTTGTTTTCTTTTTCCTTTTTTCTTTTTTCTTTTTTTCTTTCCTTTTTCTTTTCTCTTTTTTTTTTTTTTTTCCCCTAGGGGTGTGCTTATATTACGCAATATCATCTATAAGCCCTACAGAATAATTGCTCACAGCCTATAGAAAACCAAAAAGGATAAATCGAGAAAGGGGACGATGCTGGAACACCAGAGGTCCCCTGATGCAGGTAGAATGCAGAGGGCCGGCTGAAACGGAGGAGGACGTGCCCTGCCTGCAGAAGCTGGGCGGCGGGCAGCACGGCCGGCAGGTGTCAGCCTTGCTTTGCACAACCCGCGCATCCCCGGCTCGCAAGCCAACGCTGGCAAATTGGTTTGATCTGATTATTAATATTGACAGTAATTTTCTCGTGAGGAGCAACAGTCGCACAAGCTAACCGTGTTATCGCAGAAGCCTATAGGCAGCGGTATTTATATAGGTTCCAGTGTTGAACGAGCTGTTACCGTAGCAACTGCTCCATCGGCTGGATTATAACTGGGCGAAGGAGGGGACAGGAACAGCGTCCTGATGAGAAATTCAATTAATGTGCTGCTGTTCGCAGGCAGAAGCTAAACAGCAATTCCTCTGAGTGGGCAGTCACGTCTTACATGCGATGTTTTCCCCCAAAGGGGAAACGCTGTCCACTTTATGCCTTCTTCACGCTTACCCCTATACACATTCTCAAGGCATTCACTTGCGAATGACATTTATTTTCCTCCTACAAAATTCTGTGCAGGTTTCCATTCAGCACATCCACACCACGCAGATAGCATTTTGTAATGCCAGGTGTCCTTCTGCCATGTCGCAACATGCAAACAAAATATTTTTATGACAGTGTTTCCTTTATTAAAAATGCATTGAATATATCTTTTAAGATACAGCTTCACAATCAATCAATCAATCAATAAATAAATAAAAACGCTGTTACTCACTCAGTATGCTAAGGGGGGGGGGGGGGGGGGGACGGAAGAGCCCAGTCCTTGTGCAATTTAGTTTCTGAAAGGCTCCTTATCTCCTGTTGTGCTGTAATTTTCACAGCACTCTGAATTCACAGGGAAGCTGTCAGTCACTCTGCTGGGTGCAGCACCCAACCCTGTTCATTTCTAATCTTATTTCTTCCCTCATGATCTTTTAAACCCCACCTGTACAGTCCCACCCACAGGAAGCACCTGTGGGGAACAGTCCAGCGAAGCAAAAATTGTGTCTGTGGAATACTCCTAACTCATCATTTTCTTATCTGCATTAAATCATGCCATAATTTGATGTAGGGATTTGTAGTCATTTCTTCTGAGATTCTCAAATCATTTTTGGCCTACGCTCATATGAAAATGTCCTTTTGGTCCTGTACTTTAAAATCCTTTGATCTACTTCAACCACAAAAACCTTCAAATGCTAGCTAACATCCAAGCTATCTTGTTTCCATTTGAAAAAGAAATGCAGTACCTGACTCATCCCTTTCATAACAAATGAATACAAAGAACATCAGTAGGAAAATATTGGAAAGGTTTCCCACTTACAAATTTCCCAATCTGTCATTCCAGCGAATCGTCTGCTTAAAATAAGCTTTCCCCTCTCTCACAGTACTTCCACCCAGCACTACATTCACAGATTCCCTAGGTCTCTGCTATTTATCTTCAGGCAGACATCTGCACCAAACTGATGCATCAGTCCCTGAAGTTGTGGTCAGTTTTGAGGCAAATCCCTTTGGCTGCCCTTCTTATTCTACTTGGGCCTCGTCCAGTCTAACTCCAGTTTCTACTGCTTTATCTGCCATTAAAGAGCGTGAAAATCGGGGACTTCCTCACTTAGAATAAGGCAGAAATAACTGTAGTAATGCACACCCAAAAGCATCTTTGAGGTCAGCCAGTGAGCACCACAACAAAGAGCAATACCCTTTCACACAGGATATGGTCAAACTTGTTCATAGTAAGCACACACCTAACATGAAGCTTGCTACTGTCACGAGTAAATCAGCGTCAGCAGATACCTACGCGACCTCTGAAAATATCTGTTTTTCCTTTGAGATTGTGTTAGTGTTTCCTTATCAGTGCAACTCTGTGAATTTGGAAGGTTTTCCGTGCAATCAGAAGGAGTAAAAATAGCCTTTAAAATTATCTGTTAAATTGTGGTTGGTGCAGATTGCAGTTAGGTGGGCTCAAGGAGCATGTGAGTGGCAGATTATACTAATAAATAAGCCACTGGACTGAGACTCGGATGGATGAGACTCGGGAGACTTGTCTCTTATTTTCAGCTTTCTCACATATCTGATGGGACCACAGAAACTCACTTCCTTTCCCTATAATTGTTTATATTCTGCTATCCTTTTTCTGTCTTGCCTGCTAAGATTATGTAGAGACAGAGACTGTCTTTCATTTTATTTATATCATGTTTATACAGAAGGGAGTGTATATTGTCTGGATGTCTGAGTACTCAAGCACTACAGTTGTGCTGCTAACAATTACAACAACATTATTAATAAATCATAGATACCATGGCAAATGTCAACTCGCTGAAAATAGCTTTGCAATATTTGTCATGTAAGCAAGGCCATCCATCTCAGGCTTTATTGATCTTTTTTTTTTTTTTTAATAATATTGCATTAAACATTTCCTGAAATCAGAAAATTTTTGGCCAAGTTCCTTTATCTGTTCCATTTACCTAACGAAAGAACCAGGCAGAAATATCTTTTATTATTAAAGAAATCATTTCAAAATATAGTCACACTGAGATTCCATACAGGGAATTGCTGTTAGTATGTTAAAATGCAATAAACAAGTTAATTGTCATATTTTAATGTCAATGCAGTTTCACTATATCTAAATTTATGGACCTTAGAAGTGAAAGAAGTTGATTTCAATGACACTAAAATATACATGGGTTTCTTATTAGTCAGGTTATTATGAATGTATGTAATTTGATATGGAATTGTACACGATGTAAGTCCAGAACCAAAGATGAATCAAATCAAATAGGCAATTCTGGCGAAGATAAAATATTTTTTCTGCCATGTTGGCAATCATGCTATTGAATTATAGGATAAATGTATAAATCCTAACTACTCCTTGTACATATTTACACCACGCAGCTGAGAGGCTGAAAACATGGAGGCAACATGGCTAAGTAACAGAGGAACCAGAACAGTATCAGGATGCTATCAGGACATTGCCTCTGCTTTAATTGGTCTTCTTTTACGAACTTGGAAGCAAGGCCATGCCTACAGGATTATAGCACAGTCAGACATCAACAAATATCCCTCACTTTGGTGCACTACAGAGTTTGCATAAGTGCAGGCCAGCACAAGACTGAGCATTTCTAGTAAGATCCACTGTGCTTTCTAGACGTACATAGCCAAAGAAATGGTTTTACTGGGCTGTTGCTATGGAGTACTGGCTTAATAACACAGACCGACACTTACTAACACTTCCCAATATTTATCAAAAGAAAAATGAAAACTGTTGTCTTGTTCTTGTCTGCTGAGAATGCTCCACAGAAGATAACACAAAGTGTCTGTAGAAATTCGGGCACTGGTTAATAGGTCCCGTTAACCAGCTGCTTGGAGATTTTTGCTACATCATTTCAGGCCAAAGATCTTTCATAATCTACTGCCATTTCCTGTGCTGCAATTATGAATCTTACATCTTAACACAACCTACTGAACACAACCTACTGCTCCAGCTCTCTCTCTTTTTTTTTTCTTTTTTTTACTAGATGTTTTACAGAATTTAGTTTTCAGGAATATGTCAGTATCTGTGAACCAGATTCTTCACCTTGGGTAAAGTTATGTAGGTACGGGATGTTTTCTGTGGCACAAATTGCAGGGAGCCTTAGATTTGTCCTGGGAGTTGATTACCTAACTGTCCTTTGTGCCTTAGAAAATATCCCGTGGGGCCCCATATTTATTTTTCTAATTATTTAGAACACTTTGGACCTGAGCCAGCAAGGTTCTTTAAGAGGCACTCAACCACTTTCTTCATGTAAATTGCAAACGTCTTTATATACACAAAGATAGTGAAAGTAAAGAAAATGGTTTCCTCTGGTCCAGCCACAATCCCCTCTGAATTAAAAAAATAAAAAAAAATAAAAAAAAAATAAATAAAAAATCCAACCAGAAATAGAAGACAGCTAATTATTTTTATAAAGCTATAATTTTCAATTTTCTCTGTGCAGTACCTTGCATGTGAAAACCCAAAGCACTATACTGAACTCGTGATTCCTCTATGACTCTGTGATCAATAAAAATTATATGGGTTTTATATTTTGGAAACACAGTTACAATTAATGAAGACCAGAGAAGGGGAAGGGGAAGTGTACAGAATACTGACCAAAGTGGATGAATGGGTGCTCTCACAGTACAATATTAATAAAGTCAGTAAGAGCAAAAGCAAGTTTCATGGTAAGGTGGAAAAAAGTTTAATTTCTGTTTAATGTACATCTCTTCTCACAAAACCAGACAAACTGGCAAGTGGCATGAGGAAACGGCTAGACAAAATCACCAGACGAATTAGAAGGCTGATGGATAAGCCAAAGAAATGGCCCTCTCCCTGCACTAGATGTGTGACCAATCACCCACACTATCTCAAGAAGACTGCTGCAGATTTACAGGGGGACTGGGGGAGAGCGAAAGAAAAAAAAAAAAAAAAAGAAAAAAAAAAGAGAAAAGTAGTTTTACAGAGAGAGACTGAAAATACTAATATTGGTTTTCTTCAAAAGGAAACAAGGAGAAGAGTGACAATAAAAGGAGCATCCATTCTACCTCCTTGTAATCTTACCCATGTCTACACACTAGTGTCATCAGGGTTATAATGGTCAATGAGAATAACAGATAAGTAGAGAGAAGAAAACTTCATGGTTATGGTCTTAAACTGAGGGATCAGGGATTATGTAGAGGTCTACACGTGACCTCCAACTAGCTCCCATATATTGTTTTGCACCTTCCCCTAGTGCTGGCCATGGTTAGATAGAGAACAGCATACAAGCCTGGTCTAGTAGGGCAGTTTCTTTGTTCCTTTAGCCAATGGACAATGGACACGTTCTATGCAAATGTGAAAATGGTCAGGATTCCCAAACCTATTAACTACAGTCCTTAAAAGGAGGAAATTGCAATTACAACACTACTCAAGTCTGACTTTCATTCCTGAAAACCGGAATGTGAAAGTCATTCATAATGCATTCTGCTTCCATGTTCAGCACAGTCATTCCTTCTAGCTCTTTATCTCCAAGTTGCCTTGGATAAAACCTGCAGGAACTAAAAATAACGGCATTAGCTCATCACCACATTCTGGTCAATGAGTTGAGTAATGCGGACCTTACGAAACTGTACATTTAGAGCTCTTTCAGATGAGCTGCATAACACAAGCCATTAAACATAACTCTATTGATCTAATTTCATTATTTTCAGCAGACTGGAGTTTAGAAATTATGAGCTTCCCTAATGAATACCAACCACAGGAAAAAAAAGGCTATAATTTATTATAGCTTACTTGAAAATGCCTAAAATGAGATGTTTGTCATTATGGATAAGGGTTTACTGTAATGTAAGTCTATGTTACTGCAAAATACTCATAGCCTATATTTTTTTCAAAGAGCCATTATGAAGAAAATTGATTAATTCCTTCATGCTAATACCCTATTGCTTTCTAGTGATAGGGTTAGAAAATTTTATCTTCCTGGAAACATATAAAGGACGATAAGTTTAACAGAATAGTATGTCTGCATTTGTTTGTTGAAATAGAAAAGAGGACTTTTTAATGTTGTCATTAACTAAGCCATTTCTTCAGAACAGGTGGAGAGAACTAGCCATACAAAGCAAATATTTCCTTGCCACACAACAGCGGTATTTCTTCTTGGCAACAAGGGCCTCATGGACTCTCCTTCCTTAGCCACAGATGTTGGCTGCAATGCACCTAATCTGCCTCTTATCCGTGCCAAATACCAGGACTTTCATTGAATTGTCACTGAAAATTAGTATAAATTTTACAAAAGCAAGACCTACCGATCTCTTTGGGATTCACCATGGCAGACAGACTTGCTTGATACGTTAAGGACTTGTTGACTGTTCTGTCCCTTGATTACTGTAGCTTCATGGGTGATATTCCAGCTTCAGTTAGAGGCATACCCGAAACTCTAAATTCCATTCATTTCACATTGACAGCAATGTAACGGAATTTGGCTTTCATATGATGAAAGAGGAGCAAGTAGCAGTGCTTACATGTATCTACAACACTGAAATATATGCATTTTTATGACAAAGCTTGTTTTTATTCTGTGCTTTAGAGCAACATATAAGGTTAATTTGTGCTATTTTCTCCAAAGGCTGTGCCCAGCTGACCTGATGTACCATTAGAAGTAAGATCCTGGCGTGACTGAAGTTGGCACAAAGATATTTACATTACTGCTCTTTGGAAGCCTGTCCATCAAATTTGACTTATACCTGGGTGCAGCACACTCATTTGAGGATGCAATATGTGGTAGGTGTTCTGCTCCACATCTTGAGTGCCAGGCAGGGCATAGCATTGTTCAGATTTGAACCATGTCACTGATTAATAGTTCTATTAAACACAAGTAATGTCCCTACACTTAAAGCAATTTATCATAATTAAATCATATTTCAGAATAGATAATAGACATTATATTTGCCCTGAGCTAAGTCTATGTATATGCATCTACTCGTTAAGACACATGCATGTTAAGCAGCAAATCAGCCCTAAATTCCATGGCCAGGTTTCACAGTGAGTGCAAGAGATTTATTTCAATTTATTTTCTTACTGAGGGAAGAAAAATTTGCCATTTCCCATCTCCTTAAAAAAATAGAAAATATATATATATATATTCTATTTTGTTAGAATCATTTCAAAAGTGCTTCAGAGTGTGAAAATATAACTGGCTGTCTTGCTCATGTAGACTGAAGTCTTGAAGGGATCCTATTGAGACTAAGCGAATGTGCCCTCTGACATTTGCACAACATTGTCAGAATTTATAGTTAAGTGGGTTACTGCCCCTAACCAAACTATCTTTGATTGCTGGCAGTAAGTATTTTTGGAAAATGACCTTCACGAAATCACAGAAAAATATAGGTTGAAAGGCATCCAGGGAGGCCTTCTGGCCCAACCCACCAGCACAAAGTATGGCCTAATTCAAAGTCAGAAAGAATTTTAAACTCAAATAATAAATTATATGTTTTATTATATGTTTATATATTTTGTCTAGCCAAGTCTTGAGTATCTCCAGGGATGGAGATTTCAGAGTTTCTCCAGGGACCTGTTCCAGTGCAATGAACTTGTGTATGTCCAGCGTGCATTTCTCTAAGGATATTCACTCAGCCTTTCTCTATCATGGGTCATACTTCCCTCCCTGCATTTTTGCTACAAGACTCAGGACATTGGGAGACCTGCAGGCAGATCTTGCCAACAAAGACCAATAAAGATATTCATGATTGTACACATTCTTCTGTAGCTCTCAGAATGGCTTTATAAAGGGCGATATAAAAACAATAGGAAGGGAGGAGGCTTTAATTGCTTTTTTCTATGTTATTGTTCATAATTCATAGTTCATGTTTGGCATGGTTAAATAGCTCAATGTCTTCAACATTACTCAGCATAAACACTTAGCACTGCATTGTTGTTCCTGGTTCAAAAGAGAATTGTTAACATGAGAGATGAAGTTATAGGCATGATAAATGTATCTTGGTTTAGTCTGGGTTAAAGTACTAATGTTTATTTTAGACCATTTAGATTGCGTTCATTTTGGTTTTAAGGAACTCTTGGGGGAAAAAAGAAAAAAAGAAAAAAAAAAAGGCACATTACTAAGGGACTGAACCAGGCTCACATTACATAAACACAGGGTCTACGTGAACTTTTACCAGTAGCCACTGAAGTCACAGAGACTTTGAATTAGACCTGTAGTTTCTGAAAGCAATGTTTAAGTGGCTCAAACTCTCATTTTTTTACTTATTCACAGGGAATCCATTCCGTAAAATGTTGCACTGTAAAGAACACCACTTGCACACCCTTATTATAAATACTGTCAAATAAAATAAATAAATAAACAACATATTTCTAGCTGAAAAACTGTCAACTGCATGTTCAAGAAGGAAAGGTGACACTGGGGTTGTGTTGCTCCATCAGAACACCTAGGTGTGTAAATGATTTGCCTTTGTACCAATGAGCAAGCTATTTAGACCTGGTACCTTACTACGCAGAAATATTAAATCCCAGTTATATTTTTCACTGCTTAGATTCATTAGGATGGAGGATAGAGCTCTCTTTTCTTGACACAGTTGTGAAGGAACCACCTCTAGAGGACAAACTAAAATGAGCTGTTGGTGTAAGCCAGTGGGAAACAAAAACGTAATATACCAGAGAAGAGTGTCTCAAGTCTTTGACCTAATTTTGAGCTGAGCAGATCACACACCATTCACGGATCAAGGCTGTGCTGAAACAAACAGTCTAGCCCTGAATATTTCATTTTTCAGAATTCAGTCTAATGAATTCTTTCACTATAGGGGCAACAGATCAATAATATACATGTGAGAATAAATGTTCTGCATTTTCACATGCAAAGGAATTTTAAACTACCAAAAATATATATTGCAAGCCAAATTTTATCCTGATGGGAATTGAAATGAATGACTTAGGATCCTCTCCAAAAGGGATGTGATAATGCAAAAGGTGACATTTTTCACTGCAGCAGCTCAGCACAGTAAACTATTGTGGTACATACCACTGAGCTGAGGAAACAGCAAATTTTAGCAGGCTTTATCTCTAAAGCATAAGATGATCCACATGATTGGTAACTCAAAATGACAAATAATCAATCTAGTGTGCTTTCACAATAAACTCGATAATGTGATTTCTCTAAAATTACATGGACATTTTAAATCTTCTTACTAACAATATCTGTGAAGTTTAAGAACCTTTAACAGGCCCTTCATTGAGATAAAAGCTGATAAAAGCAAAAATTTTTTGTAATGTATGTTCCAAATTAATGTTGATTTTTCTTCTGCAGTAATGAGCAAATCTACAATACATCAACCTAGTGAGCAAAATGGTTTAATTGCCTATGACATTTTCAGCTTTGTTAAATGTTCTGAAGGTGCTGAAGCACTTCTCACAGAATCAAACTGAAGACAATGTCATGAAAAACATGGAAGAAATCTACTCAGGTTTAGTTATGGGGAATATACATGTATGCAATAGAAAAAAAAGGAACAGCACAAACAGCAAATATTGAATCTCTGTGAGAGTACAGTTTGTCTCCTGGGACAAATGATCCATGTTGTTCCCAAAAGAGGAGGAAAAAAGAAATAAAAATCATTTCATTGCTGAATAAGAGAGGCTGCAGTATTTTGAAGAACACTTTCTCTATTTAAAAGCACAGTCCAACCTTTTTTTCTTGGTCCAACTCAATAATACTCCTATGGTGAGCTGAAGTGCTTTTCAAAAGCATAGTATGAAAAGGGTTGGAAAATAGAATTTTCAATAAAATTGATATTTCTCATCACTTTACAAAAAAAAAAATCTGCCTCACTGTAGAAAATTAAGAGGTTTGTTTTTCAAATGCAAAGATGTACTGGAGTTGCACTAAGCAGTATTTTCAGAATAGCAGCCTCCAGGGCTCTTGTTCAGGTAAGGAAATAAAATTAAAAAAGAAATAGATTGGTAAAGATATTTCCAGAGATAGGAAATCTCGGGATAATAGGACATGAAACTTCACCAATGTTCTGTTCCTCAATTTCAAGCAGTGACAGATTTTCTTTTTCTATAAGAGTGTAAAAATAACATAAATTTCTCATGTTATCTATCCTTAAGGAACTGAAAAATAACTTCTATCTCAATGTGGTTATCTTTGGACAGCCAGATCAGATTGCCTGGGAGGCCAAAGGGATTATACAGCATGGGAAAATCTCACTCAAGTTGTTGAAATCTCAGAGATTACTTAAAACATGATGTTTGGGTTTATTTCTGTTTTATCACTAAGAATCCTTTGTCACACATGACAAAGTTTTATCAAGCACATTGACTTCTTTTTAATTTATTTTCAGGCAGGTTTCAGAATACATGACAAAAGTGAACATTAACATGTTTCGGGAAGAATCAAATATTTAAATGAACTGCAGTTTGGATTGTTGAGGGTGCTCTCAGGAGGAACCTGAGATACCAAGCCATAGTATTACATGGCTTGATATCAAATACCTATTAAAGATAACACCTTCAGAAAATTCAGTAGGTATACATTTTATTATAGAAGCAACAGAGGAGCAGTTGAAAGCAAATCAATCTCTTTAGCAGCATGCAATAGTTAATGTGCTACAAGATTTATTTTTTGACAAAGTAGAATTATTCTCACATTTCTGAGAGTATGCAGGGTCTACAATTCACAGCATAACAGCTGTTACATTTTTTTTAATAGACTTTCATCCTCCTAACATATGAATCGTCTCCAGGAGATCTTTAAAACTGCTGTGACTCATACTCTTAATGGGCAAAAATATTTCAATAATGTAATTGTTTCAAAGTTTTATTTTAAATGGAAAAACTCTCATGGACACATCAAGGAGAACACGGCAACAATCAGGAGCTTTAGCCCATATTTCAGTTCTTTACTATGCATTTTGCCTTCTCAAGAATTGTATTTTCCAGAAAATATGTCATGTAGTTCATATTACCACCATGTAAATCTATTCAATGAACAACTATTTTGTTGATACAACCTCCGCCCAAGAAGTTTTTGTTTGTTTGTTTGTTTTTAAGTACCCCACTCCTTTCTCATCCTTGACCTTGTGGAAAAAGCAAGTGCATTTCTAGCCTCTGAAAATATTGGAAGGAAGATGGAATGGTTAAAAGCAGTGGTGAATGACTGTAAGAACCCTTGGCTAGCTCTGCCATTTACTTTTCTGACAAATCCCTCTATTCATTTGTGTCTCAATTTCTCATCTACCAAGTGGAAACAATGATCCTTGTTGTCTCTTTCCTATTTTTTCATTTTCTTTCAGACTGTAATCCGCTTCGGGTAAGAAGCTACTATTTGCAACATCTATGTACAGAGCTTAAAATCTCCAATTCAGAATACAACTGATGACTATGGGTTGCATTTGTGTTTAAATTAACATTTTCAAGCAGATGCTTAGAAAGATTTTTTTCTTTTTCTCAGATGGAAATCAGTGCAAATCACCACCATGCCAGTTCTCATCTTCCTGCTGTGTACTTGCCTTTATTAAGGATAAACCTGGCTCTTGAATGCTTCACTAATTCTCTAGTGGATTTCCACAAATACCAACTCCATCTAAACAATGGATTAATTAACACAGCTCTTTGATTCAAAATGTCATATATGAAAAATAGATGGTCACTCCATGTGCTCTATTCCTGCTATTCCGATGCAAAATATGTGACAGAAAATAATCATATGCTGTTTGCAAGAGTATCCAAGGAGTTTGATAATGACAATTACGGAGAGAATCAGTGTAGGATAGTAGAAGAAAGCACAATAACAGCAATGTTCAGTGTCAGCCAGACAAGGAAACAGAGCTACTGCACACTTCATTGATCTTGAATTACATAAAAGAGTATCCACATTAATCTCCATTTGGACAGCAACATTAAAAGTTAGGATTGTAGACAGTATCTAGTATGAAACCAATCCTCCATGCAGAAAGATCCCGTCACGCCTATGCTCACACCTGTTTCATTTTCAGTCCACAGAAGTACAGGAAAGTAATGCTGAGTAAACTCATGAAAGCTACTAATTCAGCAGAGTTTTGGTCCAACCCTGAATTTCAGAGATACTGGCATCACTCCAACCAGAGCCCTCACATTCCAAATCTGGCTTTCTATTCCTGGGGTTTCAGTACCCTAGTATGTATTTTCCAGTCTATGAAAATTAATTAATTATTTGTTTCCATTTTCAATCTCTGAAGCTGCCAATAGGCTGAAGGTTTTCAGCAGCTAACTAAGCTGTAATCGCATTTGCCACAGACAGAAGTGGCCAAACAGTCCTTACATTAACATAATTTCCTCAGCTGACAACTAGAATTCATCTACATTAGCTGTTTGTTAGTAGGAATTTAACACTCTCCAGAGCCTCCTCCATTCTGTGTGTTGGCTCCTACAGTTCCTAATGCTACTGCCCAAATGAATACGCTCTACTTTTTGCTGACTTTTCATCTGCAGGGCTGTCACACAAACGATACATGTTAAATGCCTTACAGAGCTAAATTATCTAAATATAGAAATTAATACAGAACAGCAGAAGGCAAAATGAAGAATTAAACATGATTAAACTGGATAGATACATTTTACTAAGAAGTTTGAAAACAAATTAAAGATTGAAAAGCCGTTTGTAAACAGCAATGATGTTCCAGACATTGTAAGCACTATGGCAAGACAAAAGACCATCAGACAGATCAGAGATGACAGAAAAGAGTAAAAACATTTATATAGGACTGAAGGGACTTGAAGGGAAGTGTCATTCCGTAGAGCACACCATGAAATGTTTGTACTTCCTTATGTGGATGAGAAAAAGAGAAGGCAAGCATAGAGTTACAGGAAGATTACAAAATACCGATGTCTGAAAGTTCAACCATCAACTAATATAACGTTAAAGTCCAGGGAGGATGAGAAATCTTCAGTGTCATTTCTTGGATACTGTACAATACTATACAATTTCGTAACCAACTAATTCACAAATGCAACTAAACAGAGGAGAGAATTAAAACATAGAGAAACCTTAAGAAAATATATAGAAGGAAAAATGTTCATTCTCACTGTTTTAATTGGCAAACAGCTTACTATCACTGGGCTTCCAAAACACTTGAGTTTCTAGTTACTCTCTCCCTCCGGATGGATTTCCATTTTCTTATTTTAACTTCTTTCTTATTACTAAGAGAAATGTAATATCCTGGATTTGGAGGAAAAATAGCACACACATTTGTTGAGATTAAATTATATAAATAGCATAGAATGCAGATGCAGCAGAATGTACCAAATTAATGACAAGAAAAGCATATCTCACAGTATGCTTTTGTAGTAATGCAATATTGTAAACACGACTGGACAGTGAGTCTCACTGATTCAACATATGATTCCAATCTTTATTTGTCCTTTTACAAATTAAACACAGCTAGGGCATAGTGTAACACAAAGCTCAGATGTAGGAAAGATCTTACAAGAAGAGGGATAATATTTATTGCTAGTTTGCCAAGTGATAAGATGAGGGGAAATGGCTTTAAGTTGCGCCAGGGGGGTTTAGGTTAGATATTAGGAGAAATTTCTTTACTGGACAGGTGCGGCATTACTAGAACACACTGCCCAGGGAAGTGGTTGCGTCACCGTCCCTGGAGGTCTTGAAGAAAAGTGTAGATTTAGAACTTAGTAGCATGGTGGGTGGACTTGTCAGTACTAGGTTAAAGGTAGGATTGAATGATCTTGAAGGTCTTTTCCAACCTGAATGATTCGATGATTCACCCTTTCAAAAGCTCTAGGTTTGCATGACAGAGGACTTGGAAGTCAGCTCTCTCCCCATAAACTGCGCTGTGACCTTTCCAACTTTGGTGTGACTAACAGTTACACCTCAGAGGGCTGTATTTATCTTCACTTGTATCTTCCAGCGCTTCTGATGATGTCTTTCAGGGAATCAGTTTGCATATGGAGCTCTGTAAAACAGCAAAAATGGTGCATCTGGACATTCTTCAGGCCACCGTATCAATTGGTTAGTTAATGTGAGCAACTAGAGTGCTTTGATGCTCCAAAGGGGAAAAAAGGCAGTAACAGAATGAATGCAGCACCATGTTTCGGAGTGTTTTATGCATCCATTCAGCTTTGGTAAAGAACGAAGTTTGTGAAAAGTAGTGGGTACACCTCATTTCATACAGAAAACAGCTACTGCAAGTGATGTATTTCTGCTGTACTAAAAATATCTCCATGGGAGATAAGAGAGGTGCTAGAACAACCAGATGGCCCTTGCTTATATTTATAACATTCATGTCTGGTGATAAACTATATGAAACATACTAAAAGACTAAGAAATGCTTGCAATAGAGTAAGGAATAAAAGTTTAAAATTAATTGTTTAAATTTATAAAGTGATTTCAGCTTATACTTTAAGAGATTATCACAGACAATACTAGAAGGTGTCTGTAACTTGCAGAATGCTAGGCTCATGTAAACAGAAATGAGCCAAACTCAGACCCTCATTCTAGGTATAGTCATGCTCACACATAACTGCTGGCACAAAATAGCTCCTAAATTAGAAAAGTATATTTTTTTTCAGAATCAAGGTTTATTCAGGACCACTTGCCCTCCTACCTTACTCTGGTGCACCTAATAGAAGTATTATGTTTAAATTTACCAACTAAAATCTCTCTTTGAGGCTTGGTATTGTTCCTACAGCGGTTAAGGTACTTAGTTCACATGCTGTGAGATTTTCTTTGTTTATCCTTCTACAATCTGGGTGATTAGCACATATAAATGCCATTAAAAACACAAAGATCTCCGGGTTCACTTATAAATAAAAAATACTAAATACCAATGTCAGATCTTGCTGAAGGGATCCCAGATCCTTATCCAAAGCAGACAGACCTTTTGTCCCTCATTAGCACCACTTCCCTTTGGAGTAAAGAAGTAACTCTTGTGAACAGCTTTGTCTTTGAAAGAGTAGTATCAATAATTAATTTGACTAAATCAGTAATACCTGTAAGGCAAGTATATACATCTGAGCCTGTTACCCTTTCCTTGCCACGGGAACTCCAGTCAAGAGAATGATTAAACTCATTGGAAACTAAAGTCAGTCAAACTACACCCTAAGAAGTGCCTTGTTTTCCTACATTTGATCTAGAAATCTCTGGATGACCACAGCACAAGCTGGGAGGGGGGCAATCTGCTGTTGGTGGTCAGACCAGCGCCACAGAGGGAAACCACACAACCTCCCACATCTTACCTGGAATTCCTCAGGTTATACAGCCATCACTATCTGACAGCGGAGTCCCATTTCTGCTTCTAGACACAATGACTTCCAACGAAATGGCTCTGCTACACCTCACAGAAACACTGAGGCACTGACACGAACGCTTCAGACCACTAAGGTTCAGTAGACCCCCATCAGTGTCCTCATTTCCATCCTTTTTCTTTTCCCTTTCCTTCTCATTTTCCACAACACTCTGCAGTCCGCTCCTCACCCCTTCAAACTCTAGCTCATCTCCTTCACTCCTGCTTTTGTGTGGGCTAAACTTGCTGCTCTCTTCACGGGCCCCAGTTCAGCAGGATGGCCCCCGACTCCCGTTCTTGCAGCTCCCATTTCTCCTTCTACCTTCCACCTGTTCAGACTGATTTCAGTTGCCACCTCTGAACTTCTCCTTTCATTCCAGGCTCAAAATTCAGCTTAAAATCCAACTCAGGTGCTTCACTTGAAGCAGCTCTCTCCAAAATCCTCCCTGAGCCATTTCCCGACCCAGCTCAAAGCCATCGCTCTCCCTCCGCCCTTCACCGTTGCCACCTGTCCGCCTTGTCAAAGAACCTTTTCCTTCACGACTCCGCTCCCTTGTGACAACAGGTGATTTGTGCAGCCGGAGCCTTTTAATATTTCCTTGTCTGGGACAGGCTGGGGCTGAGCAGAGGGACTCGGTTGAGAGCAGCCCCCGAAGGGCCCCAACCCGTGCGCCTTTCCCCGCCACCTCCCCTCAGGCCTCGGCCGCGGCCCGCCGGGGACGGAGGAGGAAGCGCGGCGCGTCCCGCCCGAGGCCACCGCCGGGAAGCGCCGGGGGCCCGGCGGCCGCCACCCTCCCGCTCCGGGCGCTGGGCGGGCGGCGGCGGCTCCGCTCCGCCCCGCTGCGGGGGCCGCCCGCGCCGGCAGAGGCGGCTCCGTTCGCCGCTGTGACGCCGGCGGCGCTGGAACACCTGGAGGGGCGGCGGCGGCGGCGCCTCCGGCTCGGCCCTGCCCTGCCCTCCGCTGCTCGGCCGCGGGCAAGGTGAGTGCCGGGAGGGGGGCCCGCGCCGGAGGCTGGAGGGGGAACGGGCTCCGCCGGTGGCTGCCGCGGCCGGGCTCGGGCAGCGCCGGGACCGCGGGTGGGGGGAAGGAGGCGGCGCGGCCGGCGGGCCCGAGGCGCCCGGTGCCTGCCAGGGCTCGGCGGCGGGGCCTTCGGGGGTGAAACGGGAAGGGCGCAAGATGGCATCTGCCTGTCCTCTCTGCCTGCCTGTCCCCTCCCTCTCTCCCTCCTGCCGGCGGCTGTCTCGCCATGATTGCTGCACGCATCCGCTCCTGCCTGCCTTCCTCCCGGGCATCCTCTCTGGCCGCGGGCCCGCAGGGAGCGGGGAGGAGGGGGGGAGGAGAGCGGCGGCTGCTCCCCGCCGGGCCCTCACCTGCCGGCTGGCTGCGGTGGGCCATCGTGCCTTGTACCAGCTGCCGAGGCTAATGACATGGGAAATATATATATATATATATATATATACCTCTGGTTCTACACCTGTGTTTTGGAAAAGGTTGATCGTGGTAATCTGATTTGACCTGCATCCATCTACCTGGCTCCTGAACGTTGGTCATTGGGTGCATTGTTCTGGAAGATAAAGAAGGAAAAAAGAACATTACTCGCAGTGGTAGTTCTTAGTAAGAGGAAAGGATGAAGGGCACGGTGCTCTTTTATTGCCAGCGCTGTATACACGTTCAGCACCAAATGTAAATAATCTCCTGTTCCGCGCTGCTGTGCCCTGTGCTGGCACCCCAGGGTCTTACACGGATCCTCCTCAAGCACGCCTTCAGTTCGCCTTGGGGGATCCAGGTCTAGTTCGTAAAAGTGGAACTGAACCAGATAATCTCAGGGGTGCATCAGTTGCCCCCCTACCCCCAAGTTACACAGTGTGGATGTTCTGGAAGGTTGGCGTTAGCATTGTTCTTCTGTTTGACACTCTACCCATGCACCTTGCTTTAAACCAAAGCAGTAGTTTATTTCTAGGAAGCACCTGTTTGTTTTTTCTTTTGTTTTGCTTGCGTTTCGTTCTGTTATCCTTCTCCTTTCAGTTTTGGGATGATCAAAAGGTTTTATTTAATTTGGGTCTCAGAAGGTGGTCGTGGTTCTTGTTCTTGAGCAAACTTCTTGGAAGTAAGCTGTTCTGGTCTAGCAAGGGCATTGTTGAAAAGAAAAAAGTATGTTTGGTTGCTTTGCCAAAGTGTTGAGCAGAGAAAATGGTAGGCTGAGTTTTGGAGTCTGTAGTGTGGGGTGGCTTTGGGTATGGACTTCCACCTATTTTTTGTTGTTTTTTTTCCTGGTAACCAACTCTTTTTAACTCTGTCCGTGCAGGGTTCCTAGGGAGCGAGTAGAAATGTTGCTTGCTAGCGCTGTCTTCCCAGCACTGATCTAGGAGTTGCAGTTCTTGATGGTGCTTAGCTTGAAGTCTAGGGACATCTCGTTGGGACAATAGCATTTTGAATACGCTATTTGAATAGCGTAGCCTACTGGTTTAACCTGAGTGACTTTACGATTTAAGATTTGTGTTAATACCGCCGCAAAAGAAATTTAGCATAAAGCCACGGAGGTCTCGTGTGTAGTAAACTGCCGTAACTGGTAAAACCAGTCAGGTTTTTCCAATGGCAGTTTCTACTAGAAGACGATGTGGCAGTTAATGCTGCCAAACCTTGGTCTGAAGTTCCCCTACTGTTTAAACTTCACGAGTGAAACATGGTTACTTCCAGAATGGTTCGAACAATGGTATAGTCAAAAGTTAGATGCTGGCAAATGGGATTTACCTGCTTCTTAATAGAGAAAGGATTGTTTTTAGGTAAAGGTGATTTTCTCTATTCTCTTCGTGAGAGCTAAGATTCAAATAGACACACAACTGAAGATTGTAGGTTCAAAAAATCAGTTATGACTGTAGAGAAGGGAAGGTTTCTTAAACTTTTTATTTACTTACTTTTGACAAGATTTTTATCATTGTTGGAGTGAGGTAAGGAGTCACGTAGTGCAAAGTAAAATTCCTGCTGAACCCTATTGCAGGGCTGGGTTTTTTACCTTTAGTAGAGTCTCAAGCCAACCAGTCTTGCCCGTTCTTCTATGTACACTTTGCAGGGCTGCTAAATTGTTCTGATGAATTCTCAAGTAACCTTTTCTGGAAAAGCTGAATAATAATAGCTCTTTTCACTCTTAAGCTAGTGTTGAAAGCTGTTGGTATGAGTTGGCAGAAAAATGTGCTAATATCTCAGCTAACAGTAAATGTCTAGAAATGTCCTCAAAGACTCTTCTTAATACTTTTTTCAAAATCTTCTCCAAGTGTTGCTCTGAAGTAGTTGGTTCTTCAGGATGTTTTGCCATTGCTCAACCGTAAAATCACTCTAAAGACAAAATTATACCACATGATGCAGAAGCATTAAAAATACAAAAGCCCGGAGAGTGAAGAATGTTAAACAAAGAGCCAAGCAGTCAAGAACAGTACAAACCTTTGACCTTTTATGTGTTGCTAGTAATAGTCTCACAGTAGCTTTTCCTGCGGCTATTGTTAGCCGTGGCAAAACAAGGGGCATTTTGGCCGGCTATGCAATCGCTTACGTCAACCTTGGGAACTGTCTGTTCCAAGTCACTGAAACAGTGCTCAGGTCTGTCATGCGAGCAGCTTTGTAGGGATCACCGCTGCTCAGGGAACAGTCGGCTGGTGTGTCAGGATCTGAGAAGTTCCTGCTTCTGTGGCCGAGAAGCAGAGGTTGCGTGTGGACTGTGCATCTATCAAGAATATGCGGCCTGTATTGATCGTGTTGACTCAATGTGCAGTGAAAGAAGATCACCCTGTATTGCTGTTGCTGTGCATGCTAAAACTGTTTCGTTAATCAAATTTCTTACCCGTGGATGTGAAATGATCTCCTGAGGGATTCTAGAGAAAATTATTTTCCCTGTTTCCCCTCAGGTATAATAGCATTGCTTCCTGGCTTCTGCACAGATGAGAAGGGAGGCAGACTCTTTGAGTGTTGACTGTGTCAACAAATAGGGTATCGAAATAAGAGAGAGATTGGTTTGAACTTTATAACCATGTTTATAAACCACATTTATGACAACATAAATGGGAAAAGGATTTCATGAGTATTTGTACATTCACTGCTTTTTTCATCCGTTCTGCAAGGGGAAGGGTTCCTAAGATTAAGACTATAGACTGATTACAGATACAAAGTGTCACAAAAACCATCTTCCTATTGTCTTTTATAATCTGTGCACAGCAGGTGTTCCATATGGCACTTTCTTTAATAGTATTTGGCTACTAAGTTTCAAAATACCATTTTAAAGCTGGAAGAACAAATGTTTATTACAAAACAATTTGATAGTCATTTCGGAGAAATGAAGCGAGTCTGCATTTAGAGTGAAATTAAATCCTGGATATCCCCAGTTTTGCTCACTTGCAGAGCGAGGTTAGACCCATCACTCAACTTCTTTCATAAGACAGATACAGTGCTTATTTACAATACCTATTCCTTCCTAAGGACATTTGCTCGGTGTTCTTCACATATATAAATGGAAAACTAGTAGTTGAGTGAAAGCTGTTACATAAGGACAAACTAATACTATGTGTTGTTCTTAAATTATTTCACAATCACCTGCTGAAAAGTCAGTATAACGTGAAAAAGCAGCCTAAAATTAGTTCTGCCTGTGTATAAATACATGTCTTTGTGTGTATAAATAGTGAAGTTCTGCATGCAGTTTATTGAGAAAGGACTATCATTTGCTTGTTAATCTGCCTACTGTGCCTATCAGCATTTATTTGAAATATTTTGTTCTGAGACTACATGTACTGTGTCATGACTACATGTCCCATTCCTATCAGTGTTCTTGAGATAAACCACTGTTTTTAAGAATTTGTCATTCAACTGTTTGAAAAACAGCTCTAAGTTTCATTTCGGTATATTTTACGATCTGGAAGGATGAGATCACTTATGCCTGTAAGTTTATCACTTGATAGTCTTTGGTATAAGTTGGCAGGCGTATAGTACCCAATACACACCAAATTGTTTTTTGAAGAGGAATACTAGCAGTTGATTTCATCCTTGCACTTGCATGGGAGCAAACATAGTTTTAAAAAAATACTTGGTGACATAGTGCCAAATTTCCATATCTTCATGTCGGCTAAAACTTACCTCTAGCAACTCAAATATTGAACATCGGTGCAGCCCAGATGGATTTATACTCAAATTCTGGGTATAAGTGCATAGTAAACTTCTAATGTGCAAATTTGGTGTATTTATCTGCCACTGCCTTCTATTAACTTGTACACAGTGGGAATAGAAAAATAAAAGACTCAAAATGATAATAAAAGAAATGGGACCCTGGCTGTCGTCCTCTGTTTTGACTGCATCAGAAAATTAAGCAATTTCCTATGTTAATTGCGTATTCTGCAATAATTATTCCACACTAGAAACATAATAATTGCTTTTGGAATAAAGCAGCTCGTACAGTACTCTCTGCAGTAGCTATTGGTCATCTGCCCTGTGGAGAGAGTATTAACAATGAGTTTAAAACCTAGTGAAAGACAGATTGTTACATACTTAATGACAATAGTGCTGCTCATTTCGTTGGGTGTTCTGTTTGCAGACAGGTCCCTAGGTAATGCTACTAAATGCCAGAAAGAACACCCCAAACCTCCGGATTTCTTCATACCTTATGCATAGTTTCTAATGGTGCAGGTCTTTAATCACACAATCTTAGTCGTTCAAGATACCTGCTTGTATTGCTGTGGTTTGTTCTCCCTGCAATTGATCGGCCTGAAGAAGAAGGCAAAGAGAGTGTGATACCTCCCTGTAAAACAGGCTCCAATCTCTCTGATACTTCTGTTGTTTTCAGTTCATTGTTGTTGGTTTGTTTTCCTTTGCATGTCTAGTTTTGTTGTTAGTATTTCTTTTCTTGATGCTTTAAAGGATCAAGACAAACGAATAAATGGAATGGAATAAATGAAGTTTTTGCTAGGGTCTTTCATAAACCTTGATAGACCAGCAAACCTTCTGTTGGCTGCCTTTGCAGGGGCTTAGTGTTGAGCGACTTGTAATTTGGGCACCACAGTTAGATAGATGACTGGGATCAAACAGCACAAATTTCTTTCTGTCTCAGTACCGCCCCCCAGGTGTATGGAAATTGCAAAAGAGGTCCCCTCACTGTGTAATGCATGCTGCTTTCCGTGTTTCTGTTACAAATGCGTGAAACGTCTTTGTAGATGTCAGCTCCTGAAACAGGTTGAAAGAGTCATTTTGTTGATGCATCTTCTCCCCTCATAAGACTGCAATATTTCTACTCCTGGGAAGTTGTGGGTAACATTTAACATCTGTCTTGGGACCAAGGAATAGACAAAAAGTTGTGGTGGATGGAAGGAACTGGTAATGCAGCACTTGCACAACAATTTTTAAACTTTTTGTATTAATAAGTGCATCAGTGTGTAGTCTAACAATGAAAATATGGATTTAAAGCTAAGCATGGATGATTCAGCAGGATTAGAACAGCAGTGATGAGCTTTAGAGGAAAAATTAAATCTTGTCATTTGTCATATCAACATAAACTCTAGATTCATTTTATCTGGATTACAGCAGCACCTATTCATGTAGTTGGACTAGGCATTATACTTGTAAGTCTATGAATAACTGTGATGCTGAATGCCTATATAGACCCTGGCTTCGGTTTTCACTCTTCTTGCATTCAGCAACATGTATAATTCAGAGCAATAGGCTGCTCTATTCACTTTTGCTTGTGAAAGGCAAAATGAAACGTGGTTTGAAGCCCTGACTCATTGGGTCTGCATGTTTGTAGAAAGACCACAGGAGATATAACTGTGCCTTGCCTGATCTTCCTCTTGCAGTGAGACTGCTTCTTGCTTTCGAGACCCATTTACTTGATCACAGCTTTCCGGCAGTAGAGGAGAGGAGGTAGGTTGTCAGGCAAGAGCTGTTAAAGAGGCACAGATGGCATTGATTCCCTCACCTAAGCACATCACAGATTTTCCTCCCATCAAAGTATTTTACATAAATGAAACTATCACTGTTTTACAGATAGAGCTCTTTAAAATTCTTTTTTTTTTTGTTACCTACTACCAATGTACTGTTACTGTATTAAAAGTTTCTTGGAGAATTACTGATTTTAATAAAAACATTTAAGTGAATCAACCGCAGTGCACGATTCTGCCGTATTTGTAGTTTTAAGTTGTGGCATTTCTAAGGTGAAGAGAGTTTGAGATTAAAGACCTTCCGACCACGTTAGCTGCTTTGAAAGGACAGTAAACTGAGAGGATAGTGCTAACTATCAGTGAAAATGCAAATCCATCTGTCTTTTTTCATAAACACGTTACTTTCACATCAGGCTTGCTGAATTCTGCTCTGCCTCTCATTCTGTTCCCTTTTGTTGCTTCTGAATGCATCTCATAAGAATTCAATTTACTACTTTCCTATGTAACTATGGTAGGTCATCTTTGGATGCTACATTTTATCTTCAGCATTTATAAAAGCTTTGCAAGGATTTCATGTCAGCTCATCATTCTGAGAAGATGGGATTGGATCAACAGTTTGTTTTAGATACAGTTTCCATGGATGAAAGATTCCTGTTTGCCAAGTCCTGCTTCCTTCTGTGGGATCTGCTGGCTACTCTTAGTAGTGTATTAGTGCAATGCTCAGCCAAGGACAGACATTTGAATGAGGGGAAAGGATTTTTTTTATTATTATTTTTCCTGTAACTAGGAGAGCATTAAGATCAGAATTTCACCTTGCTACATGACACTTGTTATTTTTCTTTTCTAATGAACATTAAATATATCTGAGGGACATTAATACACAGATAATGTTGTTCAGCTCTTGGGAAACCAGACAACTTATGCTGCAACAAACTCTAATATAATAAAGCTAAAAAAGAGAAGCAAGGAAGTATGAACGTCATACAGAGGATGAGCTGGAAAGAAAGCCTAGGGAATGCTGGAGTTTTAAGCATTCAAAACCCCAAGCTAGCATTTTCCTGTTTGCACAGGAGAATGTTGATGGTGTATCCAAATGGTTTTGGAGGGGTGCAGAGTATCAGAGGATTTTCCGTAGTCATGTGGAATAGAAGTGCCATTGGCTAATGAAGATGTTCTCCATCAAAAGCTTCCTTCGAGCACCATGACTTCTAAAACTTCTTGGTAGGAAAACAGGGTAATTCAGTATTCCAGAAATATTATGAAGTCCTGTAGCATTCCAGAAGCTTGGCTACTTGTGGAAATAATTTGTAGATAAATAGCCCACAAACCAGATAAACTGCCACAGATGCGAAGGTGCCATAGCTGGCCATGTGCAGGGCCATCTTGGTTCCAGCACGTCTTGTTAGCTCTGGCGGAGCACTGATGAGTGCAGCTGTCCTCCTTCTGAAGCCAAACTGAGTCGTGAAACACTGGTTGTATTTCAGTGTCCAGGCCAATGACTGTGCCAGACCCGAGCTGGCTGCATGTAGTCCTGTCTGGTGTCTGTCTGCACACAGGGAGGTTTGCCGAACGTGGTGCTGAGGCTTCTCGGCTGCTCCTCAGAGGGCCAGCTAGGGATTTTCAGGGGGGCAGCAGAGCTAATGGGCCCAGCTGGTTCCACGTGGAAATGGATGTTTTAGCTCTGTGATCCATTGTCTTCCAGGTAGACTTGTTGTGAAAGGGCCAGCTCAGGTTTAAAGCTGAAACCGAGGTAGCACCTGTCTCAAAACATTGGAAAGCAAGTGTAGAATTAGCAGCGTGTGGGCATACTCAGAAAACCTCAGCAAAACCTACAGCAATAACCATGGGTCTGTGTACAGTCAGCTGTAGCATAGCACTGTTTTCCCTAGCAGGCTCCACAGCACCTATGTTTGCTATCTCTTTTTTTTTTTTTTTCCATATTATCTAGAGTATCCCTACCTTTTGTTAGCCAAGATAAAGGCTGTCATAGAGATCACTTGTGAGTGTTGCGTCATTCTTTGTCGTCAAAGGTAATGGAAACTTTCTGATAGAAATGTTTTCCAATGAGGTGGTGGACGCTATTTTTTTTCAGTCAGTGTCAGCGTAACATTATTTCTTGAAACATCTTATAGTCTTAATAACATCTTATAGTCTTAGTACACTGGGAGGAAAAAGGGAACAGGAAAAAAAAAATCCTCTCAGATCAACTTCCCTGTGGCAAATTAAGCTTAGTTTTATATATAACATTCTGTGATAACAAAGGTAAATTTTAAGATTGACTGCAGTTTTCAGGTCAGGTATTGGTGTGCTCCAGTGAGTGTCATGTGCTTTCTATTGTAGTCAGCTTTGGCAAAGAACAACTCTTGTTACTTCTGTCCAGGACGTTCACATGTTATTCTTTGAAAGCATAAGAGTTCAAAACCTGAAGTAGTTGAAGGTTGTGTGCTTATTCATTGGTGTCTTTCTGCAGCCTTTCCTGACTGTAGGGTTTCTTTGTTACGTGGTTATGAAGTTTCCTTTCAGTGCCTTGATACTTCCCTGGACTGTTTCCAGTCCCTGTTTATTAGTACCTCTCACTTTTTGTGGCTAGACTTACGACTTCAGGTTTTCTTTAAAAAAAGCTCGCTGCTTTCAGCTATGCCAGATGCTTTCAATAATCTCCTTTGTTACAGCTGAACCAATATCTTAACCCTCTTTTGTTCCTGGACTTGGAATAGGCAGTAGTAGCACATGAAGTTAGAGACTATTCCAAAAATAAAAAAAATGATGGCCCTTTTAAATGACTGCAGGAACAATTCACATTGTATGTGTAGTGATATATGAAGAATGAAAAATGTTAATCTTCAAAGTTTTGGATATGAATGAAAATAATACAACTAAAAGCTGAATGTGTTGTAGATAACTCTTTGAAAGCAAACATTCGGTACTATTTTTGTGTGTGTGTCACCACAGTGGTCATGGTGCAGTGTTATTCCGCTGTCCGTTTACAGCATGTTTTTAATGAAAGTTTTCTGCATTAAACCAAAAGTAGCAGCCAACTGTTGCTCTCCAGTCTAATATTTTACATTGTATGAGTTGTCACAGAATCACATAGATATCACGAGAACCTGTAAGGCTTCTGTGGGACACCATGACAAAGGCATTGCTAAAATGAGCACACAACATCCCCTGCTCTCCCTTCACTCACTCACCTGAGGCAGTCACCTCATTGAAGGCAGTCAGGTTAGGAGTGAATTAAATCCATGTAAATCCATGCTGGCTGTTCCCTCTCTCCTTCTCGTCTTTCATGTGGCTGGGAATAGTTTCCAGGAGGGATTTCTCTAAGATCTTTCTAGGAACTGAGGTGAGGTTGATGGGCCTGAAGTTTTCCTGATGCTCTTTCCTGTGCTTCTTGAAGATAGGTGTGATGTTTGTCTCACTCGAGGCATCTCCTCTGATCAGCATAACCTCCAAGAAAACAGGGAGAACATCCTTGCAATGACGTCAGCCAGCTCCCTCAGCACCCCCAGATCCGTCTTGTCTGGTTTCTTGAATCTGTGTACATCCTAACAGCCTGCATACCTCCTGACTGAGTCTTTCTCTAGTGTGGGTAATGCTTCATACCCCCAGACCCTGACCAGTAGGCTCTGAGAACTAGCAGGCTGAAGGGCAGATCTCAAAAACGGCCTGTGCCTTCTGTAACCTTTCTTTCAGTGCCACTATCTCTACAGAGCCGTTCTTGGTGCTCTTTGTATCCCTTCCTAGTTTCAAACCCAGCACAGCTTTGGCTTTCCTAACCCCATCCCTACGTACTCTGGCAATACTTTTGTATTCTCTTGATGAGTAACCTGATCCTGCCTCCGTCTTCTACGTGTTTGTTTTGCATTTGAGTTCGGTCACAAATCCATCAGTGCTGGCTTTCTGCCACAGGTGCTCAGCTTTCTGTGCATTGAAATGGGACGGTCCTGTTCTTTGAGGAAGCTGACCTCAAAGATCACACAGCTGTCCTGAGCGCCTCCTGAACTGAAAGACTAGTTTAGGATATAACATAATTAGTAAGACTCTGTTTCTTAAAAGAAAATCATAAAGTCAAAAGCTTAAAATTTATACATTTGCAGTTGCACTCAGGTACAAACATGAGAATTCCTGCAATAGCACATCTGCTACATCCAGCTCAAGTAAGTATTCCTATATTATGTTTTCCTCTGCCCTTGTTTCTGATTTTAATGTCTACATTAATAAATACTGTTTCCATTTCAGTAGAGCTTAACTATAATGCTGAAACATGAAATGTAAATTAGTATACAGTACTGTAAGTATCACACACTTGTATCTAACTTGAAACAAGTTCTGTGTGAATGGAATCATTTAGGGTACCATTGAGATCAGTGGGACCCAAACTGAGTGCACTTTTGTGGTCTAAATTAACAGCTGAAAAAATGGCATAACAGTAGTGGGCATTCAGGTTTTTCAGAGTGTTCTCAGTCAGTGAGAAGGGTGAAACTCATCTGGGACTTCTGAGGTATAACTGGTTTCATTATGAAACTTCTTTGAACAGCATCTGGAATGAATGGGATCCAGGAACTCTTCATGATGGAAATTGCAGGTGATATGGCTTTTGCCAACGCTTATGGTAGCTGATTCTTTTCAAGCAACCACAGTTCTGTTTATTCAATGCCAGTGCTCACTAAGCCATCTTTGTACAACCTGAATTCTCATTTAAGACCAAAAGCTAATTCTGTATTGGTAATAAAAGGGGTCCAAGGACTAAGCTTGAGCACTGGGCTGTTTCTTGTTCCTGCTGTTTAATTGCTGCAATCTCCCTGGAGTGGTTTTTGTCCATACCACCTAGAGCTCTCTGGGACCCTTCTATCTTTTGGCATGTTCTGGGGGATACGGCATGCCAGGAGCCATATTTAGTACACAGTATAGGTAAGATTCCACTTCTGTTTCCTTCCACCCTATACAGCCATACAGCACTATCTCATCAGCCTTTTGGCCTCAAACACCTCATGTGCCTTTGTGTCACGCAGTGGGGCCAGGAGTGCATACCCTCATTTTCATACCATGAAAACCCTGTCCTAATAACTGTGACACGGTCCTCACAGGTGCAAAAAAAAAAAACCACCACCACACAAAGAGTATCCAATGGGCATAGGGGCACTACGTAGAATTAAGAGGTGTATAACTAAGAAGACCCCAGAGTCAATTATAGTTACAGGAAAAAAGAATGTGAGCTGTGCACACAAGATGAGAACTCTATGTCACCATGACCCTTATGTCTTCTTTTTTTAGGGACACTGGTTTCCAGGAGAGTCAGGTGAACGCGTACAGTGTTTAAGGTCAGTGCCTAAGACCTGTTCCCCTTGCTGAGCTACACTTTGTTCCACATAATACGCTTTATTTCACCTAGATGGGCTGTTCTTTGCTTCCTGTCAAGCCAAGCATGCTGCTCAATAACTGAGTCATGAATGTGCATACAAGCCAAATCCTGTGTTCTTATCTCTCGCACACACCCACTGTTGACTTAAGCAGAACCTGTATTAAAACAATGAAGTCGAGCACATAGGTATTAGAAAACTGGAGTTAACGTTGTCTGTGCCTTATGGCTCTAGAAACTACAGCAAAGCTGTGGCTGTTGCTATCCATTCTGCGTATTGTCTGACATGACGGTGCTGTAATGCAAACAGCAATCCAAAGCAGTTCTTTCTTCCTCTTCATTATTTGGCTGTTGGCCTTACAATTAAATGCTGTGGAAGACAGGGTTATGAATTTACTTATGATCTCTACTGCAGTGTATATGAGCTCTTCACAAAAATTCCATTTCAGGAAAATGTCCTGCTCTGATAAAATCTTCCAGCATCTCACGGAACTTCGCCAGGAAGTTTCACAGGTACAGAGAGCAGAGAGGCTAGAATCCAAAACCTGGGATTTGGCTTCAATTGGCTCTAAATGGAAGTGCATGTGCTTCACAGTTGCAGGAAGCACTCAGGTTTGCATTGCCTTGTCCGAGTCACTGCAATCTGTTCCAGTCCCATTACCATCCAGTGCTTGCCATACTGTCTTTAGGCAGCACCTTGTTAGACGTGTTGCCAGAGTCATGGCTCCCCATTGCAGCCCCATTTCTGTCTCCAAGATTAGTGCCAGAGAGTCCTTTCTGAAAACAGGAGAAGCCAGGTGCTTGGTTTTTTGCAATGAGTGTCTGGCTTGACTAGTAAATTTGGCCTGGAAGGAGTGTGCTCAATTACTGGTGATGTGTGCGCCATCTGGTCAGCTCATTGCGTATCCAAACTGGAGATATTAACTTTTAAAATTTAAAGTCCAAGCACATACAAATCATATTCCATTCATGGGAACTGTGATGTCCCTCTGAGAAAAAACAACCAGTGTTTAAATTTTGCATCCATTGCTCAAGACATAAGGTAGCTAATGCTTTTGAAAAGTGGATCAATGGGACATTTTTGAAAAGAATACCTGAACTAGGTTGTGGCTAAAATTCTGTTTTTTTTTTTTTTTTTTTTTTTAAAAAAAAAAAAAAAAAAACTTGACTGGGGATTATTCCTAGCATGTACACTGTACACTTTGGGCTTGCCTTGTCAAAAATCACTGAATTTACGACAGGGAAACTTGTTTGTCTGGAAAACCTGCTAAAATACAAAAAAAGCAACACCACTTAAATGTGTTTGTCATGGATTTAAGTGAGAATTGTGTGTTACATGAGAAAAGCATTTGGTCTACAGATGGAAAAATTTTCTGTTGTAACGTGGTATACAAGATGATAAAGTATGGTAATTTTTGTATGTGAAAAGGCAGGAGTTTTTCTGTTGTCTAAATTGAGAATTATATTTTAAAGATGTTTATATTAACCGATAATTTCTTATTTTATTTAAGTGTCTGAAGAAAATAAGAAACATGGAAGGTCATAAGTAGTAAGTACCTTGGTCATTTTTTATTATTCTAAAGAGTTAGTGGTGTTTGGCATGTTGATTTGTGACTGCATAATCATGCATTATGTTCTGGCATCTAGTATTTATGTGAAGTCACTGGTAGATGTTCTGTTTAAAAAGAATAAAAATAGAAAGTGAAAAACTGCCAACCTATCAAAGAATGGAAAAACAAGTGAATTGACGAGATGGAAAAATAGCATATGTTGTCAATTTTCTGCTTAATGGCAAAAATTGTATGAACTGTCTTATTTCAATGGATTTATCTGTGGTCGTCAGCATTAGAATAAAGTAGATCCTTCTTTTAGTCATATTGTTGGTTGTTTAGTAAAACTTAAATATACCCATGACTGCTTGACAAAATCCATTTTTAAAGGTATTGACAAGAACCTTTAAACCTCCAGAAAAATTGTCCACCAAATATTTCATTAAGATAATGATTTATAATCACATTAGGCACAAACAAGAGCCAGAAATTTCTCCAAATGAAATTAAAAGTTGAATTTGTCTGTAGTGGTAAAAGATTGCATTCTTCATATTCTTCCCGTTTGTTGATCTGTGTCTAATTCAGAAATCTCTATTAATCCCAGGACTGTTTTTTGTGACCTCACATTAATGACTCATTTTTATTTTTTCCACCCGGTCCCTAGAATTTCTGGTGACCTCAAGCAAGGTAGCTATTAAGGCTGGTTGACAGCAAATGAATTATGGTGTTTTCTTCGTTTGATCACTGAACTGAGATATCAGTTATTTGCACAGCTGTAGCACAAGGTAAAGCACACAACTAGCCAGATAGCTAGGGTCTTAATACTGCCACATGATCAGTTTGATTTTATTTATTTTCTTCTTTTTAAAGTAATGTTAGTTTTATTAGTTAAGCTCTCATAGTCTGCTTTCTCATAATGCAGGGGGGTTTGGGAGATACCTAGATGTTCTCCTCATTTATTAGAGATACAGCAAGTCAGGTCAATACAGGCTTCACCTAACTAGATAGGCTGGAGTTGTGAGGGTATGTGTAATGACTTGTTTGTGCAAAGCTGCATGTGAAATGTGATATGTTTTGCAAGTGTTGTTTATTTTGTGCTGTGACACCAAAAAAGTGTCTTATGAAGCTTAATGAAATTCGTAAACTAAGGACTTTGGACTGATGCTTTGGCAAAATTAAATGGGTGAATACCTTTTCTTTTAAAGTTCGTGGAAGAAGCCAGGAAGTTCTGTATATATGTGCATTTTGACTTTTGTCTTTGCTCATTTCCAGTGCAATTTCTTACCATCTCTTTGGTGATTTAAGTCACTGTCTCCTAACTCACTGATTAGAAATAACCAAAGCAAATAACAAAACCCTGTCAAGCAGATTTTCTTTTCAGGATGAATTGTGTCATTAGTAACTGCGCAGGGGAGAGCTGCCTCTCTTGGTGAATATGTGTGCCAATGGCTTGTTATTTCAGAGCATCCATAATATTTCACAGCAAGACTATATATCTGTGTGTCTCTCTGCATGACTTGACGTGTATGTTGAGTCTGAGGACTTTTTGGGGTAGCATCAGCGAGTTACCTGTCTGTTGTGTGAATTGAGCTAGTGAGCAATATCTCAGTAATGTAAAACAGATGAAGAGTATCTTTACTTGAAAAATAAATTCAACCACTTTAATTTTCTTGGAGTATTTAATATAATAAATTTAAGCAACCATGTATTTCCAAAAAAAAGCTGCAGTGATTTTGCATATCTTAATTTATACACATAAGGGAATTTAATAGTGGAATAACTATTACTGAAAGAGATCAAGATTTCATTGTGAAACTGTAATTTCTAGTCACATGGTTTAAATATTGTGGAATATACTTGCCAAAAAGGAAAGACCTGCTGCAGGGGGTGAGGTGGGGTGAGCTGAGTTAGGCAGCCCAATCTGCTCCCGGCATAACAACTAGTGCAACTGAGAAAAGGTGACAGGTAAGGGGCTCTCTTCTGAGAGGTACAGACGCACCCTTTTGCCAACCTGATCCACTCTTGAAGGAAGTCAGCTGCTTACCAGGGGCTCATGTCAAGGATGTCACCTGGAGACTGCCAAGCCTTGTACTGGGCACCGGTGATGCAGCCAGGAGCAGTCTGAGGAGTATCAAGAAGGATCAAGAGCCCTGGGAGCAGCAGTAAAGGACTCGGGAGCGCAGGTATTTTCCTCAGTCCTCCTGGTCAAAGGGAAGGGGACTGAGAAGGCAAGTTGAAAGTGTCAAATCAACGGATGGTTACAGGACTGGTGCCACAGACAGGGGTTTGGCTACGTGGACCACGGGACTGGCTTTGAGAAACATGGTCTTCTGGGGGTTGATGGGGTCCACCTGTTGGAGAAAGGGAAGAGCATCTTTGGTCACAGGCTTGCCAAGCTGGTGAAGAGGGCTTTAAACTAGAGTTGCAGGGGGAGGGGAACCTCAATCCATCCCATTCCTTCCAGTTTGATGCCAGCGTCAGTGATAGATGCCCAGAGCCTTGAGAATGGTCATAGGTCAGTGGGAGAGAATCTGAAGAGCACAAAGGAATTCCAGCCAGTAAGTCATCTTCATTGGGGCCCAATTTCAATACCTCTATGCTAACATACATGGGGAATAAACAAGAGGAGTTATATGTATGCACACCTGCAGGGCTACGGCCTCACTGGCATTGTGGAGATGTGTTGGGATGACTCCTATGACTGGAGTGTTGGAATGGAAGGATACAGGCTCTTCGGGAATGAACAGGCAGGGAAGATGAGGAGGTGTCGTAACCCCCTGTGTCAATGTGCAGCTGGAGTGCATAGATCTCCTTCATAGGGAGTGTGAATCTCAAGGGCAGCCTTGGTTGCAGTGACCGTGAAGTGGTGCAGTTTAGGAGGGCAGTGAGGAGGCAGCACAGCAAGCTCGCTACCCTGGACTTTGGGAGAGCAGACTTCGGTCTCTTCAGGGATCTGCTTGGTAGAGTACCATGGGACAAAGCCCTAGCAGGAAGAGAGGCCCAAGAAAGCTGGTTAGTATTCAAGGGTCACCTCTTCCAAGCTCAAGAGTGATGCATCCCAACAAAGGAAATCAGGCAAAAATGCCAGGAGGAGGCCTGCAGGGATGAACAAGGAGCTCCTGGCCAAACTCAATCCAAAAAGGGAGGCATACAAAAAAGGAGGGTGGAAGAAGAAACAGATAACCTGGGAGGAGTACAGAGAAATCATCCAAGCAGCCAAGGATCGGGTTAGGAAAGCCAAACTCCTATTACAAATAAATTTGTCCAGGGACAGCAAGGGAAACAAGAAAGGTTTCTGTAGGTACAACAGTGATAAAAGGAAGACTAGGGAAATTGTGGGCCCTCTCCAGAAGGAAATGGGAGACCTAGTTACCCAGGATATGGAGAAGGCTCAGTCTTCACCAGCAAGAGCTCCAGACACATAGCCTGGGCCCTAGAAGGCAAAGGCAGGGACTGGAAGAAAGAAGAACTGACCACTGTAGGAGAAGATAAGGTTCAAGACCAGCTAAGGAAGCTAAGGGTGCACAAGTCCATGGGACCTGATGAGATACATCCATGTCTCCTGAGCTAAACGGCAGATGTAGTCGCTAAGCCACTTTCCATCATATTTGAGAATTTGTGGCGGTCTGGTGAAGTTCCCACTGACTGGAAGAGGGCAAACATAACCCCCATTTTTAAAAAGGGGAATAAAGGAAGACCCAGGGAACTATGGGCCAGTCAGTCTCACCTCTGTGCCCAGCAAGATCATGGGGCAGATCCTCCTGGAAACTTTGCAAAGGCACATGGAAAATAAGGAGGTAATGGGTGACAGCCAACATGGCTTCACTAATGGCAGATCGTGCTTGACAAATCTCTGTCTTGCACCTACATTTATCACTTGGTGATAGCACAGTGAAAGAAGTGGGCTATCTTGTACATAGTGTGCTCAAAAGAGATGAGTATTTTCATTTTTATTCAATTAAAAAAAAAAATGCAGTAAGTAGTCTAATTTCATTCATAAAATGTACTTTGTGAAATCCTGACAGTACTAAAATTGCATGAAAATCGCTGTCTGCTTAAGCAATTCTGCTAGCGCTCTTTAAACTTCCCTATTAGCTATATAAAAATAAAATTTTAATTCCAGGAGCTATAAATCGTTCCATAATGCATTGGGAAGAATTCTTTGCAGTTGATGATTTGGAAGTACTACACACTAAATACATTCATATTATATGCAATGTATTATCCTCCAAAGGAGGATGGGAAATGTTGGTGGAAATATATTATTATTTTAATTGGTTTGTTACTAATGCATAATGAGGAAATGCATACTAGAATACATGTGTCTGCATGTAAATGCAGTATTCCCAATAGGGGTGTATTAATCTAGCTTGTTAGTCTTATTTTTAAGTATCCTATTGAAATTTTGTAATTTTCTTCCTTAATATTTTAGTAATTATCCAAGGGAATTTTATGATCAATATGCTCAAAGCCAAGAAAAATCTGTGGTCAATAAAATGCAACAGAAGTACTGGAAAACAAAACAAACCCTTATAAAAGTCACAGGAAAAAAAGAAGATGAACATGTTGTGGCTTCAGATGCAGATCTGGATGCAAAGCTAGAGGTTTGTAATGTCTACACAATATGTGTTCTCTGATAACTTAAACTGTTTTCATTTCCATCAAGCTGCTAAGATGTGTACATATAGATACCAGATAATAACATATATTAATTTTATCATTGCTTTTGTGTAATATCCTTTCTAATGTCAGACAAACATACTTATGCAGATGTAGGGAGTCTAGTGGAAGTTTTGTAATAAAAAACTTTATTCAGAACTTAACATTTCTCGTGCCTATTTTCAGGTGTTGAGGGCAGGTTTTCTTCTTTTTTGGTGGCAGTGGGAGCAGGACATCACCCTTTGTATCAGCCATCCTTATCCTTTCCTTATATCAGTTTAAATCATTTTTTAAAATAGTAGACTCTAGCATACATAAATGATGTTTTTCTTTGTAGCTATGAAATGCCACATTGTAGCATAGACCATAAAAAATACAGAGTATGCAAAGAAGGAATAGATGCACATTGCCATTGCAGTCTGTTCTCTGAGGCTTTTGTGCAGATTACTGTTTTTTGACATGACCAAAGGCAGCTTCTGAAAGTCTGTGAAGTGTAACTGAGAGAAGAAATCCTACTGGGTGATATCTGCAGTCCTACTGTCAGTATCCTCAGCCCCACTGGAAAAGAATTAAGGTTCTACAAACTGAAGAGCTTAAGCATCTTTGACACAAATCAAAAGACAGAGAATGGACTTCCAAAGTTAGCAAGTAACCAAGTTAGCATCTAGATAAATTTTATTTGTATCATTTTATTACGTAAGGGTGAATATTTTATGTCACTATTTTTCTTAGAAAATTGTTGACTTAGGAATCTGTTTCGTACATGTTTGAGCTGGAATACAAGAGGCGCTTTTACAACAATCAAATCTTTGTAGTCTACCTACTGTAAAGACAACTTATAAAACTTAGAAGATTCTAACTATGTGTGTGGCCTTCATAGATAGGTTTTAAGTCAAAAGTATTGGTGTTAAACAAGCTGAAGAAGCTGAAATAGTATTTTCTTATATATTTATAAAATACTATTTCAGCCTGATTTCCTATTGTGCTTCTTGTGTGGCAGATTGATCAGGAAGGATGCTTTGTTACTTCATGTGGATTAAAAATAGGGCAATTTGTGTTTACCAGATAGAAAGTACAAACATGTTTTCACTTGAACAGTTTCAAAACTGCAAGTCATGCTCTCTGCTGAAAAGACAAGATCCCAGTAAACATACAGAAGGTTAAGCATATGCAAAAGGATGACAGTTACTGTGCCAGCAGTCCGTTTTACTAATATTTGCATGGCACTTGATATAGCAGAGTTGAGGTTTAAATTACAGTCTAGAGGTTTTAGATGAGCAGAAAGAAAGAGTAGTAATTTCTGTTTTCCTGTTAATTCTCCAAACTTAGTCAAGAGTGACTTTTTTTCTCTACTTTCTTTGAAAACTGCTACTCTGTCAATTTGGTTAGAATACCAGAGCTGTGACAGTAAAAAGTCCATTTTAAAATCAAAAACCTTCCTGTTGGCATATCCATGCAAGTTTCTTCCAGTAGATTTTGTGGTATTAAAAATTCAGTATACATATTGCCGCTTATCGCGTTTCATTGAAACTACTGACAGCCTTTTGTTCTGTTGAGGGTTGTTCAGAATCAAAGATTTATGCATCTTCTTATGTATCAAAAGATAACTTAAAAAAAAAAAAAGAATAGTTTGGTTAACTATGAGCGGTTTGGAATAGATCTGTTTCCAAAATTATTTTTGTCTTTGTTTACCTTTATGTTTGGGTTGTCTGTCTATAGTTTCAGTGGACAACTTGATTGAAAGAAAAGCACAATTAATAAGGAAAAAATACTTTCAAGCTCGAAAGATTACTCAGTGTTCAAGAAGGAAGTAGTGATCCCTAATAATTTCTACAAAACTAAAGACAAGCTCTTTCTTGTGTCTTAATCTTCACTGTTTCTTACACACATTTATTTATTCTTTTTCGACTTCAGCTCTTCCATTCTATTCAGAGAACGTGTATGGAGTTGCTGAAAGCAATAGGACTTTATCAGAAAAGGATTTGTTGTAAGTATGAGCAAGTACAGTAGTTGATAAGGCACTCTGCAATATGAAATCATCTAACAAGTAAAAAAGTAAAAATGAAACTGGAGAACTACTAGTTTCATCCTAGTTAAAATTAAAGGTAACATTCCCTGCAATTTAAATTAAATGTAGACTTGTTTAACTGCTTAAAGATGTCCTAGTTTGTGTTAAGCTTTATATTTGATGTTACACAGTGAAAAGTGGCAATTATTATGGGAGAAAGCTTGATTTTTTTTAGTTTTTTTCCATTAGTTCCTGTGCCCATCTAAATTGAGAACTTTTGAAATTCTAGCTCTCTTCTCAACTCCTGTGTTTTTTAATTGGGATTAACAATGAAGGGTATTGGTCTTATTGCTAGTTGTATAAGTAAGTAATCTGTGCGATTATGATGAAATTGATTATGCTGACTTGGCTGCAACAGGTGGATGTTAATTAGCAGCAGTCATTAATGAGAGAGAGGAACCTCATTTAGGAAGTTTCAAACAGCAGGTTGTATTAAATGACCTAAAGAAGAAGTTCCCTCCAATCAATATTTTTGATTCTCTGATACTGTGATTTCTGTCCTGGAAAAGAAAATCGGCTATGGATACATCTTTTAATTTACTTTGTTTTTGTTGAATTTTATGCATATTTTCTCCATTCTTTCCGTTTTCTTTTGCCTGTCCAAGGAGGGTCTGAGATGATGCTTAAGGATACTAAAGTAAAATTGTAATACAGAATTAGTAGTATTTGAGTTCAAGAAGTGTTCCACAATAGCAGGTAAAATCTCTTATGCAAAAATGCGTGTGCATACTCTGGCAAAATGCGCTGCTATTAGACTGCAATAGATTCAACTGTCAGCATTTTAAAAATGACAAGAGAACTTAAAAGATCTTTTTTTCAGTATACTAGACCATTCTCCTCATTAAGCCTGGGAAAAAATAGGCTCCATAGGAGACAGCCACTTAAAAAGACAAATAGATGAGGCCACAATGAAATGCTTTTGTAAGGATGTGAGATCGTGAAGACTTATTGTTCCAGTTTAGAAGTAGCCAACATATCAATGCATAAACACTTTTATTTTTCTTGATCCTCGTTTAAAAAAATGAATTCAGAAATAGTATTTTTCATATTAAAAAAAATCAGTATTGTAGTAGAACATGAAAAATGGAGACCAAGAGAAAGAGCAACTAAGAAAGTTTTGGGTAGTATAGCTAAGAACTAGCTTCAGCGAAAGTATGCTAACTAAGATCAGCTGAGGTAGTCCATGTGCTAAAAAAGGATAATGAAAGACAAAACAAAACACAAGACAAAAAGATACTGTAATCAAGCCTCAAGTGGGCCCTTTATGCAGAGTCTAACCAAGCTATTTTTTTTGTTCAAGAGCAAAGTAGCATGTTTCTCCTACCGACTAAGCACTGACAGAATTTGTGATACTTTTTAGTACAGCAACCCCATCAACAAATGTCTCAAGTGAATCATATTTTCTGATTGAAGATATAAATATATGTATAAATGCAGGAATTCCATGTTCCATGGAATTATTTTTTTCTGTGCTGCTTGGATTTGGAGTGACTTAAGGTATTTGATGTTAGGCCAACTTTAAAACTGTCAGAAACCTATTAAATTACGTTTGACCACTCATTTATTTTTCATTAGTTCTGTCTCAGGAAGAAAATGAATTGGGAAAATTTCTTCGATCACAGGGTTCTCAAGATAAAACGAGAGCAGGAAAAATGATGCAAGCCACAGGAAAGGCTCTCTGCTTTTCTTCTCAGCAAAGGTATGTATATCAGCGTTACCATCCAATTACATGGGATAATGGAAGTTTATTCATCATTGCCACAGTTCATTTTGCTATTTGAGATATGAGGATACAAAAGTTGTTATCGACCAAAACTGCTACAGTATTGGCAATATTACTGGCTTGCTGTGAGTAGTTTTGCCTGATCCTGGTTTTTGTCCCATGGACCTGCTATGTCTTTTGGTCTGCAGATTTCCCCACCTATGCTTGTTCAGATCAGCATTTCTAAAGCTGTACAGGTGCTATCTGCATGGCCTTTCTAGCAGTGGGACAGTAAAGGAGCTGATATCAGGTCCCTCTGCTGCTTGATGGCAGTTCTCACTCTGAAAAGAAATGCTGCTACATCAGGCCTGTTGTAAAAGTGTCTGGGTCCTGGGAGAGTAGGAAGTGCCTTTTTCTGGACTAGAGTCTCATGCATTAAGTAGACAGAGAAGAAAGGAGTCTGCCATTTCCTGCTTTAACCTTACACAAAAAGCTCTAGGAGAAGATCCTAGGTTGCAACCGAACTCATGCAGATTGAGTAGGAGCAAATTGGTAAAAGGTAAGGAATACAGAAGGACTCATATCCACGTAAACTCTTGCTTTTACCTAGAGCTCTTGACACACTGACCCTGTGTTCATTCAAAGAGTTTAAAAGTAACAGTACTTGGTGGTGTTACGGATTTTACTATATAAGGGTTTCCTCTGGTTTTGTGAATTTTTTTTGTTGGTTCCCTCCCGTTCCATGTTGGTACTATGGAAGCTTGAATTTCTCCATCATTCAGAAGGGAAAATTCAATTCCATGACAAATTACAAATTAAATTCTGTGCTTTTACAGGATTTTGGGGGGTTCTTAAATCTGGAAACTTTCACGATAATTAGCTTAACAGCACAGCTGTTTGGCTCAGAATAAAACATCACATACCAAGCACTGAGAATTTCATGTTTATCTTGGGCTAGATTTTGGTCATTAGCACATCCAGTAAAAGCTATGAGTGGGATCTTCAAAATACATGTAAGGCACCATTTAAAACCCTAATGATTTGCTTCTTTAAAAAGCCTAATGTTTTTTTAGAAATCCCACTGTATGATGTGTCTGCATAAACTGAATTTTTCCTTTAAATGGCTGTTTGTCTGCTTATAGAATGTGAAGAAATGTGCATTGCACCTACGGAAGCCCCAATAAGAAGTTCACATTTTGTCATCTGCCTTACTTGATGCATTTTTAAGGCATCTTTATAAACAAACAACCATAAAAATAGAACCAGTTGTTTGTCTTCCTCCTCTTCTTGAGCTATCCCCAAGCTCATCTTGGAGTCAGGACTGCTCTTATTTATGTTGTATGCCAATAGCAAGCTGGAGAGCATGTAGATGAAATTTGCTGGCTATTGGAGCTGAAATTAGAAATTCTCTCATGCCTAGGAAGTCCCTAAGTGGCAAATTAAACTAGCTGTACGCTGATGTGGAGCTGATTGAACCCATTCCAGTGAGGTGGCTTCTGGCAACAAACAGGAAAGCAGAAGCAGCAGGAAGAAACAGCAAAAGTTGGAGTAATTCTGTCTAGTTCCGAGATCCCGTTAGCAGCTGAAGTGATGGCATAGGGAAGACAACAGTGTCCCCTACTGCCTCTCCAAAGTGTGATATCTGGAACAAACATGTAAGAAAATGCCTAAAACCTTCCCAAAGATAAATGTCCTTCAAAGGAATTGTTCAGATTCTTTAAAAAGATAAAAAAATCAGATAATTATCCACTTGTCAGATGACTTCTTTATTTACGCATACATTTGAAGATTAAAGGCTAATAGAAGTACTTTTTTTGAGGCTTAACATGACAATCCTGATGCATCTGTGGTATGTATCCAGTAATAAATTATCTCAGGTATATTCTTATATTTGTTAAATGCAACCGACAAAGAGGAATTTTAATAGCATAAATACAAGCAGTTTGGCTAAATAAAATATACACATTAGTAAAAGTTCCTTTTCCACTCATGTGTAAGAGAAAGGAACTGTAAAAGGTAACTCTTTGAACAGGAGTGTTGCAAGCACAATATATGTGTAAAATTACCCCATTAATGCATACCCACAACTAACCTGTAGAACTGTCTGAACGCAGAGTAGCACTTAAGTGAATTCTTTTAACTGTGTGTCTTTTGATTGCTAGCGAAGTGTCAGGAGTTCTATTAATTTGTGTGCTTTTGGGGAACAGCTTCTTTAATGTATTCTTTCATTCATTCCTTCATGCCTTCCCCCAGATTAGCACTGCGTACTCCTTTGAGTAGATTATATCAAGAAGTGGAGACTTTCAGATATAGGGCCATCTCAGACACGTGGCTGACAGTGAACCGAATGGAACAGTATCGGACTGAATACAGAGGAGCTCTGCTTTGGATGAAAGATGTGTCTCAGGAGCTGGATCCAGATCTTTATAAGCAGATGGAAAAGTTCAGGAAGGTATGATGTTTCCTGTAGTTTCCTGGAAGGGGATACCTGATGAATGACAATGGAGCATGATTTTGATTCTTCTGAGGAAGACATAACTCAGCAGCGCTAAGGATGCCATTAATCGTAACTAATCTTTTTCATGTGACAGAACTCCAATTATTCTGATATGGAATACAGTATCCTTCACAGAAGAGTGGGCTGTAAGGGAAGATATGATAGTAAGAAATAGCATTTTTCAGTAGTCAATTCAATTTCAAGCTAAATCTTCATAATTTAAATAACATATATGGCTTAAAGAATGTTATCTAATTTTAAATACTTAGCTGTGATGCCTGAGTGACTAATGGAAGAAGATATGTCTTCTTTCAGCCGGGAAATGGAAAATTGAGTTTTGTAACTAAAATGGACAGAATAACAGAAATGCCATAGCATCAGCTGATAAATCTTCGGGTGCAGTCAAAGGCCAGCATTTCAAAATTGACTGTTGTAGGATTTTGGGGAGGAGTCGCAAAGTTGGAATTCAAGTTCCTCATGCAGTTCAGCATAACTTCTGGGCAACCACTAAACACTAAAATAGTTAAGAATGCATTCACCGTAAATTGTCTTCCCTCAGTGTCTCTCAAGTTTGCTATACTCCTCCCCTGCCAAAGGGCTTCCAAAAATCACGAGTTATAGAGGATAGTCTGCAGATTTTCTACCAGGTGTGAGGATGGAATTTATTTGGGCTGATTCTGTTCAGGAATGCTCAGGAGATGTTTGCATTTGTTAGTGAAACTTAAAAGCTTTTAGACTATAATGTTCACAGTTTGCTGTTTGTAAGTATTGAGTATTATGAGTAGTTAATATTCTAGCTATAAGTTGGTGGCTTGTGCTCTGAGTAAATGCAGTAAAAAATAAATTACGAACACTCCAATAATTGAAAACAGAGGCCTAATAACAGAAATTGCATTAAAGCATATGCATATGTATGCATGTGCATGTAGCCTAGAGACAGGTGACATAGAAAAGAGAATCCCTGTTCATTAATGTCTTTCTGTAAGTGAAAGTGTTTGGAGATGAAAGATGCTTAATTTGGTATTTCAAAAGCTTGACCAAGCCATCCTAACGGGAAGGAACCTGTATGCATACAGACTGTGCCATTTTTGTAAACTGAGGTGGTGACAATAGCAATTAAGAAGGGGGTGGAACAGATGAAACTCCAACTAGTCATCTAATCTTTATTTAATATCCTTCAGTACAGGATATTCCTGTAAGTCTTGTGGCACCAGACATGTATTTTATTATGCCTTGTGGGAAATGTTTATAATGGCAAGTTCTTGCAGGTAAAATAATTGGTATGGTCTTGGCCTCAGCCGATTGCTTATGTAAAATGTTTGATTTATTAGAAAAACACTTAAAAAATGGAATGTTAGAATGAATAAAGCAGTGCTGGTAATGGTCATACAAAACTGATTTATAGCTTTCTTGCAAAATAAATGCTATGGAAGGTATAAATTATATAAATGGCAAAGTAATTAAAATAATGTATGCCTTGACTTGTGAGCTGCTGTAGTTAAAAAGTTACATGTGAAATTTCAGGCCTCTTGTGTTGCTGTGCTTCAAGGTCAGCAAAAATATGACTTTTTAAGCTCTCATAAAACTTAGTAGCATTTAGAATTTCCCTATTTTTACCATGTTAAGTATATTTGAAATATTTCTTGGTCTAAAATGAGTTATGTTCTGACATAAAGAAATGATCAATGTGTTAAATGTAGATTCTAAAAAATTATGTAGCGTTTCCTTGAATAGCTCAAAAATATCTTGGAGAAGGTCTTTGAACCTTTCTTTTCTCTGGCTGTCAACACAAATCCTTTCAGGTCACATTGTATTGCAGAGAGCAAAAAGCTCTATATTTTGTAGCCAACAAAGTAAAGAAATGCTTTTGGTATCAACTTTCCTATGTATTTTAACACCTGTAAAAAGTAAACTTTTTCTTTATTCATTTTGGAAAAACTTTACAAAAATAAAATACTAAAGCATAACGTACCTAGATGGCTGTTGCTGAACAGGGCACAACAGTATGTTTCTATTGCTTTATGAATGTAGTAGACAAACATAACTAACGGTGAATACTGCAATCCTAAATAGTTATAGGAGTTCTTTTGTCTTTTTGTTATATTTTTGCTTGCAGATCTTAATTGTACCATAGTGTGGCAGTGTAATGCTGGGTTTTTAAGGCTTATTTTGGATCTCTAACAACAATTTAAGTCATGCTAGCTTTGTGTTGAGAGAGATGTTATAACTACTTACGTAGGGGTTTAAATTCTAAAATATACCATCACCAGAGAGAAGTGTTTGATCTGGAGCTGCTTATGTAGTGATACACCAGCAAGTAGTTAATGAAGCTGGACCTGACAGAGCACTTGAAAAAAAGTTTTCTTCAGACTTCTAGTTGTAAAAATCCTAAGTATTACTTCACTAAACATCTTTCTTTTATTTCAAGTAAACAGTGCTGGTTTAGAGATTTTTAATCTACCTTGTGCATCAGCAGTATTTATATCACTTGGTGATATAAACAGTCACTTGGTGACTGTTTTTCAAGTTTGTAGCCTTTTATAATGTAATCCTAAATATATCACTATGTATACAGATATGGTACTTGTTTTAAGAGACCAAAGCTAAATCAATCCAGATGGGTTTTTCATACTTTCCCTCAGAGCAGCTTAGGCTAAAAGATCAATAGTTGAGTCAGTATTTTCAGAGTTGATAAAATCTGAGTTAAAACATTGACAGTTTTGTAGCTCTCTTTCCAGACAGTGGGGTACTTGAAGGAATTTTCTTCTGCTGTTCCCAAGGCATCAGTGTAAAGATGCTAGTTCCAACAATATTACAACTTTCAAAGTGTTCCAGTGTTGATTTTTCTGCAATAACCTGCAGAACAACCCTTTTACGCTATTATTTTAAGATCCTTGTGATTGTAGCTATTTGAGTCAAACCAAGGAAACAGGTAAAGTATTTACTTCCTCACAGAGTTCTCTAAATGCTATGTACCTCCATTGTTGTACCCCCCATTTGGGGGACATTTGTTGTTCTTTTTGGTTTTCCTGTAAACAGATTTTATGGATGCTCAAGTGTAGTATTAGTTACAGTGACCTGTCATCCCCAGTTTGTAATTTGAAGTGTTGCTGGAGAGAATCTAACCAGTGCCTTGCTGTGCGATGCTGTGATATTTAAAAGAATTTGAACAAGTTAATGTCCCCTTACCAAATTCTCCACCACTGATCAGGTTTGTAAGGCTCTTAAGTTTAAGCTGTTTTATTGACTGCACACTACAGCATGAGCTCTGCTGTGATACTGTAAAATTACAGACCAAGTAGCCCAAGTGATGTTGGTTCCTGAGTCTCCTTGCCACAGCTCTGAAAAACATGCAAAATTTTCCATGCATTTCCTGGGAAGGAACATACTAATGTGCAGTGGTAGGCTATGCCACCAGGCAACCCATAAGCTGCCTATAAAAACCACGGAAGAGTTTCTGTTCAATTTTACTTAGCTAACATATCTCAGGTGCTTATACAGTGTGACATAGAGATTCTTATCAAACCTAGACATTAGAGTGCCTCCTATAACATGTAAACAAACAACAAAAAAAAAAGCTAAAAAAATTACCATGCTTCTCTTCAGAACAACTATAAAATATATATATATTTAATCTGGTCAGATGGCAGTGTGCATATATATATATGATTGTTACATTGATAGAGCAAATTAATCCTTTCCATACATATGGTTTTTGCTTCCATCATCCTTCTGCTCTCTGCGTCCCCTTCATTCTGAGGTTCGAAACACAGCTGGGGCAGCTTGGTAAGTACCAAGAGCAGCCATACTGAGATCCTTCAGCCACGCTGTGCTGCCTTGGTATCCCAAGACCTGGGCACATGAGCACTGGGGCTTGATTTCCCCCTTCTATGTAGTCCTCTCTGCTGGAACTGCTTTCCTAGGAGCTCTGCTTCTGTAAGAACCAAACGAAGCCTAGGTAGGAGGAAGAAAAGTTTGAAACCGTGCAAGGGTAAGAAGGAGTGCATGGTCTGTTTGCCACAGAGCTTTGTAAATGCCATCAGATTCATCTGCTTGGAATACAGTGCAAGTCCTATCTCTGTGGTACTGAGATTTTGCAGCAATAAATATGTTTGTAAGGCATTGTGTATTAGGCAGGGGAACTGTCTGGAAGAGGAGCTGGTTCTTGATCAATATAGTTGTGTGGCAGCTGGGGCGAACAAGAAGTGTGGTTTGTGCTGGGCCGCCTTGTTCTGGGAGATTAGACAGGCCCTACCCCACAATGCAGCACCCCAAACTACTTCAGTGATGCTGAGGAAGTGGCATAGATCCTTCTATGGAAGAGAAGTTTCAAGGATATTCCCAGTTGCCCTAAAGATCCTAAGAGTTATAGGACCCTTAATGTCTAGCTGTTACTTTTCATGCAGCTGTGAGAAACTTGCAAGCTTGCGGCTGAGTTGTTTGGGAGCTGTTTATCTCAAGTTCTTCCTAGTTGTAGCACTCTATATACTTGAAACAAAATTAATGCCCTTAAATGGCATTTTAACGTTAAGTCTGGCAAAAGAAAAGGCAAAGCAGTGAGAAACAGGAAGGCTCAACAAGAAGGATTTGTAATGACTTAACGATCGTTTAGACTTGTTTTTATAACTGTACTCGTGTAGGGAGTGGCTGGTCTGCACAGTTCTCTGTTAAATGTCTTTTAGGAATGAAAAAGTTAAAGCTTGTGTGGACAGTTGGGGAATAATGAGGATCTAAATAAATCCATTGATCAAAAGGTCAGAAGGGAAACATTTAAATATATGTATATATTGTAAAGATTTCAGCAAGTATGGATAAGATACATCTGCCACAGCCTTACAAGGAGGGCTTAGGAGGCTGTGGTCACCCCTACAACTTTCTCTCTGCTGCGTCCCTTGCCTATGAGCTGTGCCTGGTGTGAGTGCACTTTGGCTTGTGCGGTGCTGAAGGGGCTGCACGATGTTACAGCATCATCTGCTGCTCTCTCCTTCTACCCCCCAGCCCGTTGACATCACAGTTGCAAGCAGCCCTACAAACCTGGAGGCACTATGGAAAAGTGCTCAAGGATTGTTTTTTTAATTGTCTGTTACATTTAAAAACTCTTGGAAGGCTGAGGAAATGCAAAAGCCTAGGGAGGGAAAAAAATAATATGGTACTGATCTTTGAAACAAGACCAGACTTGGCAGTTCCTGTCCTTGTAAACTTAATTTCAGTTCATGGTAAAATGACGAAAAGAAAAATCTGTAGGCATTTAGAGGGTAACAAAGTGAGGAGTAGAAAACAACACAGGTTTATAAATAACATTACAGAGTTTTGTGATGTTATTTTGTGTTTTTAATTCAAATTATGAAGTTAGTTAAAAAAACGCATTACATGTAATAAATCTGGATTGTTCAAAAGTATTTGTTGCAGTTTCGTAGAGATTGCTGGGAAAATGAATTTAAACTTGCTAAAATAGTAAGTCCTCTCAGGAGTTGAGAATGTTGATTGAGGAGTGTTAAAAACAAGTTTCCAAAACTCATAGAAAACGAGGATGGAAAATACCTTGAATATCAACTAAACTGTATTCCTGCCAGGACAAAATTGTGCATTTTGTAATACATTTTCCAAGTGTTCATCTAGTAAATATAATTCAGTTGAGGGTGACAGTCTTAGAATTTTTGTGGGTATTAGTTGTGTTCTAGTTTAATTATTTAAAAAGTCAACTAAAAGAAAATGTGCTAATGTTAATTACTTCCGCAGATGACATTGATCTGGAAAGTGTTTGGGTTTTCCAAGCAGTAAAGTATACCAGTATCTCAAAGAAAAACGTCTTTGGCCTTTGCAGTCACAGTGGTGTAATCAATAGACTTTCAACTGCCATAGTTATAAATAGCACTGTAAGGGATTCATGTTTAGACCTAGCTATGGTATTCACGTGTTTACCATCTTTGTTTTGTTTAAATTTAAAAAAAAAAAAAGTTGTAAACAGTAGTTAGCTCTGTTTCTTTTTTTGTGATACTTCCACGTCAACTTCCAAGTTTAACTTCATCAGCAAAATGTAAAGCTCTTTTGCCTTTAGGTGACAAGAATATAGGTCTTTGCATGCGAGAGAGCAGATGATTATTGTTGCTCCCCGGAAATGTAAGAAAGACCTATGCATAGCTGTAGTAGACCACACAGTAGATATGAGATGTTTGTGGCACTATAATGTGAAAAATAAAAATAATGCTGGCTTTTACAATACCTGTTAGGAATGTGAGATGGTAGAATCTGTCACTTCAAAAGTCCATCTTATTCTTGGTTCAAAACCTTCCCTGAAATACATAAATCCACTCAAAAAAAAATCAATCTATTTGCTAATTTGGAATGCTGCTTACGCATTAGATGAACAGGTGAGCTTCCGGGAGACCCAGTAATTTTGCTGCAAGATAGCTACATACTCCAAAATTAATTAGACATTATCACTCTGCGCTCAGAGATCCACATCTCAGTGTAGCAAGTGATGGCAGAGAGATTAGCAGATTCTTATAATATGATGATAAACAATGCATACATTCTTCACTTCTTGTGAGGTGCTTGTGGCATCAAGACTACGTTTGCTTTCATTCTGGTAGAGAATAACAGAAGGAATGTTACCTCTTTTTAGCATTTTTTTTTATTTATTATGGAAGTATATTGTTCTGGAAGTGTTAAATTTAATGATTTACCTGGAGTCATGGTAATGAAAATCAAAACATGTAAAAAGTGCTCTTTGTACAAAATCATAGCTTTTGCTTTGTCATTATTGTCTCTCCGTGTAAAGTCAGGTGGAGTTTAAGTGCTGAGAATGTTGTCTTTGTGCAGTTTCTGCTGTAATGTTTTTTCCAGGTTCTCCAATGTCAATTTCAGTAGCGTTAAGTGGAGAAACCAAAACAGTCCAAGATACCTTACATACAAAATACTTAAGCATTTTTAGTTGGTTGTAAAAGATGTACTTCTTTTGACAGCATGACCTTAAGCAGAAATGTTTTTCACAGTGTAAGTATTTTATAGTCTTATAAATTTAAATTACCATTTCAAGTACTATTTGTAAGGATCGCTGTAGACAATGAGATAAAATCAATGATTTTCTGAAGCCATTTCATGTATATTAAATATCACTGATGATTGTTACTGGGTTAAAAGCAAAGTAACAATTTGTGATAGAGATGCCCTTTTAAAAGCATGATAAAAGGATGCTATTTAAAAATAGAAGCGAGCTTCTTGGAACAGATTACATCATCTTAAGATGTATTGCTTGTAGAATATAGTTGCTTCCAGAGATTGATGCTTGCCCTTGAGAGGTGGTTCATCATCTCTTCAATTATTTTTAAGAAGAATCTGAGATATGAGAGCCAGCAAAATGGCTGTAAAAAGAATAAAAATGAAGTGTTAGACTACAAATACAATATATTTTTGAATGATCTTGTTAAATGTAACCTAGCTGAAATGAAAAAAGGTGGACTTGGTTTAATTCTTGTGCAATTTCAGACTTTTATGTATACCAAGAAAAAGCAGGCTAAAACTGCTGTTCTTATAATTAGAAGAACTTGTAATGCTGCAACAGAATATAGCAAATAAAAGTATATAATAATAATTTTTAAAAAGATAAGTGATTGAAATCAATAATGGTGTTAAGTCAGACTTTAACGTTGGGGTTTGTAGCAATAATTATTGCATTAAACAAGCACTCTCAAATATGATGTGAGAAACGTTGTGCTCCAACAGTTTTTCTTAAACTTTATTTTATTAGACTTTTTCTGAAGTCTAATAATTATTGAATGTGTAAGCATTCAATGTAATCCTGAAATTAAAAAAAAAAAAAAAGAAGGAAGAAGAAAGGAACTACCAAATGCTGTTTTCACTTAATTATCCTGCTCTGTTTTGATCTTAAAATCAGAAGGAAATGATGATTGCGTAGGCAATTTCAAATGCTCGCATGAAAACTCTAACCCTGCAAACCAGTCTGTGTGGGTAAAGCCCCTAACCCACATGGATCATTATGTGAATTCAGAACCTAAATGAAGTGTAAAAATGTAAACAAGATAGGTTGTGAAAGGAGAAATGAGATTTGAAAAATTCCCTCAGTCTTAATAATCTGGAAGGCTAGGAGGATAGCTAAAGAAATACATTTTAAAAATAAATGAAATACAGATGTGACTGAACTGAGAGAATTCTGCAGGAGAGAAGAATAAACAGGAAGGGGAATACAGCTGTTGGGGAAAACATTGTTTACACAAGAGAACCAAGTTTTTCTATGGTCGCCACTGCCCAGGAATTCCTTTTTATACTTTCCTAAAATGCCTGGGCACATACATAATGTAGTCCATCTGCTTTCACTTCGTAAGGCCTCTGCTGTTCAGTTATGTGCTACACAGGCTTTGAATCTTTACAAAGATGCTAAGTTTGATTTTTGTTCTTAACATAATGAAACCAAATTAAAGATATGAATGAAAAAGAAAAAATAATCTAAAAAACAACAAAACCATTCTAACCAGAGAAATGGCTAATGTGACATTTCGTCTTTTTGTTTGTTTGTTTGTTTTACCTGAACCCTGTTAGATTTTAAATGTTTTAAATGTTTTCTGTGATAGAACAGTGTAAAGTCAGAAAAGCAATGCAGAAAGATTGGGTGATTTTTATAATAACTAAAATCTTTCTAAGTTTGCATCTGGACAAAATATAATTAAATTGTTTTGAGGTATACCGGTGAGGTATACTCACTGGTGTATTAAACACCAACCATGAAACTTATTAATCATCATGCATTTATTTTTTTATTTAACAACATTGTCATTTCAGGTAATATATAGCTTAGTTGTGTTTCTTACTGGAGCTGTAGTAGTGTAGAGGATTATGTACAACAATGCAAATCAGTAAGTATCATTCTATTATCTATGCAGAAGAAGATTAAATAGAAAGCAAAACCTGAAACTCAACTGTACAACTTCTTTTCCTTCATTAGCACTGTAATCAGGGTGGCTTTATGCTCACGACAGTGAGAGCATCTAGGGAGTAAATATTAAAGGCAACCTGGTCATTTTGGTGATGTTACAGGTATTTTTCTTGGAGTGTTGGTGTCATACTGATAAGGTCTGCAGTGTGTCAGTTGCATTCCCCAGCATTATCTCATATCCACCCATCCCAAGTATACTGCCATCCTTTGTGTTGGCCAAGAGGACCTTGAAGGCCAGCTTAGTGTATTATGGTGCTTTAACTGGGGAAAATGCTACTGCCCCTAAGCATGAGCTTTTCACATCCCATTCCAGTTCATTTACTTCCCCTGTCTGCCTACTCAAAAGGGACTGTGAGTCAAGTAACAGTCTTGCCCAGGCCCTGAAGAATTTAATCTGGAGGCAAATAAATGAAAAATATAAATGACATTTTCTAACTGTGATGATCTTGCACCTAAAGGATTCAGGAAGACTTCCACCATATTCACCACTTCAGCAAATGAGATAGAAACTGAACTGTATAATTACTAGGTGAATAAAATCTTGAGCATAGTAGAGAGTTTAGTTTTACACTGTATTGCAATTTTCTTTACATCACACCTCTTGCTGGTCTTTCAGTCCTCACAAGTAGTGATAATAACCTGTCTCTGTCTCCTGCAGGGGGTAACTACCTAATTGCTCTCCTCTTGCCGTCACCTCCCCAGCTCCATGTGTGCCAACCATCCTTTGATCTCTGTTTCCATAATATAATCAGAACAATTGACTTGTGGAAAAAACACGGAGCAATTTTCAGTACATTTAACACAAAGTCCAGGTTTCTTCTGGTTTAGAGCTGATGAAGATCTTTCATACCAGAAAGCTTATTTCTTTGCCTTTGCCGTCTCCTTTGGTTGGCCCACTTCTTGCTACAAATCTTTACAACCATTTTTGGCATCTTGCACACTTGCATCATAGTATCCCCAAAATGACTGGATTCAGACTGTATTGAGTTACATGCATGTGTGCAAAGAACTGTTGGATTTTATCAACTCCCTCACAGTCATTTGAGGAGATGTTCTGAGTTTTTGGTTACCAGGACCAATCTCTTCCCTAAAGAGGATGAATATTCTTGTACAAAACTGTGCACCCGTTTACAGTTACGAATAGTATGTGTCCAAGCATGCTGTTGTGGTAATTACTCACAACTGCAGGCTGACAGATGTGTGCTTACTACTGGAACTACATTTGGGGCTCATAATGTAAAAGCCTGTCCCAGAACTATGAAGTAATGCTACTTAAGTGAGTGTTGTCCTGTTTGCAGTTAAGAGTTTCCTGGTCAACAGAATAGAGAATCATTGGTAATTATTTTCTGTGCATGTCATTGCTTCAAGGTCTGTATTAGTGTCAATACATTTTTTTCTTTCAGCTTAGTATAGCACACATCCTGAGTTTGACTAATACTGAAACTTGTCACCAACAGAAAGCTGAGGCACGTATGTAGGCTGCTTAAAGTAGAAAAAGCAGATCTTCTGCTAGGAAGGTTAGATGCTAGATGGTTACTGCCTTCCCTTCCTTTAAATTGTCATTTTCTGTTTGTTCCCTTCTAAAAACAATTTCCATATTGATCCAAGCTGTAAAAATGAAGTACTGTGAGAAATCTTTCCATTGCAATTGCTTGAGTGATATGTTGTGTGTTGGCTGATAATCAAAGAGTAGCCAGAAGGTGTTTACCCTCTGAGGGGTAGAGCTGCTCTTGCACACAGTTCATGCCTGTGAACCCCTCTCTTGGACTGGAAACTATTCCTATCGCAGGTTTGACAGGGATTTGGTCAGGTAAAGTAGGAGGTTTGAGTGAGGCTTCATCTGCCAAGCAAATCGAAACAAAGTCCATCTTCCCTGTACAACAAAGCAAAAGACTTCGATGGAGGATGTGGGTGTAGAAAGTTGCAGCAGGCCAAGGCCTGCAGTCACACAGACCTTCTAGCGGTTGTGTGAGTGGGTAAGTTCTGCCCTGTTAACGCTCTGTGCGTTGCTTTGGCTACCCTGTGTAGCTGCCCTGGATGTGCTCCTGCTTTGTGGCCCATCCACAGCTGCTATTCTAGGGTTTTGGGTTTTTTTTTGACATGATAAAACCCCCTTTTGTCATGTAAATACCAGATGGCCAGGGAAATTGCATTCACCCAATGTGAGCAAGTTTTGAGGAGATACCGCTGGTGTTCTTGCTCTCAGGTGTCACGTACCTGACTGTATGGCAACTGCTCCTTCTTTGGTGCAGTTCAAAGTAATACAGATTACTTTAACCATAAGTAGTTTGTCCATATGCTGGACCAAAATAGAGGAGAAGCCTCATGCAGCCAGCAGTGGTGTCAGCGGGGATGGAGCTGCTGACAGCACCCCAGTGCTGTCCCATGTCCTCATCTGGAACAAGAGCTACAGCTCCTTGGGTCAAAGCCCCTGAGGTCAGACCATACCCTACATACAGTGTAGGCACATTCATTTGGAGTTCATCTCTTTCACTCTGCACAGGCAGGAGATGTAGAAGTTGGTACGTACCATGTATAGAGCACGGAGATATGTATTTGAAAAGTAGGGCAAGATTTTTAGAAAGAAAAAAACAGTAGTACCAATAGGAGTTGTTTTTTTTTTTTCTTCTGGGAAGAGGAATGGCTGTACAGATGCGCTGCTCTTCTGAAAGATGGTGCCTAAAAGTAGTTTAACTGGTGTGAAACTCAATGCAAACGTTCACTGTGTTTTGAGAATAGCATATATGAACTTAGCTTAAAAATGTATTCTTCACAGCTTAAATCAAGTAAACAGAGTCTTGTTTAAACATGCTTAGCAACTGTTTAATTCAAAGTCATTTTAAAAACACTTCAGTTAAGCTGCAGAAAAGTAACACATCTCCTCCATCTCTAGGACTGAGCTTGGAAGATCTTGAATCTTGTAAGATGGTGTGACTCAGTCATGTTGTTTGCTTTGCCTGAGTTTTAGTGTGTGGTTATGTTGTGCTGTGATCTTAATTTCAGTAATGATTTTGAGTGTGCATCTGATGGATTGAAGACTGTTACTGTTGCTGCTTTTTGCTTCTTAAATTTAACACACTTTTCCCTGTTTTATAGGAAGTCATGATTGGAGTTATGAAAGTGACCCACATCTCATGTCTGAGAGTCGGTTGCATCCTGTATTCAGTAGATCTTTTTCTTAAAGCTGACTTACTGATTTTGCTCTGTATTGTGCGTTTTGTTTCAAATAATTCATTGCTAGTAGAGTGGTTGGATTCATATTCTGAAATTGCACTGTGGTGCTCTGTTTGTAAAAGCTGTTGTGAGGCTTATAGCTAAAGATTTGTTCTCTGTTTTTTGGCTGGTTGAACTTGCTGGATTGTGCTGAGAAATGTAAGTTTGGTCAGGGCTGTGTCCAGCTGGTGGTTATGTGGAAAGGATTCAGCAGAGGCTGGTCTCACCGAATAATATGCCCTTGTCTCCCTGTGTTGGGCCATGCTAGAGGGGCTTGGGAAATTGGGAAGGAAGAAGAAAATATCTCCAGAACTCCTTAGCAAAACCTAAGAGTTTTTCTGTTGCTATTGGGCTGTACCTCTCAGCCTGTTGGTTTTGTTTTGTTTTTCCTCTGAAGCGACTAAATTATTTTTTAATAATGGAGGAGAAAGTGTATTCATATTGCTGCAGGGCAGTTGTTCAGAAAGTTATTTTGCACAGAGAGCAATGTTACTCGCCACAGACTGTTTTCATGTCTCAGAGATATTTGATTTGGATGTAACAAAATTTTGCTGCTGCAAAGATGCATTTGGATCCAGATCTTTGCACTACAACAGTATTGATAGTAGGGTGGAAAAGGTGTCAGATTCAACTCAGAAAGTTAAACAGACAAGGAAAAAAAATGCACTCTCCTGAGATGTATTCAAGCAGAATACCTTGTTGGTTGAATACCAGGAAGACCTTGGCATATGAATTTGGAGTATCTTTAACTGATGAACTGGTTCTGATTAGAATATCTAACCCAGTAGTAGGGCTGCTCTAACAATATTTATTTTTAGCAAACTACCTTGTCAAAAATTATAAAAAGGGAAAAAAAAATTAGCAGTATATCTGCTTTTTCCAGAGGATTCATGTAGACAATATTACTGTTCAGTTACCACTCCCCTTTTAAATATCATGAGTAAAAGTTTCACTCAGCAGACAACCCTCTAGGACTTGAACAAGAAGAGAGGAGTGTTGCCTGCATGCTTGGGCAATGGATGCTGGAAACCAAGCTAGACGTAGCCAGTAGTTTTTGGCAGTTTGCAAAATTAAAACCCCAGGTCTGAATATATATGTAGACTTCGGTGAAGTGATGTACAAAATTTTGTGAAAATAAAATATTGAGATCCGGACTTCTCTCTGCACTGCAGTTATAATTGTAAAAATGTTGAAGTGTTTGAAAATTGCTCCCATTCCTTCCCCAAATGAATCTGTGAATGCAAAGCTTACTTGCTGTCATACAGTTACAATATAGGGAGCATTTCTACATGCTTTCTATTATTTAGGCATGTTTGGGCATAGACAGTGCTTGAATACAGCCTGGCAGTTGAAAATGAACACTCTTAGAGTTATAAAATTCTTTAATTCGATGTGCTTTTGAATTTTCATTAGGGAAAACCTGCTGTTACTGCAGTGAGAAAGAGATTACTACCTTTTTGGAAAAACAGAAGTATCCATGGTGCCTTACATCACAGAACAGCTTTCAGACAGCACCACGAGAAGGCACTGAGCCAGTGGGAGTCCAGCACAGCACCTTGCTCACAAAGCCACCTTGACCTGCCTCAGGGTTACCTTATTCGTAAGGATGGATGCGTTAGCTCAAACGCAATTCTCCCAATCTGTCCATTATCTTTGTTTGTGACCAATGGTAGCAACCAGGCAGTTGCACAGAGCAAATATAAGGTGATTTTTTCTTATAATACTGTGACCAATGGAGGCATCATAAGCTGCAGTGCTGTGTTTTTTTCTATCAAATTGACCATTTGTCTTTTGAACTCTGGTCCTCACAACAGATTGCTATGATTTGAGAGTCGCACTACTAACACAGATGTCATGTAAAGATCCGCTGTCCTGTTGAGCCCAAACTGCTGGTTTAGTAGTATAATGCTCTCTGCTTCCTGTGTTGGCCAATGTATAGTCTTTCCCAATGTTTGTATATGCGATCTGATAGCCTCCCAACGCTGTCCTCATTCAGCTCTTTTTTCCATATCGAAAAAACCCTAATCGTTCTTCTTACAGAATCTAGTTACATCTTTGATGATACGTTTGTTCTCTCCTGCCTTTTTCCCCTTCCAGAGTAATGTAGCTCTTTTCCCTCAGTGCTGAGGCTGAACTGATATGCTTTTGCAGATCCATCTTGGCTCTGGGCAGAAGAAAAATATAGAGTGGGAAAAAAAATCTTCATGCCACAGTATAATAATTATGGAACCAAATGCACAATGTGTGCGGAGGTTCTTGTTTCTCCACAAACCTAAAGAGACACAAGAGAGGTACAGCGTAAAACAGCAGGAATAAACACAGGGCTAGGAAGGAAGTGAGGTGGTACAAGAAGGGAAAGAGGGAGAGGAGTAAGGTGTTTGTGTATTTGTGTAAACCAGAGAGGAAAGCTACTCAGTAGGATTCAATTTCTGTGATAGCCATCTTTGAATATATTAGAAGATGGTACAACCAGCCCTTGTATTTTTGAGGCGAAAAAAGGAAGAATATTCAAGTCAGCCATAATTTTATATCCTCACAGGGGTCAGAGAACTGCTCACATCTGCTGACTGTCGGTGGTTGTGAAGCAAGCAGTTTTGACCATGGCTTAGTCATTACTGCCATGCTGGAGTTACATGGCATGTAAGCCAATAGACTCCAGGCAGTAAAATTTTTACAGGCTGAGTACTGAAAAAACTTAAGAGGCAGACTAGACAGAAATGTGACACAAAGAGCAAATTTCATATTCCACAAAAATGATGTCTTGTGTTCATGACCTCGCTGTTTTGTAAATATATTTGTATAATATCCTTTAGGAAAAAAAAATTCTCTATTGGGATTTAAAAATAGCACTGTTTCCAATAACATATTTTGTTAGCTTATATATTTTTTTATATTGCTCTTAAAGAAAAAACAAAATACGGGAAAGTTCATTAAGCACTTTGCTTCTTGCCATGACGTTGTCCTTGACCCAGGTGGCTTACCACAGAAGAACATGTTGCAGACAGCCAACTAGGTGACATGGGTTTCGAAACAGGAAGAAAAAGGCAGGTATCTGACCCGAAGTAGTGGGAGGATAAGGGCAGAAAGGGCTAGAAATTATGAAAAAGCTACACAGGCGGGTAAAAAAAAAAAAGAAAAGAAAAGAAAAAAAAAAGAAAAGCATTAGGCAGTTAAAGAAAACAGAGGCTGGAAATCGTAGTTTGGCATACATTTGTATCCTGAGCATAATGGCTTCGTCTCCATTGACTGCAGACACTAACAGCATGGTAGCATCTCCTTGGAGTCCTGTATTTAGGAGCTCTTTTGTACATTTAATTGTAATTTCATCTCTTTGTATATTCTGCTTTACTGCTCTCAGGCAGCAAATTGCTAATTGCAGTTATGCAGCTGCATTTGCAAGGTGTCTGCTCCAGTTTTTGTCAAGATCTTCTGTGAGGATGTAGCTTAGCCAGCAGCAGGAGTCTCTAGGAAACAGAGACAGTTTTTTTGAGCAGTCCACACCTCTGGCTTGAAAAACTGGAGGGGAAGAGAGAGAGGGAGAATCAAAAGTATAAGAGGTAACTTGAGGACTAGAGGAAATTGCTTTAGACAAGGTGTTTCTAGGTCAATCTGTCTCATTTATCGAAGAGAAGATGGAGAGTTGGCTTGACTGTGGTATGTAAGTTCCTGAAGCTCCTCAGTCCCCTCTTCAGGAGTTTAGCAAGAATCATTTCTTGGAAGCTTATACTAGATGAATTCAAATAGTAAATAAGCGCATATTTAAATAGTTATGGCTGTTATTAGCAATAAAGGAACTTCTTTTATTTCCAGACAACACTTAGGTTAGAATTCCTTGCCTTATCTTCTGACATTAGCTGTGTAGGTGTCTGCACTTAAGCTAATCATCAAATGCTCCCTTTGTAGTCCAGTGGAGAGAAATGGGCAGTTTTAGGGTAACATGAATCAAACTCTATAGAGTCAATAGTGGATGGAGAGCTGGCCAGCACAAGTAAGAAAGACTGGAGAGTAACAGCGTAGATGTCAGTGGCTCAGCTAGTTGCACCTGGCATGTCTTTCTGGAAGATGTGCCTTAGGGCAAGCGCAGGAGAGATGTTTTGTGATTGACCTGTTGTGTCCATAAACTCTCTAGCCAAATACATAGCAACTAGTTAGGAACACTTTTCTAGAAAACCTCCTACAGAAATTCCCAAAGCTGGATCAGGTATGAATGATTTGGCTATGCATAAGGAAAAATTTTGGCAAAACAGTGACTACAATTTTGAGGATTACTGTGGGAGTTACAATGGCTCCCAAAGAATTGCTGAAATGGGCACTGTCCTATCAGGGTAAGTGTTGACAATCGCAGAATCACAAAAAATAATGGATCTCTCTTAGTGCTTCCTGGAGTTTAAAAGTTTGTTACCCACAAATACCTGAACATTTTAATGAAGTGTTTTTAACATATCCTAAAAAAAAAAAAAAGGTACAAATTTGTTTTACTTAAAATTCAAAATCGCAATATTTTTTAAATTATTACTTCAGCTAAAGCTAATGACAAACCTGAAGTGTTTTTTAAACTCTGAAAACTTAGTATATTTGCATTGGATTAAGCTTCGCCTATTACCTAATTATGTTGTTTTCTAGGTAGCTAAGGTTCTAAATGTCGTAATTGCTGATGGATTTAAAATACAGAACATTATCATCCCACCTTAAAAGATTTTCAGGTTGTTCTGTTCCATTCTGGGAGATGATAATGATCTCTAGTGATAAATATGTATATGTATGTTGGTATATGCAGTTTAGGTTCTAAGTAGTGCAACCTAGCAAAGTTTCTTAAATATAGCTTCTTAAAAGGCTCTTAAAATTTTCCTTTTCAAGTTATAATATGTTCAGTGCCTCAGGTTAGCATGGCACGTTAGAGGCAGAAGTAAGAGCTGTCAGAGTACAATCAGTTTCCTGATGAAAAAAGAATTAAAACCCCAGTTCTGTGGTGTAGCATCAGAGACACTGATGGGAATAGAACAGAAAATGTGTTCTTTTATTTCTATTAATTTCATGGGCCTAAGAAACTCGGTTGTATTATCCATTGCATGCTACACACTAATTTAGAGCTGTACATTGTGTCAAAGCTATCATGTGTCGGTGTAAAGTGTCCATGTGAAATTTAGTTCTGTCATGTAATCCTTTTCTTGCCTGGTACACAAAAATTCTGCTGGCTATAGCATCTTTATTACCACTTCCAGAGGGGGACAGAAGGAGAAGAAAGAAGTTTAAAATGCTATGGCTTTACCCCTGAGAAATGGTACACAGTGTGCAAAAAAGCCCCCTACAAACCCTGAAATTTTAAGTAGTAATTTGAGTTCAGTTTTATCTTCATACTAGTCAGGATATGTTTATATTTTTATTACAAATCAGTAGAAGCAGGAAAAAAAAATCCAAGCCCTTCAAACTCTCCTAATTGTCAGATCCAGGAGCACAGCTGAAGGCTGAAGTTCATTTGAATGTGCTTGTCCAGACACCTCGTGGCAGCTCTAATGCTTTTTAGCTGGTAGGTGGTGGTGGCAGAGCTGTGCACGTGCATGCACACGTGCTGATTTGCATACTGCACTGAAGGTTTAAGAGAACTGTACCACCCAAATCAAGAACAGCGCATGCTGTTCATGATCATGTCTGCAAGATAGGGATGTTTAGTCCTTTCATTTTGGAAAATGGAAGGAGGGATTGCTACCTTTTGAAGGAACCTTTTAATTTCTCCTACGTTCTGTGTTTTGTGCTCAGCCTGCGTTACCGAGTGCCTGACTCCACTACTTTGAAGATGCCCAGGGTGGTCTCATCAGAGGGCGCCTGTGCAGGTGCATTGCACGGTCTCTTACAGCGTGTGCTGGTGCTGGACTTGGTGCTAGCACGGCTGGCATCCACGCTTAGCGAAAGAGGGGGAAAAGAAAAGTTTTACCAAGGGCTACAGCATTCTGGTGGGGTAGACTCCACTGTCCCCACGGCAGGAGTCATCCCTTAGGTATCCAGCAAGGGCTTGTTTTCCCAGCGCAGTCCCAATTTAAACCTCCATCCTTCAAACACTGGGGCTTGTACTTAAGTATCGCACATCACTGGGGCAAGACCTGTAACTTATTCAGTACTTTTTGATGTCTCGTGCAGTGGGACCACATCTCATTGAAACCTCCAGTAATTGCTGCAATACAAATGTTAACTAATAATGAGCAATAGTATTGAAATCAAAGGGGATAGATGAAAATGGGAATTATCGTCAAAGACTATTGTTCTTATGTGAGAATTAAAACTATTACAGCTGTTACTTTGTCTCACATTTTGATTACAGAGGTGAATGAAAAATCCTGTCTTTGACTAAATCTTATTTTGTGAGAAGGAAAACTGAGTGTAAGAATGATGCTAACACACAAATTCAAATAGGATGAGATAGTGAAAATGGCTATAATAGAGCTGGTTTGAACGACAGAATTTGCATGCAAGCTACCAGGTTTGGGGGAATAACATTTCTATTATAAAGTGACTTTTTACTAGTTCTTTTCTTTAGACAGCTTCATCAGAGTATAAGCAGAGTGAAATATATGTCAGAGTCACGGAGATTCAATTGTCCTGACTAGAAATGAAAAATATTGTGATTAAATGGTTAAAAAAAAAAAAACTTGAGTTCAGTTTTTAGGTAAAAAAAAATCATACCAGCATATGATGAAGACTTCATGGTCATTTTGTTTGTACACAGTGTTTCAGATCTAGTTTGACAGAGAAAAGTGATTATTCTTTGTCCCAGTAAATACAGCAAAATGCTGCTACTGATTCACTGATCCATATTAAGCTGCATTTCTCTATATTCTGCTACAGAATGCTATAGCATTTCTTCTGCTTCCCCCTCTCCCCCCCTTCTTTCTTTGCAGTACTTCTTGCACTCCTGCTTTATTGCGTATGTTCAATTCCAGGACTGTACAAACACGCCGCAGTGAGAACTCTGAACAAGTGTATTAGATATTCCAATTAAATCTAAAATCTCAGGGTAATTATGTCAGGTAAATTGCTAGTAGGTATTTGCAATTATTTGAATAGAGATTGATTTCATCACGTTATGTTGGATATCACTGTTTCAGTTGAATGTTTAATGTTCTCACTATAAATGTTTCAGCTGCTAAAAAAAAAAAAAGGTCTTACGTGGCTGAAAAGTCTTTGTGCTATGTTGTATCTTATGATAGACTTGCCTTGATCAAGTCCATACATATTGAGTTTTACGACACTTTTGGATACCAGAAAGTTTTCTCAATCTCCTTTCCAGAATCTTTATAGCTTACAACACAGTTAGCCTAATAGATGTTTAATTTAGCTTTCACTTATATCTGTTGTCTTTTCTCATGGATTTGCTGATACACAGAAACAACCTCGAAACAGGACATTTCGGTTTTCAATAACACTGTTCCAAAGCATTATTTGCTTGTACTGCTGTAGTGACTGGGATCTGAGTAACGGGTAGCAATTCCGCTCTGCTAGTCTTGTATAGAAATAGAAGAAAAAGGCAGCCTGTAAGGCAGGCATATCTGCAATTTTTCCCCTCATCACACAGAATTAACCATTACTTCAAAGCTGATTTATCTGCTGTTCTTCTGTGGCAGAAAGGCTGACGATATTTTTGTTGCTTTAAAGAGTAAGACAGGTAGACAACTAATGGTAATTAAGTCCTTTATAAGAACTGCAACACGACTGCAAATTTGCTTAATCAAGCATAATAGGGTGAGGTGCCTGGGAACGTGTGCACAAGCAGGAGAAATTGCAATTAAGTCCAAAACGTCAAACTTGAGAAATGTATCACTGGAACTTACACGCTTTTTTCTAGGTTACCTAAACTCATACCTCTTTCAAGAATTGTTCCACTTCTTGAACAGATTTGGTGTACGTCTGCTTAGCTTCAAACCTGGCAGATATTATTAGGATCTATTACACTGTTCAAGTGGTTTTCCTTTCTAGGTAGGCATTTCTCACTTTGTAAATTTCATCTCCTAAAATTAACTTTTATCAATGTTTCTCATCAGTTCATAAATGAAGGGCTAAGGCAGATGAACAGAAGTTCGCTACGTCTTCTTTAAACATTGTTCTTATGCATTATTCCTACAAGTTCATGGAACAGAGATCAATACATACAGTAAATACTATTCCCACTCAAGGGAACAGTTGAGTCAAAGTATAGCCTGCAAAATGCAGAACATAGTGAAGCACACTAAAATCAGGCTTAGTACTGTGCAAGACTTAAGAAGTCCGCATGTTGCACATGGAATAGTTTAGTTACAGTCATTATTTTGTATAAAACATTACCTTTTATGTTCTCAGACTATGCAGCATCAATCATGACTTTAAAAAAAAAATAAAAATCAATAGGTGCTTGCATTTGTTGGTGTAAAATTGTAATGGGTGCTCCTTTTCATAACTTCATAGCTTGACTGGTGTTATTACAGTTCTGTGGGAGCCGTGATAACCTAGTTCCGTATGCTTTCTGTGCTGTATGCTACCTACTTTGTCCTCAAACTGCAGTCTACTTTAGTTTCCATTTCAGTTTCCCGTAGTCTTTACAACAATTAGGTATGCCAGAAGGTGCTACACTTACTTAATGCAGAGATTTGTGTCGATTCCATCTGCTGGTAGAGTTTACCCAGAGCCCCCAGCAGGAAGGTTTGCTATATTCCAGGAATTTTTCCCTCTTGATTTACTTCCCCCCCTTTTCCACCCTGTACACACATTGTGCATGCTTTTCAGATCGAGTAAGTGAGAGGCTGGGTGACAAATTAGACTGAAAGCATCTGTTTCTGCTTCTATGCTGGAAGTGCTGAGACAAAAATATACAGTATATAGAATGAGTTAGTGCATTTATCTGATTTAAGTTTGGTTTGGAGATGATGCCTCACTAGCTGAATTATCCCTGAAACTGGGCTACTACTAGAAATAAATTTTGCATTTTACAATAGACTAAAAGAAAGTAGTAACATAGAAGTACTATAGAAGACATAAAGGTTCCTTGAAAACACATGACAAATCCATATTTTAGTAACTGAATGTACTGAACAGGATTTTTGATTGCATCTAAACTTTTTTATTTTGATGATAGCACTATTGAAAGCTGGGCCTTTTCTGTTTGAGTATAGATTTAGGAACCTGTGTTTGCAAATATTTGCCCTTACAATCAAGCATCCCAGAGTCTGACTTTCAAACCCCCAGGATTTAGGATCTTAACACTGATTATTGATTTCAGTCTATTAAAATTATTTCAGTTTTATCTGACTTCTTAGAGGTTATCAAGCTATTGATGTAATACTTTGTTTTCTCATGTGTTCTCTTTAAAGAATTCTGTCCCTTAAATATTGTACTTTGATATTTGCATTAGAAAATTAAAAGCAGATTGTTTTTCCTTAGAAAGAGGAAAATATGGAGGGTAATGGTCTTTTTTATGTCAGTAATGCCATGGTAAGACTTTCTTGTACAGCATAAATCTCATAACTAGCACCTATGGCTTCAGATGCTTCAGAGCTCTTTTATTGTAAAATGTCTGCCTTGCCTTTGCTTCAGCACAGTTCTCTTACTCAGTAAAATCCCAACACTTCTCAGACCAGGATTTTGAAGGAATTTTTTATGTTGTGCTCGAGTGAAACAAAACATACAAGTAAAAATTTGCAGGATAGAAACCACAATGAAGTCCTGTTTGTAATGTCTTAGAGTAATTGCAGAGAAAGGAGAAGATTAATATGTATTACATCAGCTTTCCCTGAAAGGAAAGCAAAGGTTCGTTCTGATAACTTGTGTGGTATTAAGCAGATTACACTTTGTAAGTGTAAAGGTTTTATACCTAATTCCTGAAGCCACAAGTGATCTTGAAAGATTTCTAATAATAATTCGAATTGAAAATGCACGTATATGTAAAAGGCAAAAGCTTGTGCTGATGCATTATGTGGTGTTCTTCCTGGGCTGTCCTGCACTGCTGCTGTAAAATGGACAGTGCTTCTGCTGAATAAACTTTCAGTACATCAAAAAAGCTGAAAAACATTCTTCACTGAACAGTTCTTATACTTTCGCGTCTTCCCTGGTTGGCAAGATAAATGTGTGTCATTTGATAACACAGCACTGCATTAGGTATTTTGGATCATCTGTATGGACATATCAAGTATATTTGTTTGTATTCCACGTTGTGTTATGAATCCTCTTTGTCAGTGTTCTAGGTTTAAAGAGAGGCAATTGCATGTTAAGATAAAATGTTGGCGTTGTTTCTTGCTAAGTGCCACTGAAGACTGTAGGAAGACTGCAACTAGAACCTTTACAAGTTTTTTGTTTTCTGGCCTTTTTGCTTGTCTTTTAAGGAGTTGGAGACATGAGATAGACCCAAATCCCAGTCTGTTGTATGAAGTGGAAACCATGGGTGCAATTTCCTCCTTTCTAAGGGAATTCAAATCTGTCTCTGCCTCACCAAAACATATCCTAACTCCCGAAGAACTCTTCCGGCTATGGACAGCCCTCTTTAGTTTGAAGGTCTTTCAGTATGCTAAAACAACACAAGTAGAGTGGAATCATAGAATCACAGAGCGGCTCGGGTTGGAAGCAACCTTAAAGATCATCTTAGTTACAACCCCCCCTGCCATGGGCAGTAGTCAGTAAAATGCTGTAGTCTAGGGGTTAGAGCACTGGATCGGGCCAGGAGAAGTTCGGGATGTAGTTGTGTGACCAGAAGTCTCATGTACTATAAGCGAGTTTGGGTAAATGTGATTGGAAATATGGTAACCCTAATGCTTCAGATTACGTTATGAGGTATGTCTCTGTCCTTCCTGTGTAAAGGAGCACAGGTACTTGCTGTAAGGTGCTGGATTCACTTCTGAAGACCAGAAGCGTACAAGTTTGTCATATCTTGTGTGACTGAGTCTGTGTATTTTGAACAAAATAAGTTTACTCTCAGAATTAGGCAAGTAAAGAAAAGAAAATGTGTTTGATTTTAGTTTGTTGTGGGTTTTCTTCACTGAATTTTTTTGGGGTAAACATTTTATTATGACAGAGTTATAAGAAAAATTATCACATTTTCTGCTTTGATAATTTCATATTTACTTGGATGAAAACTAGATTTTGTGTACAAATTTTGTTGTATACAACATTCTCTATTAATACAATATTTAGGGTATTGTACAAAGGTGTTTTAAAAATGAGGTATCCTGTGCACAAAATGCCTACATCAACTGTCTACCCTGATATGTGATAATGAGAATACAAGTCCTTTTGTTAAATGTGCTGTTTGTGTAACAGACAGTATCTTGTATGCACCTAACACTTAGCAGAAGAATCATTTGAAAAACTAAAATTCTTTGAAACAGAAATTGAGAAATTGAGAAACAGAAATTGAGAGATTGTTCCTAAGAAAGGGGGCCTTGATGTTTGTGTTATAGCAGTGAACAGGGTAAGCACTCCTATTTGAAGTAAAACTTTAATGAGAGAACTTTTTTGGACAGTTCAAAGTTTTATTGAAGTGCTATACTATCAGCAAGAGTTTCAGACTGCCTTTAAAGTTTGTCAGTATAATTTGTTTCTTACTGTAGGTACATGGAGATGTCTTTATGTATGCATGTACATTATGTTATAAACTTATAATTCCAAATTTGTTGGCCAGGATTTGAATTGGTATTTCTATAGAGAAACATCAAAATAAGTGTGTTTTCTAGTTATTATCTTCCCAGTGTATATATAATACTACTATTCATCATATAAAGAGGTTAGAAAAGTCTCTTCCCTGAATATATTAGAAAAGTAGTAATATAAATGATAGTAAGAACCGTATTTTAGCATGTTAGCCTGCCATAGCTTATTTTCTGTTGGACGGATACTATAATAAGGTTCTATATAATTTTTAATTGAGTCTGTTCAGAATTTTGATTTCCCCGAAAGTTGTATTAATTTGCTCTTTCATGAGAAAAACAGAGAAAAAAATCTCTACATAAACAATTTTCCTTTGTTTGAAGGTTCAAGCTCAAGTGCGACATGCAAAACTCAACTTTGACAAACTGAAGACTGATGTGTGTCAAAAAGTCGATCTTTTGGGAGCAAGCAGATGCAACCTTCTTTCTCATGTGTTAACAACATATCAGGTACTGAGAAAAACCCATGAACCTCCAAAATAAAATTTCCAGTTAATATATGTTTTTAACAGGTTACTATAGCAATTTTCAAATACAAGAATATGTAACTAATATTGGAGGGGAGATGTAAAATCTGTAAAAGCAGATTGGTGTTTAAGCTAACATTGCCTTGAAATTTTACTCTCCCTTACAGACAACACTTCTTCATTTTTGGGAAAAAACTTCACACACGATGGCAGCTATCCATGAAAGTTTCAAAGGTTATCAGCCATATGAATTCACTATGTTAAAGGTAAGGAATATATCGGTATGTTTGTCTGCCCAGTGATAACAAATAAGAGACCGTATAACCCTGTAGAAAGCACGCATTCATATTTTGTCCATATGTTGTCTGGAAATTTAATCCCTGTCCCATCTTTTCATTTAAATACATGTTTTCTGTCAAATGTACTTCTGGCTAGTAAGATCAAAAACTGCATGTAGAGTGTAGTGATAAAGGACATATTTCAAAGGAAGACAATATTCAGGGCTACACTTAAGTATGTGTTTAAGTGCTAACTGGGATTGGTTTTGATTGTTCCTGAAAAATCATAAAGTCCAGCAGAATTAGGGATTTATGTTCCCCTCCAAAATTCCACCAATGAATTAATACTATTTTGCCTTTGTATCTGCTTTTCAAAACTCCCATGCTGTAAAAAGACCTTATCAGACTAAGTATAAATACAGGGATGCTCAGAGTCTCCACACCTGCTCTGAAGTACTCAGACTTTCTATCCCTTAACTGCTCTGGAAATCACTTTTTTTCCTTGACTAGTGGTTATTTGCTGATCTTTCATTACGGAAAATGTGCACTATCTGACTGAAGTCTGAGTTCAGAGTTCAGTCATATTTCTAAGAAATAGGCACTTAGCATTGTATGTTTTCCTGGTCATGTCTGCCCCTGCAGTAGAAGTTGCTTTGCCCGTTGTATATTGAAGTTCAGGTGAGAAAGAGGGAAACAGGAAAAAGTCACTAATTTCCCAGTTATCCACATAGATGTCTTTGTCCGGTAGTTATTTTTTGCAACATAACAACTGTGTCATTGGCTGATCCTATTTGGATATGAGAAAAATAGCATTTGTCTGAATAAGGTCTGATGGAAGGGTTACCACTGGGAGGAAAGTGAGGAATGAAGAGCCTGCAGCAAAGCACTCTTTACTTGGAGAGACAGCCCCGTCTGAAAGCAATTAGGAGTCATAGCCTCAGTCTCTGAGATGTTTGTGGATATGATATGCAGAAGTGGAAGCTGGGCTGCAGTGTGCTGTATAGCCTGTGGCTACCCCAGAGCTCCTGGAGAGCAAGCACCTGAAGGTATAAAGTTTAGTTCACCCCAGGCTACCATATTTGCCCGTACGTGACCATGCTATATTTAAAGTTGTTTTCTAGAATGTGTGTTGGAAGGGAGTAGTTTCTGAACTTTGAAGTACGTAAAGAGCCTGTGGAGACTGTTATTCCTGCAGCTTGAAACATCACAACAAAACAAACAGCCAAACACATTTCGAGCTTCAGTCTCTCCTGACCAGAGGACAGAAAGAAAAGGAAGTTCTGGTCTGGGCAGCTTTAAAGACTCATAAACTTTTCCATCTTACCCAGTCTCTGTCCTGCAGGAAAAGTCTGCATTTGCTATGAAGCTAACAGAACTCTGCGCTTCCTTCTCACATCGTCCATACATGGGTTCTAGCCAGAGTGTATCTCCATATTCCAGCAGGAGACAGTTGGGAATAGTTATCTTGACACTGCCAGTAATTGCCTACAGACTCACCAGTTAAACTCTAAATCAGAAAAAAGGTCCTCTTTGTTTCCCCATCATCACTTCCCATTGCAGTGACGGCTGGTTCACAGCCTGGGTTTAGCATGGACAGAGTCCTGTTGAGGAGCCTGGGAAGCACGCGGTGGGGCTGTTCTGCTCCTAACCTCTTGATGTTTGAAGTTTTCTGAAGAGTTTTTTCTCTATGCTTTTAATCAAACTCTTTTTAATCTAATTTGTGCAGACACCCAGCAAAAAATATAGGCTATTTATTCTCTCTCATATCTAAAAACATGATCATTTGAACAAGACATATCACATTTCAAAATGCATAACATTTAGATACCTTGGAGAGAAACTTGTACAGAAAATGCACTGCTTCTGGAGCATGAAGTACCCTTGTGATGGAGAATGAGAAGTACCCTCATGTTGGAGGATGAGAGAGAGTTTGGAATGCTTGTTATCTTTTGAACTTTCTCCTGTGAAAGATTTTAGTATAATCTAAATTTGGAATTAAATTGGGAATCTGTGATGGAGAAATGCAATCTATATTGTGTGCACATGTGCAACAAGCACTCCCTGGAACAGAAAGTAATTGTGAAAATGATTGTGGATCTTGTAATATGTTTAGGGTGAAGCCCTAACTTTGTTATGAGAATCATAACCGTTTTTATTGCTGGCCTCCTGCTCTGAAAAGATGTGATTTCCTGTTTGTGCAGTTGTATGTATGCTGAGAAATAATGCTAATCAGGGGTTAGTTTTATACTACAGAATTTCATGGAAGTCTGTGCTTGCAGAAAACAGCTGCTTGGGGATAAGACTCTGTTGCTGCCTTTTAGTATCAGTTCTTTATTTCTTTTGGTCTCTTGAGTGTGGGATTATTTTTTAGTATATCAAAGTTCAGTCTCCTACATGATCTCTTTTGCCTCAATTAGTAGTTTGTTTGTTTACATTAAATGGTTGCTAAGAAGATTCAGTTAAAATTTGTTGGTTGCATCAGGTGAGATTCTGTTGCCTGACAGCTTGGATGTCTACTGCTGCTTTAGGTACCTTCAGGTCAGTCTCCAAACCTCCAGAAGGGTGTGGACTCCCTCAAGTCCCATGCCTTCTCTGCTAGACATGAGTGTGGAAAAACAAGAGATGTTTATGGTTAGGAACTGATCCTTACCAGTCATGCCATGTGCTTATGCCAGCGTTTAAGGAGTTGCAACCTACTTCAAGTATTATTTTTTTATAACATATAATAAATGGCTATAGGTGATCTCGGGTAAGTGCAGTTTTTAGTGGAGAAACTTCTGGTCAAAAAAGATATCGTGTCTGCTGTTTACTTTATGTGTTAAAAACATACAAATGGGATATATAATTGCTTAAAACATACATAAAATATTTTAATGTGCCCATTTCTACATGCTTAATTGGGAGTTGTCTCTTAGATATAAGACAAGGAAAAATATTCTTTAAAGGGATCTTTTCTAAAATAGTGAATTTGGTGCTTGCAAATCATTTTTCTTTTATGATTCTAGTTCTGTTACTAGCAGCTTAACTTTACTCATCCTTAATTCAGGAGTGGTCCTGCCGAATTAAGCTAAGCTTACATGTATGTAGGGTCAGCATTTTACTTCAAAACAAGAATTTAAGGAAACAGTGTTAATATTTAACTTAGATGCAGATTGTATTACTGAAAAATTAGAAGGTGCCATGTACTGGAAAATTACTATTTGTATTTTGTAGTATGGATATATTCATGTACTAGATTTACCTCAGGAAAGAGACTCTTAAATGCCTCTCGGGGTTGTTTCTGGAAAGAAAACATTGTCTTTAGAGATGTTTGCCAAACTCCCTTAATGAAAAGCAGCCCATTTGTTTTCTTTGCTTCAGGGTATATGCTGAGAGTAGTATAATTGTGCTTTTGCAGCTGTATTTCCTAACTGCTAGTTTTATGCTTGATGAAAGATGATTATTAATGTGCTAACAAATCTATGTATCATGATGTAAAAGTATCCATTACTGTAATATTAAAGATGATGGGCTGCTGCTTTGGTAAAACCTTTAAGGTTTCGTTTTCTTGAAATTACTATATATCAAAGGAATTCAAATGCATTTCAGGGGCTACTTTTCATGAATGATACCTCTTTCTAATTTCTGTCGCTGTTTATTTGTCTTCGGTACTTCACGAATATTTAGTCATATTGTTTACATTTCAGTACTCTAATACTAAACTTCCCGAAGAGTTCACATGAGCCTAGAAACAGTAATAGCCCTGGTGAGGGAGTCAAAAGGCCTAAATCTCAATGCATCCATTTATTTGTGTGCAAAGTGGAAGACTGCTGCTTCTGCTGCTTATGTGGTTTGGAGAACCCTGCCCTAACAGCTACTTCAGTACTGCTGCCTTCTGCTGACGCTTGCTGTAGACCGGTATCCTTTCTCATTTCCATTTGTTGCATCGTGACTTTATTCCCTAGGCAGAACTGCATATAATTTTACATCTCTGTTCTTTTATTTTTCTTTTATATTTTTTTCATAAATCTCCCTGAGGAAATACTGAAGCTACCTGATTGTCCTCCTCCCTTTCAGCCCTCTCCCAAAATGAAGCATATCCAAGCTTTTGTCTCTTCAGTGGTGTTATGCTTCTCTGGATGTTGTTATGATGTCCTGGGATGTATCTCTGTCCCCTGGGGCTGCCCTTAGCTATGTTACTTTGATTCCTTCTCAGTAAAGAGGAAGAACATAAGTTGTCCAAGGCACTTGGGAGGAATTGTGGGCAAGCTGAATGCATTGTCAGCACTCTGGTGACATAACTACAGAGGACAGGTTTTGTGTGCAGTCCAGATCATCTTGGCTTGTCTTGAAAGAAGCTATAACGTAGGTGAAGGAGTTTCACGAGTAGCAGTCAGCTTAGGAACAGTGCCTGAACTGGAAACAGAGCCACCTCCGTGGTGGAGGACCATCACAGTTAGCTGGCTGGGATACTCAGTCTGAGTGACGGCAGCAAGCAAAACGTCACTGGGTGACTTTTGGTTGCAGAGTCAGGATAGGCACAAGGAATGACTGTGAACTTGCTTCACTAGTTTGTACGGTCTTATCCTGATTTTTATAGTAAAAAAAGACATAATGAAGCTAAGAAGAAAGCTTTTTGGACTTGAGACCTTCGGTCACATACTTGTGTGGCTTACAACAAAGTCTGTGTGAATTCTTGCTAGCATCCAGACACGTGCTGTGAAGTTGCACATCTGTCTGTTTAGAGCCAATGAAGTCAGTGATGTTTCGCACACCAAACTGAATGAAGTGTGCTTGCTGTTGTCTGAGTTCAGTCTGTATCTCACAACCTTGTTTAATCATTTTATTTCCTAGATGATGGGAGTTCTTCCTTTCTTCAGATGTAACCCGAAACAACAGAATGTCAGTGTTATTTCTATGCATGTTGACAATAGTGATCACATTACTGTGGCTTTGTGTTTAGAAAATAGTTGAGAATAGCTTTTTAACACTTGTTTTATTTCATACCCATTGTCTAGATTTTTTTTATCCTTTTAAAAAGATATCTCATTTCATAGTACACACTGGGATGCAGACTGAAGGAGGCAGGGAAGAGAATAGTAATTTAATTATTTGCTGTTAGAATTGGAGGAAATATTGCCTAAATGTCAAAATAATTAGGTAAATTGAATTATGGTTTTAATGTACATCTGCTAATTTTCAACAATTTTTGTCATAATCTCTATTTAAACTGAATCTATATTTCAGACCTATATTTATTTTTCTAATACAGGAAATAGTAACTCCCATTATTATCGTGCTGTTTCCTTCCCGAGGTACTCATGAACTCCATTTCTATATGCTGTTTCCGTGGGTTGATCACAGTCCTTTAAAAATGGATTTCCTGAAACACTCTTTAACAATGAAGGAAGCATCATAATATAGTTTCTTGAAGAAGGATGCTGATTTCTCTGTATTTTTCTTGAAGATGCAGAAGGTTTTACTTCTGATAATTCTCTAAGTTGCATAAATTCTCTACCTTCTACAAGTTAGGCTGTAGTTAACGTAGCTGTTTGTTGTTTGAAACCATTACATCCTTCTTGGGGCAGGCTCAGTGCTGCTATGCTTAGCCGCAGAGCACCACACACTGTTGCAGCATCACCTCCTGAGTGCAGTGCATGGTGAGCTCTACAGCGGAGGTGTCTGAGATGGGTCAAGTGCCAGAAGCACTGCTGTCTTTCTCTGCACTGCAATTTTGTACATATGTTTCTGAACTTTAACCCAGGTCCTCTTGGAATCAATGGATTAATCCCCACCAGTTTTAGCAGAACACAGTGCAATCTAGTCAACGGCTGGTACAGACATAGCTGAAGGGTAACGTTCATTCATAGGTGATCTAGCTGGGGTGGCTTGTGTCCATTATTCAGAATCCAAGAAGTGCACTTAGCAGTGGTTCTGGTTAGCACTGTTACAGTGTTGAAGGAAAAAAAAAAAAAAGCGGCAACCATAGATAAGGTACATTTCCTTAAGGCTTCTAGTTATTATTGCTGCCTTTGTGATCCCTCATCTTCTGACACATGATGTCTGCAGTGCTCTAGGCGCTTATGACAAATTAATCTGTGGCACTACATAGAGGCATTAACTTACTGGGAGAAAAAAAAAATCCAACTGCAGTATATGACAAGTCCATTAGTTTGGTTTCTAAAACACAGAAGTATACATCTCCACACAAGTACTAACAGAAACAGAAACTGGAATGCCCCTTCTGGTGACTAATGCATTCTGGTTAACAGGGCAGTGCATACAAGAGCTACAACATGTGTGGGAATATTTTTCTCACAGCAAGTGAGCTGGGGACTCTAACCTTTATTCACTAGGTGAGACAGACTTAGCAAACACGTTAAATAACCTTGTTATTTAAGTTTTCTTACAGCAACCCTAATTAATGCATAACATTAATTATGGGGAAAACTAGTAGTATATTAATACTTCAGCAATCTCAAACAGTCAGTACACAATGCTTTTATGAGTTGGCTTGTTCACTTGCCCAACTTTGGGTTATAAAAGTGCAGACCATGAAACTGCTCATTGTTATCTTATAGCCTGGTCTTTCACATTGCAAAGGGTCAGCAGGCTGTGGTAATATCACACCTGGCCTCTATCGAATGATCCAAGATTTTAACCCCTGCTTTTGGATTGAGGATATGAGCAGTGCCTTCCTAGTGGCACTGCAGCTGCTAGGGTTCTGTGAAGAGTCGGGTCAGGAAAAAAAAGAGAGTGAAGAAATAAAGAAGCAGTACAAGGAAAAGATAGGTTTAAAGAGTGCATCTATTCATTCTCTTTGAGTCAGATATGCTTTTAATACTAGACTAATTTACGTAGGCTTTATAGTCTGGTTTGGCCTTACATGACACATTTTTGCTTCCCTGAATCTTTTTTTTCTTCTCTCTTTTCATTTATAATGATTATGATCTAGAGCTTGCAAGATCCTGTGAATAAACTAACAGAAAGAGCAGAAAAGGAGGACCTGCAGATTGAGAGCACCAAATCAGTAGAAGATCAGCAGAGTCAGTAAGTCACATGTCCTGTATCTCAAAATAATAAGTAATTTTATCTATAATCTACTTTCTCGTTGCTAAAGTCACCAAACATTTAAAACTAAAGATGTAGACACAGGTAGTCTGACCATACTAGCAAACAATAAGCTTAATACAAGCATTACTGAAATGATGTACTGTGTGTATCAAAATTACTAAACTTTATGGTGAGTTTAAGAGCTTGAAAAGGACCCATTTAACCTTTATATGTTACTCATTTTTCTTAGCCATCTCTTTATTTTTCTGCTTTTGCTTCAAATTTTCTTTAGTAAAAGAAGTGGTAAACAGCATCACATGGGAGAAGATATGTGAGCATTGTATTTCTCCCTTCAGCAGCGTCTCCTTACACCTGGGAATAGGATATGGATTCCTGATTGCTTTGAGCAGCGATTAGTTTTTGTAATGTATACGGCATTGGTTAGTAATCCAGCGAAGCAGGAGGTACTTAGTAAAAAGTACATCTAAGTGAACTGATGCTATCAAGGTTTGGGTTACCTGTAGCTCTGAGGTGAGAGAGAATTATGAATGGGCTGCTATAGAGAGAGAAGAACAGGAGAATGAGATGTGATCCCTCCCCTATGGGACCATCAGGATTCAGTTGCGACGAGATGCTACATTGATACAATCCTGCTGCCACCTGTTGTTTTGACTATCCATGGTTAAGTGAAGCACCCAGCTAAGGATCAGTTGTCAAAAAGCAGAGAACAGCTTGGCTGATAATTAGTGTATTTTGCTTGGCTATTTATAGTAACAGTTTTTGAAAGAGTTCAGTTTTTCAGGTTTTTTTGCTTGCTTAGATTTGCATCCACTGACCAAAACCAGTTTATAAATTGGTCAGGTTTGGAGCTAAGCAGATGAGAAATGACTTGGCCAGGTACCATTTGGCAGGTGGCTGTTTTCACAGCAGTTCCTTGAGTCTGATGCCTCTCACGTGACAATAATAGAGAATTTCAGAAACAATTGTTTTCTTCAATGTTGAAAATAAAATTCTAGAATAAATGCATGATTTATGCAAAATCTGTGCATTGGCATCTACCAGCAAATACATCAGATCCACGTAATAGTTTCACTGTTTTTTTACTTATGAATTATCTTTTTCCTTTCATTAAACTGGGTAAAATAGCATTTCCTTAAAATTTTGGTGTATCCATCAAAGCATAAACACGCATCTAAGATTCTAGAAGAATGATGCAAAGTAAAATAAAGCTTTTCAAATCTTCACGATATTTCCATTCATGCTAAACATTCATTATACTAGAATCTGGCCTGACTAACTTGTCTTTGTGTAAGAATTGCTTGTAAACCTTTGTGGGTTTTTTTTGTTTTCTTTTCTTTTCTTTATCGCAAGAGCTTTTTCATCAACACCACTGATTTGGTTCTTTAGAAACCTGGTGTCATGGGACAAAACTCACGTGATGGTTGTTTTTATTTAGTCACTGTTACAAAGTTAAAAAGACGGGTGCAAATTGTTTTTCTGTGGACCGGTTATACCTCCTTAGAGGTATTTATGAGAGCATATTCTGCTTTTCCAGATTTGGTCTATGCTTTTCATTACAGATAGGTAAGTGGTAGGTTTTGACAGTTGGTCTTCAATATTATTTTGGTTTTCAACAGACTTCTGCCAATGAAGCAATAAAATTTAACAACAAATCAGCATATACAGCAAATGCAGGAATCCACATGAATTAGTGTTTATTTGTTGTCGATATGATTCTATAATGATGTGAGCAAAAAGAGAAAAATATATGATAGCGTTAGAATTGTTTTCTCAATTTTTTTTCTTACTCTTTCAAATTAAGGTTGATTTCATTAGATGAGGAGAGCCATACCAAGGAATCAGACTATTCAGGTATTCTATTTCATGTGTTCATAACTTCCTAAATGCTATGATTTATGTTGTTTTCATTTCTGTTATTTAATATACGTTCAGCTTCAACAAGCAAATCCATATAAATGCATAAAACTTAAGGCCAGGAAGATCTGTTAAACATAATATCTTATATATTGTATCCTAATGCATTTCATTCAATTACTCTCAGACAGGTCAAATAGTTTGTCTTCCAAAGAGTAATTCTTACACTGGGCATGTCCTCAAGGAAGAGATTTTCTGATTAGTAGATGTCAAGACAAGGAAAGTATGCCACTTACCTTGCTAGTTTACCCCAGTGATTAAATATCCACTCTGTTAAAAACTTGTTAAATTTGGTGGAACTTCTGGCTAAGTTAGGCAAAGTCCTATTCAGCTGCTGACAATGACCTGGTGGGAGGTTATTATCCAGTGACACAGCCAGGCTCCAATTGGAGGTGCACAGTGAAAGAAGGGGAGACAGTGGACACAAGTGACAAGAAGGAAATTCTGGTCAGATACTCAGAAAAAAGCTTCACTTTGAGCGTGGCAAAGCGTTTGCAACAAGTTCCCGCAGAAGCTGTCGAATCTTCATCCCTGCAGATGTTCAAGACTTGACCCATCCCAGGGAAACCTGATCCAGCTTTATAGCTGGCTGTACTCTAACAAGGGGCTTGGACAAAATGACTCCCAGACATCCTTCCAGCCTAAATTATGCCATGGCTTTATAGTATATTTTATCTAATAAATTAACAGAGAACCTTTCAACATGGAGTATTTCATCCTCCATAAAGGTGCTTAAAAAGTACTCAAAACTCCCCTCAAACCTTCCTCTTGATAGGCTAACCATATTAATGTCTTTAAGACATCTTCTCTAGACCTTTAGTTTTGAAGCTTTTGTTTCCATTCCACTTTCCAACATTCCTTTTAAAATTTGAAAAATACTACTGTACAAGACATTCCTGATGTTGGTCTCACCAATAGTGTTTCTAGAAAGTAAAATCACATTCCTTTTTCCAACTCATCACCTTCCTTTTTGTATTTCCAGGAATATTTCATTTTTCAGTAACATCATATTAGAAGCTCATATTTGATTTTGTCGTTGTTTATAAAAACTCAGGTCGTTTTGGTCACAGATTTCCACGACTCATTCTTCCATTCTGGAGCACAGCTAGTATTCCTTATTCCTCAAGATATAACTTAAGGCTTAGTGGTATTAAATTCTCCCAGCTTGACTATAGAAACTCAATGACTGGCCTGAATGACCACCTCTAACAGTCTGTTATAGTTGTTTGTACGTTTTATTCAAGAGGGATTCTGTGTTTACTTCCAGATGACTGTTAAAGCCATTGAAAAGCAATGGAAATAACACTAAACCTTGCAGATCTAAACTAGAAACACTTCTACTTTGCAGTTGTTTCTGCTAACAACTTTTTTTGACATCTGTTAGTTGTCATGTTCCTAATCTATTCAATATGTTCCCTATAGTTATTATGCAGTGCTAACTTTTTAGCTGGAAGACTATGCAGTGCAAAGTCAACTTGTTTCTAAACAAATATCTTCACTAAAATAAGCTCACAGTTTCATCAAAGAATGGAATTAGTCATTTTGTGTTTTTTTTTTTTTTTAAACTAGGAATGCTTTCCATAAAAATACCTTTTATTATAGGAGCATTTATTATGCTCCTATTCTTTTATCAAATCAGTTAATGTTTTGCCTTGGAGTAATGATGAGCTATGAGCGCCTAGTTACCTACAGTTATTTGAATCACCCTGTTAATTACTGTTGTTGTTTGAGTGTTTTTTAATAGTGGCACCATATTAGGACTTTTTTGGTGTTCTGAAGTTTCACCCATTTCGCAAGTAATCAGTCAGATCAAATATCTGTTTTACCATATATTTTAGCGTTCCTGGATGCAAAATCTGACTTCTAAAATATTTTATTAGCAGATGTTTTCTAGAACCTTTCTCAATTATTTACAGACTGTAATATATTTCAGCATCATCCATAATGTAAATACCTTGTTCTGTCTCTTTCTGCGTCACCTTTAAAAGGAATTGAAGTATTTTGTAATACCTCTGCTAAATTTTTCCATTTCCCTATACTAGTAAGTCTAAGTTGTTTTTTTTTTCTTGATGTACTCTGTACATCCTAAAATAACAGACATAGCACTGCTAGTGATGGAGCTGTTTCTTCATAGCATTCCTCATAAACTGCTCCTATTTCATAACTTCCAATTTGTATCATTTGCTCTGCATTTGCCTTTAATGTGCTATGGCTGTGTTTAAGATTGGTTCCATCATATATGCCATTCAACTGACGTATGGTCAAGAAAGGCAATTTAAGGAATGACAAGGTCCTGGACACTTTTGTGCTCTCTCCTGCCCTGTGCGAGTACAAGCTTCTGAATAAAATAAAATAAAAAATCTCTGCTTCTGCAGAAAAGCAGAGACCTGTCTGATTCTTGCAGTTGCCTCAGCTGGGTGCACCTAGCCTGGAGATGGGCTTGTGTGGCAGTTGGTAATTCAAAGGAAGATCAGAACTTTGACTTCCTTTAAAATGCTTATATCTAGGTTGGGTCTTTCATCAGTTGCGATGAGGTTAATTTTAAACATGAATACCAACAACTGTTGCATGTTGAACTTACAGTGACATTGTTTATGAACATATATTCTTGTGCCAGGTGTAATTTGACATGTTTATGGATCTTGATTACAGCTGCCGATGGCAAGGATGCCCTATCCAAGTTACAAGGAAATTGTAATCACAAGCAGAACTCAGGTGAAGTGTCTTAAGAAAACTACTTCTAAATATATATATCATAATTGTCAGTGTACTGCAGGTCTTCTTATGTTACTTTCTAATTTTTTTTTATTTCCTGCTCTTAGGTGCCATAGATGACTTATTAGACCTACAACCTGAAGAAAATGGTATGAAACATTTGTGTATATCTCTTTCATTTGCCTTTCCATTGCAGGCTTCAAGTATAATTTTAATCCTAGATGTTAATTGTTTTCCTAATCTAAAGGGTTCATATGTTTCTGAATGAAATTGTTCAGTTACGGTTTTTAAACAGTGTTAAAAGAAGCTCAGCTTCATAAACCTACAGAGGCACTAAAGCTGATGTTAGAATATAAAGTATACCTTATTGGTATGCAAGAGATGATTCAAGGTTATATTGCATTTTCCCCATTAAAGTAAGTTCCACTGTAAACCTACCTTTCCTATAACTTTTCAAAATCTTTTCTTTTTAGTTCTCTTTTTGTACCCCAACCCTTCACTTGGCAATACTTTGTAGCCACAAGATTTTATATCAGAAATGGACATATAAGAAACAAATGATTAAATCCTCTTAGAAAACATGTAAGAACAGGTAACATTTTCAGCCACGTAGTTAATTAAATCTGCTGTGCTTTTCTCAAATACCCATGCAAAAGCAGTCTTTAATTCTGGACTCTACTCCTATTGTTAAACTTCTGTTAGATTAGTGACAGCTCAAGGGGATATGCTGTACCAAAGGGGCTGTTTTACCATGTAACATATGAAACATCTAGGCAAAAAAATTGTATTGAGTTCTCACATGGAGTAAGGATATTGCTCATAGTTTCTTTATTTGCTCTTCACTTCCTTCATCTCAGAAGAATGAGCAAAAGCAATCATAAGAACAACAAAAAGAAAAACCTGTGGCAAGGCAAAAAAAACAAGCAAAGAAAAAATCCCTCCATGTGGTTTAGTCAGTCAACCTGAGAGTGTTATTTGGAGTATTTAAGGCACTGCCTTCATGTCGGGTAAGGAACAGTGGATTTGCAAACACTTTGACTTTGGATTTGCCACAAGCAGTCTCTTGCACTGTGGGGAAATTACGTCTTCACTCACGAAGGCAAAAACAGGGGAAGTATCCTCAGCTACCTGTGCAGATAGCAGTCCTAATCTGTGAACAGATAAGGTAGTGATTACTTCTTTTCTGTGGTTAATAACAAAAAGGTCAGTGTGTGGCCTTTTTCCTCCTGGTTTTCCCCTTAATCATTTGCATTCCTTCTTGGACCTTCTTAGAGCAGATATAGATAATGCATACAATTACTGGTCATACAAGTTTAGCCTTGTCAGTTAGAAGTGTTTTCCTTTTTTTTCTTTCTTTTTTTTTTTTTTTAAGTGAAATAGCTATGTCAATATGAAAGCAGTTGTGGGACAGCTACATCAGATAAAGATGCTTATGTTAATGTTATGATATCAGCTGTCTACCCTAATTTCACACAATAGCTAGCTTTAGGCTAGTGAATACTGTATTATTTTAATTGCTCCCAAACACACTTTTTTGTGTGTTTCAGAAGGTAGTAGTCTTTATCCTGTATTTCAGACCATGTATCATTGTAAATATTTTTCATTTCTCTTCCTATGAATATTTTCAAATACTAGCAAAATAAGGCATCTTTGCAAAGGAGCATGAGGATTGTTAGAGGCTTGTTCAAATAAACACAAAATAGAATATAGTGACATTGGTTTTTTTTTTCAGTGTTTTACTGGAAGTTTTTTGTTTTTTTCGTGGACATTTATAAGATAAGGGGCAGCATGTGAAGGCAAAGAAGGGATCTTGACTGTGAAAATGGGCAATGAAAACAGAGAAACAGGAAAAGAAATAATAGAAGTTTTATGGGTGAGGTGAAAAAGTCCATATCATTCTAGTAATCTAGCAGATACCACATGAGTAATGTCTTGATAAGCAAGACTGGTTTCAAGATAACTTTTATTGCAAACAAGTTGAGCTTACTGCTGTTTACTTGGGGTAGTCTCAACATAAGCATCACCCTGTCCTCCCCTACTCTGTGTGCATTTTCTCCCCAGGAAAACCAGAAAGACTGCTGAGACACGAAGTATGTCACTCTTCTTTTCTGGTGGTCACGTGGAGTACAGCAAGATCTAAGTGCTCTTCAGATGTAAATCTATATGTTTTGCTTTCTCCCACAGTAATAATGGGACTACTGCAATGGGATAGCCAAATGAAGCACAGTTTCGCTCTGAGCCGTGTTGCTGCAGAACTTCTGTTCCATTATAGTAAACGTAATTTGTGGTTAGGCACACTATTGGTGATATGTTTCAACAGATCTGTTACTGAGGATGCTCACGTATGAATCTCCTTCCAAGTTCATGAAGGGGCCTAGTGAAAGCAGTTTTGAGATGGTGCTGTCCAGTAGAAATCACAGTTCTTACATGTCTTAGAAATAGTAATTGTCTTTTCCCTATGGAAGGACACACCCCTCTTCCTCACATGATGGAATAGCTACAAGCTTGGGAGAATTATAGGTGCTGGGAGAACATTCACATTCATTGCTATTTATCTGAAATTTGGAAAGTGCTTGAAAGTTCATGAGAAGAAGTTGTTTTATGTGGTTTTAGTTATAGTCTAGTGGGAATATTAGAAGAATTGATTTGTTTGTAAAATTTCTGTTTCTAGTTTTTTGGTCCTGTCAGAGAATATAAAATGTAAATTAGAAAGGAGCTGAACCTCAGTGTTAACTTCAGCAATTTAAAAAATCCTTGTATTATGTGTTGGCTTATTTGTTTCTTAGTATGTAGGTGTGTATGTTGACTCATCAGCCTATTTTTAAAACAGTTTTGTACTTTTTTTCTCCTATGACTCAAATTCAGCCATTTCATTACAAATGATTACAGCTTTTATAAGAGAATTTTCCTGAGAAGGTAGTTGCGTTTAAATCAAATGACCTGTTGCTCTGATGGCAGCCACTTTGCTGCTATCCATCCTTTATCCCAACCCAGAAGGGTTAAAACATCTTTGCAAGCTGTATGCAGCTTGGAGAGCTCAGCTGACCTACCAGAACTTTGGAAAACTGAAGTTGTTTCTGCGCCTTACCACAAGTTTGAAATGAGTGTAATTAAGATAAACTGATCTGGGTTTTAGTAGCATAGCATTATCAGCGTTGTTAACCACCATTTTTGTCCTCCACATACTCCCACAATGGAGCTCTAAATGTTTCCAAGTAAAATAACACTTGGGATTCCTTGATAGTTCTTTCACTCTCCAAACATTTTGTAAGCTAGAGAAAAGGATTGTAATCCTGGTTACAAGCTTCATTTATTTTATATAACTGTTTAACATTTCTAAAATAAGAAAAAAATGGCTTTTAAGGAATGTCAGCTTAAGATTCCTCTGCTGCAGTTCTTGGTACTAGGAAAAACTAACAAGGGTAATCAGAAGGAAAGTGGCCGCAGTTACTTCTCAGTGGCCTAAGAAAGAAAAAAAAGAGTTGCTATAGCATTGAACAGTGTAGAAATCTCACTTTGTGTGGAGTAACCTGTTCTCGTGGGGAAAAAAATAACTCAAGCAATGAATAGAAGGTCATAAAGGCTGTCTTAAATATGTTCTCACAAAATTCTAGAATCATCCCCGACTGTTCTTTATTTTCAGTTTGTACCAATCTGATGTTTTTTTGAGAGGAACTTTATATGATGCATCAAAAAGCAACATAAAAGTAGTTTTCTCCAATGCTTTTAAGTATTGGACTATGTAATGGTTTTGGTGGGACATTTAATAGATTCTTAAGTGTATTTGTAGTGTTTTTTAATGGGAAATGAGTCTGAACGGTGAAGTTATCTAAGAGAATCAAGGAATAATTTGTTGCCTAAGCTACAGCCCAGCTGTTCAAGAGAATTGGTTCTAAAAAAGAAAATGACAAATATTCACAGAAAAACATCCCATCTCAGTTAATATATAAAAAATAGATTGGGTATTTTTTAAATGTTCCTTCTGTTCTTTGATTGTTTAAAAATTGATTTATCTTTACTCTCTGTTTTGCTCTGAGACAGCATCAAAGGATCAGTTTGTGAGGCCCTTGGAGTCGGAACCTAGTGATAAGGATGACATGGTGTTACTGAATGAGATCCTCAACGCTTCCTCCCTGGATGAGGGGGAATTCAGCAAAGAGTGGACAGCTGTTTTTGGACAGGTTGCGCTTACTGATCTCACCATGAACTCTTCTGCTGGAGATGAGGAGAACACTTCATCGTCCATGGCATCAACACCATCAGGCTATTTGCCCTCACAGCTGTTAGACCAAAACATGAATGACTTGCAGTCATCTTTACACGGTGAGAGCTCATCTTGGTTTGTTAGATCTTTGTTTCTGCTTTTGGGCTTTAGAGTATGTCTTTTTGCTACTTGTAAGAGTGGTGTTGTCTTATATCGTGTCAGAGCTGCAGAAACCCTGAAGTTAAAGTAAGGTGTGGCCTGGAGAAAAATATGTGTATTTGTTTTTCAAGCCCTGCTCACTCAGTGTTGAATGAATTAGTCTAAAGCCTGAAGTACAAATAATTGCCTTGTATATTTTCAGTAAACTTTCTGAAATATTCTGTAGGCCTTTGAGACATTTTTTCTGTAATAGACAATATGTTTTGAGTAGGTTTTACTGTTTAAAACACAGCTGCTGTGTCTGTTAAGGAGCCAAAGAACCAAAAATGATTACTGTATTTTGTCTGGAAATACTATTTTTAAACAACTTAATGAAAATCAATTGCGTTCTTTCGCTGCCTTATTTTTAATGCATCCAACACTGTTGCAATGTAGGTATGTGGGTAAGGTAGAATGGATTGTGTTTCATCCTAGCAACAGGTGGATTCCTCTCGTAGGCTGCATTTCTGCCTACCACTGCAGGTAACAGCTCCTTTTCTCCACCTTGTTCTGTGCTGTTCATTTTCTTGGCCTTTCCAAGTTGCTGCTGTGGGGAGGGGAATATGTGGGAGGGATACTGGGGGAAATCTTTCCTATTGCTTCTGTGCCCTGGGGGAGGGAGGCGGATGGTAATGAGCCAAAAGTAACTACCATCATCCTCCCCACCACCCTCAGCTGCCAGCTTAGATTTCTCTGTAGGGCATTGCAAGCTAGGGGAGAAGCTTGGCATTTGGGGCCCTGCCCCAACAGTCATTTTCATCTCGTTTGGGGAAGAGCACTGTAGGGAGACTAGCAGACTGATTTCATCCTGAAGGCTACTTCTTGGAACCCATGAAACTCGCACAGTCACACATGCTCTGAAGTGACCTGTGCCATTTTGGCAAAAATAAGAAAGTTTAAGTTATAATTAATTCAGATATAACTCCCTCCCCCCACCCACCCAAATGCAAATACTTGGGTTCACTGACTTCAATGATTAGATGGGAACTGGGCAAGTGACGTTTGCAGTGCTGCGCAATTTTGTGATGATATATAGGAGGATATATATATATATACAGGATATATATATAGTGATATATGCATATAGGAGTATGATTAATAGAGCAAAGAGGGACTGGAGAGGATTTGACTCCATAAAATATGAACAGAAAAAAATCACGAGGTTTAGTCATTGCATTGTCAAAATGAACAGTTTCTGACCAGAAGTAGACATGCTATCTACTGAAAGGAGAAAAAGGAGCAATGAGAAACATCTTTTTTTGATATAGAGACATAAATTTTAAGCAAATAACTAAAAATAGCAGCTATATTATGAGATTGGATTGTGTTTTGTGTTATTATTATTATTATAGCTTAGTTTTTGCATGTTTTTAAATGTAAACATGATTTTGAAGATAAAATATTTTTAAGGTGTAAGTGGCAAACAGACTTGTGTATCCTTTCTGATCTCTTTTATTTGCATGAGAGAGTGACATTGGCTGTGTTTTTGCCACTTCAAAATCAGAAGTCAGATATATGGCATTCAAGAAACACTAGAAATAGAAAATCAGTTCCAGTCAATATAATATCCCAGAATTGTTTTGAATAAGAAAAAATATAAATATGTATTAAAAGAGTAAAATATGTTGATGTTTTCAAATGAATTTCCAAGGTTTTGGCAGAAGATCATAGTAATTGATCTACTGGCATTTGAAAAGTCACGGCTAATCAACTCCATGATTGTATCTGATAATCAGCATGTTCCCAGATGACTCTAATTGCCAAGTGAAATACATTATTTAAACTAACTTTTACAGAATATTTTTAATTCTTTCCTTTTTTTTAACTGAAAGTGAAATTCTGTCCATTTGTGTTTCAACTTGAATTTTAAAGTGCATTTAATTTCACAGCACTTCTTTCATAATTTGACCTTGCCAATAAATTTGGGAACAGAGACTATTTAAAAAAAAAAAAAAAATACTAACTGCAGAGTAAACATATCTAAACATTAAAGCTGAAAAGATCAGAGAATATGATTTATGGATATTTTACTGAGGACCTGTGATACGTATTTTATACTGCTGTACTCTTTTTTCCCCTAATTGATAATGCTTAATAATTATTCAGTGTGAGGTGCTGCAGTAGAGCCTAGATGGTGCATGCTTCCTGTGTGAATTTGGCCTTAAGACCATAAAGATTCTTAAAACTCACATGCTTAACTTTAAGCACATTAACTTTTCTATTAACTTCAGTGGGATTACTTACTTATTTTACGTTAAGCACACTCATAAATCTTTGGGGCTTTGTTTTCTCTCTGCCTCAGATCTTAATCTGTAAAACAGGCACAATGCTATGCAGGTTATAAACTGTTACGCTCAGGAATTCCCAGCTCCAAGTTTTCTCTGGCTGTATTTATGGACAGGATCTAGCACAATGGGACTTTGAGTTGCTATGGGACTACCAGGTGCTGTTTTAAAATATGTATAAATATTAGAAACAAAGCATGCTCCCAGCAAATCTTTTATATTCCGCTCCAGATACAGCTTTGTAATTTGGTTGCCTTGCCATTTTATTCAGAGAGCATTGGCTTTCTCTTTCATAATGTAAATAGCCCCCTTTACTTACTTACACCACTGAGAATTCCTCTTTATATTACCTACACATGGTCGTGTTCTGGTTGGTAAGAAAATGTGCAGCGCACTGCTTCCATTTCTAAATTTAATTGTGGTAGCTTTTGTGAAGATGCTAGCTGAAAAGTAAGCTGTTTGGTTTCCTTGCTGTCTCAACGATAATCTTTTGTCTAGTCACGTAATGAATCCATCCTGTGAACAGGCAAACCAGAGTAGGCGTAGGGCCAGCAAGAGCTTGCGATTTGATAAAGACTGCAATTTGGTTTTGAAAGGCAAAGCTTTTGTTCTCTGTAACTCACCGTGAGCGGACACTAAAAATAAAATCCATGAAAGTATTTCATAAAAAAGCAGTGGCAATCTTTCCCAAAACCTTCGTTACAAAAGCATCAGCTATTTTGTGGAACACTTTGGGCTGGATTTTTTTTTTCCTTGGTTAAGTCCTTTTTGTTTTCTACGTGGTGCTTAAGCTAGCTGTGTTCTAATGAACAGAGAACTGGAGCACAGCATCGCTCATGGACATGCTGCTTGCCAAGACTCAGGCCAGGGAGTCAAAAGGAAGGCCCCAAAGGAGTTAGGTGCCCTGCAGTGTTTTGCCTCATGGTTTGCCAGTTCCATCAATGCAAACTCACCTCGGTGAGTCCTTAGGGAGACAGCTCCTGACCTCACTGAAGGCAGTGGAACGTGCACAGGATGTTTCTGAGCAGCACTCCCATTCACTTATATGAAATTTGGATTTGGCCCTGTTCATTTCAGCCACTCAATTTATCCGTTGCCATCCATGATATATAAAGCACTTTCTTGCGATATATCTGGAAAGAAACAAAAGCATTATACTTTTTCTCTAGTTGTTTGTAATCTCCTCTGCCAGTCTTCTCTTGTGTAACACAAGAGAGAAAATGCCTGAAAAAGTATGTCATTCTGAAGTGGTAATGCCATACTTTTGTATTAGTTATGATTCAAATTTGCTTATTTGAAAGATTAAACTCTTAAAACCTCATTTTTAGGAGGCACAGGCTGGCTTATAAGCCATTATCATCTTTGCCTAGAACAAATGTTTGTGAGCCCTCTGCATCCAGATTTTGAACAAGTTTTTGTTTCCTCTCCTTGGAGATACAGAGGATGTTTGTGGCTTAAAATTCCCTTTTTAAGCTATGTGGTTTTATGGAAACATTCTTCTTGCCCCCTTTTAACAACACTGCTTGGGCCTCGAGCCCTTTAGAGTCAAGGCCAGATCAGGGAGTGAAGGGAATAATCTGTTAGAGGAAGGAAGGGTTCCTGTGACTTAGCAGCTGTTGCAGGAGCTCTCAGGATGCTGGGTACCAATATTTGACAGCAGCCTCAAAAATGGAGAAAGTAAGGGGAGAAAGGAAGAAGAGAACAGAAAAATGATGTGAGAGCATGAACTTGTAGACTGAATAAGGAAATGCTAGCTCTATGTACAGATGAATATCTTGTTTCTGATACTGCAGAGTTAGATATAGCAGCTCCCTGTGATGGACAGATAATTGACCAGGCAACACTTAGAGGAGACAAAGTTGAAATAAGAAATAAAAGCTATCTATACAGGCCTGTAATGTAACATTGGTGTTAAAAATGTGACTGTTTGTCCTCTAAATGTGATAAAGCATAAGAATTTAAATTCCTTAAACCAGGGATAAAAATGCGCCATTATTTCCTAATATGTATCCACGCTATGCCATCCCTAGTTCACTTTGCCAGCCTAGAGCATCCAGCTTCAATAACTGTAGTTATCATTACTCTCTTGTGGATATAGAATATGCATGTAGGAACAATAAATTGTGAGTACAGTTTCACTTTTTACCATATAATTGCTCTCTCCCTGCTGAGAAGATCCTTACAAATGAAGGATAACTAAAAAATATTCAATTAAAACCTAGTTTTAAGTTAACTGTAAACAGTGCATCTAGAATTAAATTCTTCAGGTTATTTTGCAACAAATGAACTTTTTCAGAATTAATCATTTTAAAATTAATTTAAAAACAAGGCTCACAAAATACTTGTTTTCTGGAACAGTTGGAATGAAAGTCTTTGGAACTGTAAAAGTAAAGGAATGAGGAAAAAATGTTTAGTATGTATGATATTTTTGCCCAAATGTAACTGATATTCTTTGCTCTACAGCTATGCTTGACTTGATTACTGTACCGGCATTTCTGTGAACCAGTATTAGCTGTGATTGGATAAAAGAATTGAGGGGGAAAAAAAAGTCTTTGTTTAGACATATTAAAGGTTTGAGAAGAGTACAGTTACTTGGATCTGGAGATGAAGAAACCACTCCACAGCTATTCTGTTCTGTTTTCTGCAGAATCTGACTGTTGATTTCTCGTGTATGAGGAAAGATACAAATGGCCATAACCAAAACAGAATACTCTGCTCCATCAGCTGGTGTGAGCTCTGTGCTGCTAGACAGCGGGGTGGCAGAGTTGACAAAGTAATTCTTAACACTAACGCTGCTATATTATTGAATCCTAGGATGGGCAGCTAACAGTGGGAGCCCTCCATCTATACCACAGCCAGCACAGAAACCAAACAGCCTGAATGTGAACGCTAACAAGACGCCAATGAAAGGTGGTAAGTCATTTAGTTCTTCAGTTATTTAGCTTTTCCTGTTTAGCTGTGACTCATGCATCTTTCTAGCCTTCCCACCTAATCTAACATAATAAAACTTATTTTTGTAATAGTTACATATCAAGAGTCTTGTGCTTACTGACGAATTACTCTTTCGGTGTCAGTTATACATATAATACGTGTGTATCTGTGTATTGTTTGTAGGCTTCAATGCTGCTAATCTGTCAGAAGAGTAGTGTGCTATATATATAACAAGGGAGCTGAAACAACAGTTTCTTCTACTCCTTTAATTTTGAGTCATACAGAATAGCATCTGCATGCACTTAGTCTAAGCTAAACGCTGTTTTGAAGCTCTGGGAAGACTCTGTGGCTAAAATACAGGCTACTGATAAGGCAGAAGAGCCCTGATTACAGATTTTGTTGATAACATGCATCATATCAGTAGTCAAATGAAGCAATTCACTTGTGGCAAGTGAGCCAAGAGTCCTGTCATCAACTGATACCAAGCCCCACTATTTTGACTAGTGTTTTTTGGGTAGGCAAACTAGGAGGACATTGCATCCTTGTTGCCAGTTTGCAGTATATTTTCTGCATTCATATTCAAACAAAAGCTACGTGAAAGGTGTTCAGTGCAGAAGGAAGGAGCAATGTGTATTCCTTCCCCTGCCTCCTGGGATTAAAAGACTGACTAATTTCAGCCCAGTAGAAAAAGATGGTTAAGATGTTTTGGGAGCTCTTTTGGGAATGAGTGAGATGTCACAGCCACAATAGCTTCACCAGAAAAAGGAACAGCCTTCAGCTACTTCAAAATCTGTGTTTGTGAAGGTGACATATCTTCTAGCCTTGCAGACACGAAGATGGAAATCATGCCAAATTGAGCCTATTCTGTACGTGAATTCCTCATAGCACAAAGGGTGCTTTCATTTAGCATGCAACGTTATCTTTCTGAGTAGAATAGCACATCTCCACATCTTATTTCTCTATGAATATAATGTTTGTTAAGCATGAGATCACAAAAAAAGAAAGTGGTGATGTAGCTTCTTTATAGCAGCCAAACTCACCTCCTCTTTAATTTGAAAATCTACCTTTTTGGAACAATCAGGTTCCAAAGGAAGCAGGAAGGTAGGAGACCTCTGCAACATCTATATGTCAATATAGACACAATAGATGCAATAGTCCAGCTGTTGCTGGTATTCAACATATTCCTGGTTCACTTTGTTTTTTTAAATATAAATCAAAAAATATACCCTAATACCAGAAGCCATACTTGGGACATGACTAATGACATTGTATGGTCATATACAGGGGGAAGAGGACAGTCACATGAACTGGATTTAGGTTAAGGAATTCAGGCCTGTAAGATGGTAAGGTAAAGTAGAGTTTGCTTAGCTTTTGGTTTTTCACAGGCCTGCAGGTGCACACACAAGTAAAATACCTTTCACTAAACAAAGCTAGACAGAGAGAGATTGTTTCTATTTTTAATTAAAGTGTTCCTGTACTTATCATGGCAGGAGGTATATAAAGCGCACAGGCAGCCAGATGTAAAACATTCATTCTTACTAAAGTTCGATATTCTGTTAAAGGTGGTGTTTTAACATGTAATCACTCATTCTGATTTTCTTGTCAGAAGTGCCCTTAGTAATAAATTAAACAACAGCATGGCGTTTGTTTGACCTCAGTCAAACTTTCAGTCACTTTTGTTTTAAAATAGCTGACAAGCAAGAATTCCAAGTTTGTACTTTTCCTTTTTCTTTTTTTTTTTTCTTTTTCCAGAACCTACAAGGAATCCTAAAGACTTGACTGCCTGGTTCAGTCTCTTTGCTGACCTTGACCCGTTATCCAATCCTGATGCTGTTGGGAAAACTGATAAAGAACATGAATTGCTTAATGCATGAGTCAGCTGCCTATGGTAACTCACATTCTTCCATTCATCAATGCTATTTTTGGGTTTTAAAAAAACTAAATGAAAACTAGTATGCTGTTGTGAAACTATGAAGTATGTGCCATGATAACAAAACTAAAGGGAATAAATCCCCTTTTATATACGTACAGTTATTTGCTCTTGTTTTGTATAAAGACTTAGCATTTATTTTCTACGTGGATTTACAAAAATGAGGTTAAGAATTAGGGCAGATTTCTTGCCAAATTAAATTATCTGCTGAAACACTGTCTTTGCCTGAGGTGATGCAGAGCTAACACTGGAGTGAAATACAAATTGCAAACCTATTTTTTTATAATGTTTCTTGAGTAAATTAAAAAATACATATATCATGTAACTAAGGAGGCTGCATGCGTCAAACATCTATCACATCTATAATATATATATATTACTGCTATGTCAAGATGTCAACTGAATTTGTTTTGTTAGTACTCACAGTGAAAAATCTGTGCTGGAGCTAATTATAAGAAATACATTTGGGTCTATGCAGCCATGGAAATTGTGCCCTTTCTGATTTAAATTATTAGACAAACTGTACTACCTAAACGGAAGTATTACCCAAAAGGCTTATTTTCTGACTTTTTTTTCCATTGCACCAACAGAATTTGCACCTGTTTGCAGAAGTTTCTTGCAACTGATGATTTACCATGCCTTCAAAACATATTTCTGTTCAGAGTGTTTTTCATCAAATTTATTTCTGAAGCATGTATTATTTTGAGCTTGTTGTGACATTAACTCTTTAATAAAATGATTTTGACAAAAAAATATATTTTATTCCCCCTGGAATGTTGGTGTGCTGTTGAATTGGTATGTAACAAGCATCTGAAGATAACATATAACTAGTTTTTAGAGAGTACCTAATAATTCATATCATTAGCTCACACTGTTTCTGAATAGTGATGCAGTAGGACAGTAAGAAAATCTGAACTTGATGGTCTCTCTTTGCCTCCCTTCTCTCCTTTTACAGTGAAGGAAGGTGAAAAGGATGGCAGAAGGTACAATATCACAAGTTCTGCATGTTTGCTATGTGTACCGTATAGGATCTGCTTTGCAATTTATTATATTTAGCCTTTTTTAATTCAATTTATTTTTCTTTTACATTGATGAAGTTTTTCATCCCCGGTTAATTTGTGTGCTCAGTTAGTTAATCCATTTCTCATGGTCTATTAGATAACTACGTACCTGCATTGTAAGCCTCAAAATAACTTTGTAAATATAGAAGTTATCAGAACCGGCCTGCTTCTCAAGCACAGCAGAACATCATCTGGTGGCTGCACTGAGCAGTATTAATGTGTGTTTGATATGTTCTAGCTAAAAAGCTACATGCTACATAGTGGACGGGTAAGCTGGACTGACTGGGATCCACCTGACTGAACCCTCAGCAAGTTTAATCACCTCTGTACAAATCTGTAATGTTCAAAATCCTTCTTAAGGTGCCACATAGCTGGAAAGTCTCAAGGTACTTCCATTTTTGCCAGAGATGTTCTTCAGCTGTTTAGCAGTGTATTATACTGGATAATGGGCAGCCTGGTCTTCTCTTTACGGAATACCCAGCCCACTGATCCCCAACAGTAAGGCCATTCTGTTGTGTGCCAGTTAAGACATGGAAGCTGATACAGACATGGATACCTAACTGTTTGCAAAGATCACTGTTTTCCTGCTGCCTGGTGGTGGCAGCTCCTTGCTCAAAAAGCTGTCACCTGTGAAGTCTCTCCTGAGATGTGTAACTTTCTTGAGCATTAGGGCTGTAGCCTGAGGTCCTGACTTAGAGCTGCCGTCTCTGGCATTAAGGAAGGCATCTGCAAAGAAGATTAACTGGGAAACACCTAACACTTATGCTGAGGTGCATTTACACTTATGAGTACTAGTTTGCACTCAAAACACAGGATGTTTGCCTGAAATCCTCTTCATCTCAAACAGTAATTATCTGCAACACCAAAAATGTTAGCAGCTCTAGGAATAGACAGGCTGCTGGCATTTTCAGCCCAGCTTGGTTAGCACTGAAATCATCAAACAGATTCTTGCAACGTTAAGCAAGTCTGTGGTTACTAAACTTGTTTTAGATTATGTTTGTCTCAATACTTGTTAAAACACTTCTGGACGATCTATTCTAGCATTTTTAATGGCTAAAGCAGTTCTGATAAAAGCAAAGGTGAGGCTAAAATATGGCCTATATTCAAAATAGCTAACTGTACTTTAAGTTAGAATTAAGACTCAGAAAATGTTCGTTTTTACTTTTTGGTCACAGATTCTAGACTTTCAGGATGTTTAAAACAAACAAACAAAACCCTCCTGTCTTCATTTGGAAAATTAAGGACATTGCACAAGTTTCAGCTAAATGTGTTGTGAATCCTTGTCATGTTTTTAGGTAGAAAAATAGCTGAATAATCATCCTTTTTACACAAGAGAAACCACAGCTGAAGGTGTTTTTTACCCCAAGCAGCAATACTGATTGGTTCATATTATGCATTTTCTTGTAATATGTGATTTTTTTAAATTAAAGTTAGCTTTGAATTTTGTGCTTTCTGCCTATGCATTTTTTCACATTTTTAATTTAAAAAAGAAGCCAGAGGTTTTTAATACATAATTAAATTTGCTTAAAGAAAAGCAATTGAAATCCCCATGTACAATGCATTACTATCACGATCATTATTTAAGTAGAAAAGTAGAGCAAGAAAAGAAACACCCTGCAAATAGCTATTTTTTTAGGCAGAAAAAATCTTAATTGCAGTTACAAACAATACTTCCTTAATCAGAGAGAAGTGTATGGCATACACTTCTCTGTGCAGTCTGGGCTCCAGAGTAACTCCAAGCCACAGTGCCATTGTTATAGGATTTTCTGTGATGTGTGTGCAAGCTCAGCAGTAATTGGGACAACAGGGTAGTTAATCATCCTGGTAAAATTACAGATTGATTGTTCTACACACATAATGTTCATCTTGATTTAATATGCTTCATTCCAATTGCATATTCTTGTTTAGTAGTGGATTGTCTTAAAATAAAAACAGCTGCAGAACCCCTATGGCAGATGAAAACAGTGGTAATTGATTAACTATCTTTATCAGGAAGTTTATTAAAGTTGATGTAATTGATTTTGGTGAGTCTAGGATCTTACAAATCTAAGAACAGCCACTTCAGGAGAAATGGACTGTGCACCTTGGGAAGTTGAATAGCATATGGAGTAAGTAACTTTTCTGACCTCCTTAAGTGATCAGAATTCACTTCCAACATAGTAATATGATGCAGCTTGTTCCTTTCTATTCTTTCCATACACAACATTGCATGGGCCTGAAATTGATGTACTTACTTTGAAGCAGGACCACCTGGTCATGACAACTCCAAGATCTGAGTCTGGAAGGGCTCAGCAGAGCAGTAGATTGACGTGAGGACACAGCACCCAGGCACTGTCATGCTTCAAGCTGAGTTTTCCCAGGGCCTCTGCCATCTACCATCACAAGCCCCTGCTAGGGATACTGGATAAGAAAAGTACAGTGATGAATGGGGGTTGTACTGTCCCTGGTTGCTGCTGAGAGCATCCTTTTCCCAAGTGTGCAGGGTGAGATAGCCTCAGAGAAGAGGAAGAAGAGATGGACGGTCCTGTCTTCTCTCTGTTCGGTTTCCACAATTACTCAGAGAAAAAGCAAGACATTGGTGTGGTAAAGGCCCATCTGCCACCGTTTGGGTCCTCCTCACCTTTTCCAAGCTCCTGTTCTCTTCTGTCCAGAAAGCAGTTGCTGTTCCCTCCTTCTTTGTCCAGCACCCCCGTGCTTTCTCCTCCCTGCCGGGGGCACAGGGCAGGCCAGCAGGGAGGAGCTGGGCGGCCCGGGGGGGCCCTGTGTGCTGGGCAGCCTGCAGTGACACGTGCTTACCTTGCAGGCTAGGATTAGTTGAGGAGCTGGACTTGTGCCGCAGTAACCTGTGGCCATCCCAGGGGCCCTGCATGTTTCTAGGCTTTTGACCCTCTGGGTGTGTAAGTAGGGGGACGTTGAGCCCCCACTGCAACCTAGGGTTTGCTGTACCCCACTCTGGTTGGCCTACTTTTACATTTGACGCTCTTTGTCAGTGCCTTATTTTTAAATAAGGCACCATATGGGAAGGCAGGAAGCAGAGCAACAGCTCAGCTTGCCAACAGCCGGCAAGCAGAGGGTTTGCCTCACCTGAGAAGCAGCAACACTGACAGTCTAGCGCTGTGTTGGCGAGCTGGGCCCAAACAGGCTGTTAGGGCTGCGCTGCCGTCCTCACTCAGTCTTTGCTCGGTGTGCAAGGGAGGGGAGTCTGTCCTGGTACTCCTGAGACCCCAGCTGGAGTGCTGCCTTCAGCTCTGGGGCCCCAGCACAGGAAGGACATGGGCCTGGTGGAGCAGGTCCAGAGGAGGGCCATGAGGACGATCAGAGGGCTGGAGCACCTCTCCTGTGAAGACAGGCTGAGGGAGTTGGGGTTGTTCAGCCTGGAGAACAGAAGGCTCTGGGGAGACCCTACAGCAGCCTTCCAGTACCTAAAGGGAGCCTACAGAAACTCTGGGGAGGGACTTTGTCAGGGAGTGGAGTGATAGGACAAGGGGGAATAGCTTTAAACTAAAAGAGGGGAGATTTAGATTAGATAGAAGGAAGAAATTCTTTACTCTGAGGATGGCAAGGCCCTGGGCCAGGCTGCCCAGAGAAGCTGTGGATGCCCCATCCCTGGAGGTGTTCAAGGCCAGGCTGGATGGGGCTTTGGGCAACCTGGTCTGGTGGCAGGGGGTGATCTTTAAGGTCCCTTCCAGCCCAACCCTTTCTGTGAGTCTCTGATGACGCTGTGGAGTAAATGAAACCCAAAACCACTGGTGTGGACCCAGGGCTGCACCTGGGTGCCACACCATCACGACCTGCTGACTGCCCGGCACAGGACATGGGGACACAGGCCCGCAGATACATAAGTCACTGTGACAAGGAACGACTAGTCAGAAATCTAGGCCTCAGCCCTGTAGCAAAAGTTTCTCAGCTAACAGTAATCCTTATTTTCTGCCACTTGGCTGCATTTAGTCAGTGTCCCTGGGAGTGCAGCTGCATTTACACATGCCAGATATGACCCAGGTGCTTTTAGGGCAATTCACCTGCACACCTGCCCACAGCAGTGGACAAGGGCACCATGACCAAAGGGGCCAGGCAGGCTCAGCACATTTTTGCCCTTGGTGACCACCACCACCACCACCCCCACCCCTCTCTCAGGCTGCCTGGCTTTGCAGTCAATCACCACGCTAACCAGGTGTTTATTAACAGTGTTCTCCCAAGCATTACACTGACTTTTCCCCTCATTCAATTAATTGTAAGCCGGTCTAATTATGCAGTTAAGGAACCCAAGGTATTTGTCTGCACAGGAGCCACCATGAAGTGAGGGTGCTGCCACTTGCCAGGGAGCAGCATCCAGCTCCTAGCAACTGCATCAACTTTTAACTCTCTTCTATCATATTGAAAGCTTGTTGTGCCTGAGCTCGTGCTGAGCCACAATGCAAGGGGGTGGAGTTTTGGCTGCTTTCAAAAAATTATAGAATTTTAAAAGAAAGAAATTAAAAAAAAAAAAAAAAGCATGCTGTAGCTTGGAAGTGAAAGTCCGTCTCATTCTACCTGGCAGCTATTTACACTGGTTGCTTTTGAAATCTTTATGGGGTAATGAACACACACAAATAGATAAGGAGTTTAAGGAATGGCTAAATGCCTGCAGACCTACCTAAGCCATTAGGTACATTAGCTGAGCTCAGCCAGCCTTCTCTTTAAACAAAAGTTCACAGAAACCTTCTCTGTAGGGTGTTTCTTTTATTTTGGACTTCCATAGCTATTAAGGCAGCAGGAAAAGCCCCAGGACAGGTGCTGGAAGCCATATGCTTCATGAACAGGCTGGAAATAAAAAGAATGTGCTATAATATGAAATTATCCATCCTGTCTCCACCTATTTGGGTAGATGATAGCGGCTGCAGGAAACAAGCATGCTGAATATAGCAGGAGCAGGATCCAACAAGGAAAACAAACAAACAAAAACACTACTCTTATTCCAAGTGCAATCTCCACAATAAATACTTGACACACAGAAAGTACAGAAGCTAAATTCATAGTCCATTGAAGTAACTGCATTGTTAGTGTAGTTGCTTATTTTCCTGGACTGTTTAAGCAGTCCGTGTGGTTTTCTGCAGCCTGCCATAAGCAAGTCTGGTTTGAACTTGAGTACCAGAGCTTCAAAACACCAAAGTCCAACAACAGAGATGGTCTCACTGTAGCAGGGTTTAGTCTGATCCAGGTTTGAGAAGAAGACACTTCTGATAATGAGACACGCCCTGAAGGGATTTTTCTGATCTACGATACAGCTCAGTCTTGGGCCAAGCTGACCTTTCTGTGGGGTTGTTCCTGAGTTCGGTGACAGCAGCAAGGGCTGCAAACAAGCCAGAGACACACAAGTGGTCCAAGGTTTTTTCGCCCAAATGCCTACCTGTACTGTTAAGTCATAGAACCCTGCCCAGGGCTCAGGTCCATGAGCATCCCCAAGCCATAAAAATGGGGGCCACCACTCTCCTACCACCAGCCCCATGGTCTCATAGCAGGCACTTTCCAACCGCTAAAGAAGAGCTTGTAATCTCGCTGAAAATTTAGGGAGAAAAAAAAAAAAAAAAGAGGAAAAAAAAGAATGTTTGTGCCACTGCAGCTCCACACAGGCACATGAGCACTGTGAATTGGCAGCAGTGGCACCATAGCCTTTGGCTATTTGTCACCAAAGCACAGGCAAGCTTACCTGCAAGGTGTGTACAGCCATCGCTGTTCTTCATGTAGGGAAATAGTAATTATGAAAAATCCTTAAATGAACAAAATCTTCCTATTATCCACCCTTAACCCACTCTCCCCACTCCCGCGCTGAGCACTTTACAGCTTTTGCTTTCATTTTTAAGGGAATGGATCCAATCCAGGTCTCCTTGGAGGTAGAGGTGCTTCTGGCTTCGCTGGCCTTTGCCACTCATTAATTCTTATTGCTGTGCTTTGAAGGCTTGAGGGACCTCAGAGAGCATCTGTCTATCTCACAGCTTGTAGTTTAAGCAGTGGGAAATTTGCCAAGACAAAGTAAAAAGGAAACAAGATTAAAAAGCAAACAGAGACTTTCAGGAAGAAAGGTTGCACTGCTTGCTTCAAGTCCGTCCTGTTCCCCGCACTCCCCTCCATGCTAACAGCCCACCCTGTTAGCAAGCAGGGAGCACAATTGGAAAAAAAAAGTCTATAATGGGTCATTTTCCTACCTGAGCATGTAAGGCGCAGGTTGAATAGTCAGTCCTGGGGTTGTTTTTAGAGAACACTACAGCTTGCCTGTCAGTGTTTTGGCTTCCACCTCCATTCCCTATAATCACACAAAGTGTCTAATGGAGGGAGGGCTTAATTGAGGTGGAGGTACATAACGCTGCTTTCTTTGATAGTTGTTATCCAAGCGAAAGAAGGAAAGTGTTTTAAGATACAGGAAAATGCTTTTATGGCCCTAAAATCAGTCCTTCCCTTGTGCAGCACTGCCAGAACACAAGCTCCTTTCCACGGTGTGTGCCACCAAAACAAAGCAAGTTCCTTTACCTAGGGAAGACTTAGTGCAATGTACATACCATCAGCATTGACAAAAACCTCTATTACGTTTCTGTACCAAGGCATACAAAAAAAAAGCCTGACCCATGGCAGTGTCGAGTCCCTTGGAGGCCGGTCTTACCACGACTCACAGGCGTGATGGGTCCTGTCCCCAGCTCATCCCCAGAGCCTGAAACAGTGCTGTGATGCTGCCGGCCTTAAGTCTTGAAGAGTGCTGGTGACTTCTGGCACCAGGACAACAGCTCCTGCTCCACCTGCAGATCTGCATCTGCAGGACAGCATCTCCAGGACAGCCCCAGTGCCCTGGTGACACGCCGGGGATGCAGCTGTGTCCAGCGAAGCACCCACACCAGCGGAGCCATGCAGTGGTACCAGGAGGAAGCAGCAACCAAGAGCAGCGGCAACTCCCTGCTGCCATCCCGACCTGTCATCTAGGGAGGTTTGCAGCATCCCAGGAACTTGGATCCAGGATGTTAAGAAGAGCCTGTCCAGGCCTCAGATCTGCAATCAAGTGACAAAGTGGCCCAGGTTGTCAAAGGGTGTCGGGCCACGTGGACAAGAGAGACCTCAGGGATCAACCAACGCGATCTGAAGACTGCCCATCCAAGGTGTAGATACACCAGTAAGGAAAGTGCCAAGATGACAGCATTACGGGGAAGATCTACCATTTCTGGGAAATAGGGGTGGCTCCCTGAAGGGCCTCTATGAGGTGGAGAAGCTTGGGATCCTGAGAGGAGGGGAAAAAAACAGAAAGATGGATGATAACCCTGGACACCATTACATCCTTTGGCCTCTTCAGGGACCTGGTTGGAAGAATCCCATGGGATACAGCCCTGGAAAGGAGTACAGAAAACCAGGTTGATTTTCACCTCCTCCAAGCTCAATAGTACTCCAACCCCACAAGCAGGAAATCCAGCTAAGGTGGCAGGAGGCCTGCATGGATGAACAAAGAGCTCCTAACAAAACTGAAACATAGAAAGGAAGTGTACCAATGATGGAAGCACGGTAGGTGACCCTCTTCAGTCTGGAGAAGAAAAGACTCGGTGGGGGTCTTATCCATGTAGACGCACAGACAGGGAAGCAGGCCTGAAGGGAGGCAGGGAACAGGGTGCCAAAAAAAACAGAGCCAAACTTTTCTCAGTGGAGACAACGAGCACAAACTGGAACACATAAAATACCATTTAAGCGTAAGAATTACTTTTTTACTGTGAATGTGATCAAACACTGGAATATGTTGCCCAGAGGGGTACCGTCTCCATCCCTAGAGAGACTCCAAACCCAACTGGACGTGACGTGAGCAACCCATTCCAGATTATATTTATGACAATTATCACATTTATGATCACAAGGGTTATACCCACAAGTGGACTTACCATGTCCAGAATATTCTTCCAATTCTATTCAGCAGTCCCTAATCCCAATGGCACACAAGTCTTCACACATTTCAGTTTCCCTCAATGTGTTTCTCCAAGCACCTACACCAAGGGCAACTATGCAGATACCAAAGACCTCAGGCACCTGGGGTGTCCCACACTGAAGTAGTCACAGGATTCACAAACTTCACTCTTTCTTTGCTCAGCATCTAGTTTGCTGTCCAGTCTAGTAGGTATGCTTGGTCACTTAGTGGATACATTTTTTTGCCACTTTCAAAAAACAATCACGCTACAGTGCGGCACTCAACAGCCTATCAGTTAGGAGGCCACCAGAGACACAGATTGCAACCTATAAATGGCTTGATTTGGGGAATGAGTTACACTTACCCAGATTTATGTTCCTATGGAGTATCAAGGCACCTGCTTTCTTCCTAACCCAAGGAACATCCTGTACGTACAAATATACATATACAAGACAATCCTCCAAATCACGTAGAGGTGGAGCCTACACTGCTTTTGTTCTCCTGTTACTTGAAAGGTGAAAGACCGATTATCAACATTTTTTTTTCCTTAGGTTGTAGGCATTTCCCTCAAGAAGAGGGTCAAAACAGGAAGTCCTCCCTGGTACCTGCACTCAACGAGTGTCTGAACTCTCCTTAGCATTATCCACCAGAACAGACAACGATCATATCCTCTGCTGCACCCAACTTCAGTTCATGAATAAAAGCCCCTGAATGAGGTGGCAATCCTTAACATACACACACCCCATCTAAGATAAGACCATGCAGTGAAAGCCTGTAGCATGGTACCATCCCTGTGCTGTCACAGAGATGTAGGCTACACCTTACACTTATTTTTTTCAGAGACTGGCATTGAAACGCTACATCTTTTTCAGAGCTTTCTCAGAAGGTGCAATGAATTAGAATTAATTCAAAGGAATCACAAAAGCAGAGCCAGGCATTTGGTTTTGTTTCCTAAAAACAAGGTTTCGTTTCCAAAGGCAACACCCTTTCTTCATTCTTCACAAGAATGAGTTCTTCCTTCCTGATGTAACAAGCCCAAAGATACCACCAATCTTATGGAAAGGGAGGCTGTTACTCCCTGAGAAACTTCTGCATCATAAAGATAGGGCAAAACTAGAAATTCTTATCCAAATAAAAATCAGAATTGAGGAATTGCATCACACGTCTTCTTGGCACCAAACCTCAACAAGGAATCTACTCTCTTAGCTTTTTCCTCCATGAAGAACCTCCTTCTGCCAAAATCTCAGTGACCCTCTTAGACCTCAGCTGCTCTTTCAGCAAGCAGTTAGACATCCATAATTACTTAACGTGACCACTATGCCTCCCAGTCTGGATTTAAATAAGGCTATTGACTTGCAGCTTATTTGCAGAGCTAAAAGTTAAAACAAGGGTGCAAGAAACATATTACCATGAGTATTACAAAACATATGCTGCCCTGAGCAAACCCAACCAACAGCTGTACAAATCCCTGCAAAGTTTATCCACGCACATCACTATGCACATACAGACACAAAATCCAACCACCACCAGAAATTACTTTTCTACAGGCATAGTTTGGCATAATTGTGCTTCGTTAACAAGCGTAGTCTCTAATTCAGAGGGAAAAAAAAGATTACAAAACTTCCTGTTCTCCCAGGCTTTCAGCTTTTCTGTTTCTGAGCTTCCAGGCTACAGCTCAAGGCAGCCAAACTCAGAACTTGTTACAACTTGACATAAACTCTCAAGTTCTTCTTAAAAAAAGGGGTCATCTATCAAGCTTGATCTGATTGCTATTCTTTCTTGTTGAATTATCAGTTTAATATGCGTATTCACTCACCTCCGTTGAGGTCTTTGCTGAGGAAATGCTCTACCTTCTCAATCTACATCTTCCTATCAGCTCTAATTGAGTGGCACATTATTTCTCTGACCCAGTGCACTCCGAAAAGGCACCACCTACTCTCTAGTTCCTCGCCATCTGTCCAAAATCACAGCGTTATTGAAGAGGTGACAGAAATCAAAACAACTCTAAAGCTAGTCAGCCACCTCTGCTTCACTGGAGGCTTCGTTCAAGTGTGATGCAAACCAAAAATCTTCATAAGTTACCTTCAAAGAACACTGCAGAAAGGTTTAGAAAAGTGTTAACCTCCCAGTTAAAAAATATTTCAGGATGCTACTTTTTCAGTGATGCAAGAATGTTTTAGGTAGTTAAAAAATGCCTCTTTAATGGCAACTGAAATGTAAAAAGCCCAACATAATCATGAGTTACTAGGACTTAAAAGAACATTGTCTTCTGCAATCTACACAGTAGCAGCATTTCAACTTTCAGAAACTGATTCTTCTTTGAGAGCACCCTTTGTAAAATCACCTCACACTAAGCATGCCAATGCTTGACAATCCACCTTTCCAAGATGGGCCAGTACCTGACCACCCTTAGTGCTAGAGAATAAACAAAACCATATTTCTAGTATGTATTTATCCAGCTTCCTATTCTGTTTTATTCTGTGTCTTTCAAATTTAAGTAGTTTGATACTAAGTATATCCTATCCAGGTATTTACTAACTGGAATTAAACCACTCTTCATCTGTTAAGTTAAACGCAAAACTTTGCTGTGTGTTTTTTTCCAGTATCTCACTCATTCCTAGAGCCCTTTCCTGAACCTTCTCCAACCTTTTATGGTTTTTCTTGAACCAGATAGTTTTCCTGGAGTGGTTACACTAATGCAAACAGAGACAAGATACACATATTTTAACTGCTTGACAATCTTTGATCAAACAACTTCCTTTAGCCAAGCACCACACGAGGAATGGCGCTACGTGTGCAGCCCATTAACAAATGTACTTTCCTAGCTTCAATCACTTTTTCCTTGCATTTAGGTTCTGGAAACACATTGCCGGAACTATGGTTATTTCCTCCCAGTTGCGCAGCTTTGAATTTCTGTTTGCAGGGCTGTGCTTTGCAGAGCAAGCCAGGCTGTTTTATAGCAGTAATTGATTTATACTTCTACTGGCCGCCTGTCATCTCCAGGCTGCTTGGATTTTACCTCAAGAAGCAGTTCTACGTATCCTGCTACCACCGAGCAAGGCCCGGACTGAGTTTGCTAAGACTCAGTGGTCTTTGCCTGCAACTGCAATGTCAGCCAACATCTCTAATCCATTCCATTTCTTGTGTTTATTTTGTATTACCCCAGGCTTATGTTTAAATACTGGGAAGATATTGAGGCTCTACCCACGGGCCGCTATCTGGCCCTTCCCAAGAGGTGATTTGCCAGGAAGCCATAAATCATTTCCCTGACAGCGCCCTGCTTCCTAAAACAAGCAGGTCACTATCTGCTGCCCCTAGCCCAGCGTCCTCAAGGGCTCCCCTTACACACTCCTCCGCAGGCTCCAAAGGGTCCCAAAGGGTCCCCTCTGCCAGAGCCACGCATGAACTGCAAGGAAACATAACATGCAAGTCAAGGAAAATCCTTCAGTCAAAGCAGGGACACAAGGCAAAACCATTTTGTTACTGCTCTATTCTCAGCTCTTTTCAGGCTGCTCACCTTCACAGCTCTGAGGAAGACGTATGCAGTGAATTACAAAGCTGCATGTTACCAAAACCATAAACTATGTTACCACAACCATAAACTAACAAGGCGAGGGCCTGCAGTCACAGGGATGGTAAAAAAAAGTCATCCATGGTGCAAGTTGTATCACGTCTTCCAGGGTGAGCTAGGTGCTTTTGTTGAACTAATTCTTGAGAAGCAAATGCCTTCCCACACCACAACAGAGTGAAGCTGCTGCAGCCAAATCCTTTTAGAGGGCAAGACAGCCACAAAGCTTTCCCTAGTAAGCCATATAAGCTTATGATAAAATGAGTGATGTGCATCAACCATTTTCAGAGCAGGGTAGGATACTACAGCCTTTGAAGCTCCAGCCTTTCAGCACTTAAGTTTCAGTTAATGTTTTTAACACAGTCATACATAAACCTTGTAATCACTGGGATGCTGAAAACCTAAATTTTGACTCTGATAACAAGCATTAAACCATGCTTACTGGTTATTGCCATAGTGCTTTTCAGTAAACACCAACTCTGGAGGATTTACATGTATTTAAATACTATTCTTTTTTTTCCTCCCTCCTCCCCCCTCCTCATCTGGAAAGAATTATTTTGCAAGTCAAATGACAATCATTTGACTCATACAAAACAACATGAAACCAAGACTGTCAGTAGATTTATACCACATCCTTTAAGGTTTTAGTTTAGTTTCACATAGTGAAACATCTAATGGCTTTCATAAGTTAACAGATAACTTGAAATTAGCCCTACCACAAACACAGCAGTGGATGCAGTTTCCAATAATGCCTGGTTTTTTCCATGTTCTGAGGAAAGAAAAAGCTCATTATCAAATATGCTATTTTTAGCATATTTAACTATTTAGATTTTTTTTTTTAGATATTCTTTCCTCCTTAGAATGTAATGTTTTTGGAAAAAATAGGTAAGACATGGCACACTGGTCATAAAGATAGATAGTTGACACTATTCTAGATGCAAATTTGGAACGATATTAAACTTTAATCTCATTCTATGGGGTTTCATACATAGTTTCCAAAACAAATAAATGAACCACTGCTTTTGTGTCTCCCCCCCCACACGTTTGTTTTTTAACTATAATTTTTATTTAAATAAGACACAGGAACTTCTATACCAAAAAAATACAAAACAAAAGCCACACACTTCCTTGTGTAAAGCAATATTGTGTGATAACTTGAATACTGTTCAGCACAGTGGCTAGAAATAACAGTACAACTATGTACAAAACTTTAAACAATATTTGACAAATTTCTACAGCTGGATGTAGAATACAATTGAGATAAACAACTGCTGGGAAATTTACATGGCAAAGCATTAGCTTTAACACATTTGGTTCAAAACCTTCAAATCTGCTAAGAACAAATGTGCAATTTAATTAATATTTAGTTTCTCATGGAAAAAAATAAAAAGAACACGTAATGGCATTGCAATTATTGTACAGAGTTCATCACTGATCTAAAAACTCATCATCGTATCCCCTGGTAACCTAACACCAACAACTGAGACTACGATTGAGCATAAGGTCATCATACTGCAATGTTAATCTAGAAGGAAAAATATTAAAAGGAATTGATACTTACATCATGAGTATTTTCTCCCCTTTATCTTCAATCTATAAAATATAGTGTTTTCACCTAGGCCTGAGATTAGTAGGGTTTAAAAGATGGCTGTTGTGTTTCAAGCAGGTTTTTCACATGAAAATGGTTAGAGACAGACCTCTCTCTCCTTATGTTTTCTGCAAGGGGAGCCAAAAAAAGTGACTTTTACAGGCTGCAAATTCCACCTTGTAAGATAGCATTAACAAAACCTCTGTAATAAAAAGGAAACCATGCATTATCTCCAAAGAAAGCATGTATTTAGTGAGCACTTATTGGTGGTTCACTCTCACCCCCTCCAATCTCACCTTCAAAAGAGGAAAAAAAAGAATAATGGAGCAAGTTTAAATGCTTGGTAGCTGCAGGCTACTAATCTCCTCAATTCCTGGAAAAGGTGAGCCTTATTCTCTTAGGAGCAGACAGCATAAATGTAGTTCCACTGAGCTGAAAGCAATGGAGCAAGAACATCAAGTTTATTTTGCCTTTGGGGTCCTCTTTGTATCACAGGAAATTATCTCTGAAAGCAGTGCTCTTGTTCTGGTACAACAGAAGAGCACTACTAAACTGTTCTTGCCATGTACTATTTTGAGAAAGCGTCCAGCCTGCAAAACCAGGATTATTTCACCAGGATTTTTTTATTCATACTTGAGGGGAGAAAAACACACTTTTACACACACAACTTAAGTAAGCAAAAGTTATGGGAGAAGCTTTGATTACGTAACACAAACTTAAAACTATTGTTTTCCCCACCCCTCTTAAAACACCCACTTGCTACTTTTGGACTTCAATCCAAACACAATTACTCACTATATAAATAAAATGCTGCTCATCTAACACTGCTTGACAAAAATCTGAAAACCTAGTTCCAACCAGCAAATGAATGAACATTTCCAAAAGAGAAACTAAACATTAATTTGACTTTTAGACGGTAACAGTAGCATTTCACATCCTTAACTGCCAACAAAAACATGAGAGGAAATCCCCATCGCCCCCCTGTGAAACCTGAAAGAATTTCTATCCTTGAACAAAAACATTCTTGTCTTTCAAAATCCTCTCACACATAATGTGGAATGTTTCTCATGTACAGCCTAGTACTGAACACTTTATTTGCAACAGTTTAACAGTCATTAACTGAGCAACACCTGAAACCTTTAAATGCCACATTTTACATATATTGAAATGACGGTAAATGCAACAGTTGTTTTTACTTGTAAGCACATGACAAAGTGATATACATCACAGATTTGCTGGTTCTCCTCATGTTCACCCATGTCCAGGGTCATCATTCACCTGGAGCTGAATGCACTTATTCCAAGAAAGTGGAATGTAATGAGGAAATATTAATGCATAAAATAAGGAAAGGCAAAAGAGTGATGTTCCCTCTTTAGCTTTGTAGCTGTAAAATATTTTATATCCCAATATGATATACATTCCAAGTTACCTGAGTTTACACTTCGAGAGAAGTACCTGAAGCTAGGCCATAGGGTGGGCACTGTGCAACTGTTGTGGCCATTTTTTTTTTGCATTGTGTGTATTACAGAAGTTAGAAACAAACACCTGGATCAATTGTAAACATAATCCTGAAGTACAGTATTTTCCATAGGACACAACACAGCAAGACATTTTCTATTCAGACAGGCAACTTTTTTTTATATATATAGAGCTTATTTATACTGTAGAATTTGAAACAGAACACAGGACACAGTACTAATCTGGTCAAACATACTATGAAATGCATAGTCTCCACTTAAAACGCTTAATGATATATGGATTTTGCAGGCATTACTGCTTTCTCACAAAAAATGCTGAATATGAATTCTGTCCCTGCCAAGAACAGCGTTGAGATATTTTTTCAAATGCTGCTAAGTATTCTGTTTTGTTCTGAAAGGTTGCCACCTCATGCAGACGTATCTGAACTGTTATCTCCTCAATCCTTGCTTTGGGGCAGAGGCCTGCTCCACCTTGGTCTAGATTAATGCGTAGCTCTGAGGAGAGGAATGCTCTTCAGTCTGAATTTCTTGCAAAAGCGGCTGCTGCTGCTGGGATGGTTGCTGTACCGAGACCTCTGTAGAGTCCATTGTGCTGGTGTCATCTGACAGAGATGAGAAAGAGACCCGAGACGAAAGCTGCTCAACAGTCAGGGTACTCAAAGCTGTGCTTTGACCGGAGTTAGGAGAGTTCTTCAGCGTCAGGTCTGAAGCTGGAAGTAGGGGGCCCAGAAGTTTTACAGGACAGAAAGCTGATCCGGTTGGGATGAAGTTAACCTTGTTTTTGTCAGGACATGAAAAGAGAGGGGTTGAGACAGGCTGACGAGACCTACAACAAGAAAAAAGATTATATACCTGGCCAACGAAGGCGGTTTTGTGTGTCACAAACTTTGTGGTTCTACAAGTTGCTAAAATGTGAATGACAAGGAATGGGATTAATTGGACAGAGGGGCAAACATCTTCCATATTGGTAGTCAGCTAACTGATCCACAGCATGAAAAATAGTGCCGTCACAAAAATGACTTGAACATTACTGGATAAACATGCAACTTCCAGCAAGAAAAAAAATCTGCACTACATATGCACATGAAAAAAATGCCACAGTAATTTAGAATGACACAAATCCTTCTTTAATAATAACACTGCAGCAACCACACACGTAGCCATGTTAAAGCCCTTTGAGAAACTCCATGAAATAGACCTCTCCTCTCCCACATTCTGTGATTTCTTTGGAGGCTTCCTCCACAACCCAACATTGCTCCTTCACCATCCAGCAGGCAATGAATGCTATTAAGAGCAAGAACTATCCCTTCCTTAATGCTTTCATCCACAGGAGCTACGCATGCAAGCTCAACAGCATGTGCTCAAATACTGCTGAGTCTAGGGAAAAAGACATGATATCCAAGAGTTTAATTTGACTTCTTGCTCAATAGTTTTGCTGTTGAGCAAAGTCTATGCCATTAAATATACCGCCTACCAACACTTCACATAGGTTTCACTCCATTTTGTGTGTTTTATACATATCAAAATGTAACCTATGTTTGAATTGATAAAAAATAAGGAGAGTTGTTGTTTTAAGCCACAAATATTTACAAAGTTCATAAAAATATATGGAAAGAGGTTTATAAATGCTTAGGAAATTAAATGTACCTTATCTTTTCTGCTTGGATTTTTGCTGCCTTTTATAAATGCACAAAAAGAGTTTAAGCATAAAAGACTCCATTTCTTCTTCAAACCAACGTGAACACTTCAACTTCTCTTCTGTATAAACTCTAAGAATAGTTTGCTCCTGAAAAACCCATCAGCTGGAATAGTTTATTCATCTGCAGTTGAATAGGCTCAGTAAACAGGTTTACTGCTTTGCAGATACCAGCTGATATAAAAGGCATTACTTACGACATTTCCTCAAAGACCTTCACTCGCTCACATCCCTCTGGGGGCTCTCGTTTGAACATGTAGCTGTTGTTTGGTTTGGGAGATGAGGCATACTTGGGCAACGGTGAGCTACTCCCACTGTCTGAAAATTTAAAGCAGTTATATTACTAGAGATTGAGAGTGCTTTTTAATTAAATTCGATTTCCAAACAAGATGCCTTTTTTCACAATTTAGCCACTATGCTGGTTTGCTTCTACCACAATGCTTCCTTTATTGCAGACTACTTCTAACACCCTTGTATAGCACATTTCTTCTGAATAAAAGTTTCAGTGCAGCAATAATCTATCATATAACAAACAACACATAACAGGAGAGTATTTTCATCCAGAACTCTGCAACTGGAACAAAGCAGAGCTGTGATCCTGGAAACAAACTCTTTATTATGTAATTCAAAAAACAAATGAACAAGGTAATATGCATAATACATGCAGAAGAATTATGAGTGGTAATGATAATATGCCTTCTCACTGTATAAACAAAGTTATTGAAAGCGTGTGTATACAGCATATCTTATGTTAAAACAATTCTTCACGGGAACATTGACCTCAGTCTCATGAACAGCTCAGAATTTGCAAAGAAACAAAGCACATTTGAAATACAGGTACTGATATCTCATCATTACAATGTTCTACCTTATTGGGTTCACAATTTAGTTGTTTTAGTATCCAAAGTAAAAACTTTCATAATTCAATTCTCTCATCACTACTAACTATATGATCTAGGTATTCTTCATGACTCTAGCTGCCTGTGTATGTTTTACAGATGATTACTAGACACACTTCAAACTGAAGACACGAGCATCTAGGACACAAGACAGGCTCCACAGCAGGCAGACTTTGTTGTATTTCTTGGCAAATCTGAGATAAGACTCAACTCTGTTAGTGTCAGAAGAACAAAAGTTTGACAAACTAAGACCACAAAAGGGTTCACTTTAAACAGAAAGTGAACCACCCTTCCCTTCATCTTGAAAACAGAACATTCAATGCATTAAGGCAAAGTATGTACAAAAATAATTACAGAAACTTAGCTTTCTGCAGTGGCTTCTACATATTTAAAAAAGCAACAGCTATCTCAGGCTAATATTAGTAGCTCCATATTCTGTGCTTGGGTTTACAATTAAAATGAGTTGAAAAGGCAAGATTGGAAAGGAACCACCAACTTACAAGTAAATGTAACTTGGAGAGAGCTAACAGCTCCTGCTTTAGCTCCTTTCAAGTCTTTCCACCAGACTGGGGTACCCTAGCATTTTTATCTCAGATACCTTTGTTTATTCTGCTGCTGTTCACGTGTGCCTTTCTGGCAAGAGTGGAAAACCAACCAAAGCTTCAAGCATTATAATCCAGATTCACTGAAGCATTTTAAGGTTTTATTTAAGAGCCTGTAAACAGTAACTACATAAACACTTGTATAAGCATGACTCAAATATAGAGGCTGATCATCAGAGGTTTATCATTAGAGGTTTTGAAATACCAGTGCTTCCTTTACCTTCCTTTACAAGACAAATCAACTCAGATGTCCCACATCCTTTTTTTTTTTTTTTACTACAAAAGGTATGAGAAAATGGTTGAAGTGGACCTCTGTAGTATATTGATTATTCTGCTCTTTCCTGCTGTATAGTGAACACAGACTTGTTATTTACAGAATTTTAGGTGTTAACTGTATGAAGGCAGAAAAAGCCTAGAGACAATAAAGATATTTGTCAAGCTGAGCACACGATGGTCTTTTGGAATCTATCCACTGTTGGCCCACACAGCTCACTGCAAACACAGAAATCATTAACAGAACCCAGACAGTTTGTTTCCTTTTTCTAATATTTAAATTTGAAGATCCAAGTTTCTATTTAAGAACTCTGAAATGTAAAATGAGCTACTGTTCATTACAGTGAATACTGGAAAACTGTGGAAGTACATCCAAGGAAAGAATCAAACTGCATTCAAAGTTAAGTCAGTTCTTGGAAGATTCAGTGTGTTGTCTAGCCAGTACAGTTTTCAATAATGTTTTTGGTTTATTTAGCCCTGTTTGGCTGAAACTTTCTATACAGGACAGCTGTTAAACATGGAAAAAATATACAATATAATTTAACTCATCTGTTCCTCCCTTTGCCTCCCTGAGCTTCTAAAGCTTACTGAATTCTTAGCTTTTAATTTCGACCAAACACATCACACTAACATTTGATAAATACATGCGGTTACTAGGAGGCCAAAACATATAAGCTTAGTGTTAGCTCTACATGTACAGCAACAGAGTTAGAATGGAAGGGTCCTGAGAAGAACAGATCATTAGCTGAAGAGATAAGAGGAAGTCTGAGGCTTAAGCCAGTCCGTAGGTGTGTATCCTGTAAGGTCTTAAGTGCTGAACTGTAACATCATTAATCCTTAACGACACTGCGAATGCAATTCTCAAACAATTCTATTTACACATGGTTTTATTTTTTTACTTTCTCAGCAGCTGTAATGCACAAACTGTCATCTGCATCTTCCAGGCTCCCACCAGTAGGGTGTGCTCTGCTGGCATATTTCAACAAACTAATCAAATTTCATTATGATGACAATGATTGAAGATTAACAGATGTAACCTTTAAAGCAAGCTTTGTTACCATAACCATGCTGAAGACAATATGGAGCCTTATTATACAAAATTTCTGAATATAAGTATTTAAAATGGACAGGTTATTATCTAGAAAATGTTTAAGATTGCAAACACTAAATATTTTAACCAAAATATTTAACACCACAACTTTAGCTTGCATATATTATAATAACAAAAAAGAAAGATTAAGAGAACCCGTGGAACAATTTATTTTGAGTGACACAAATGAAACAAGGAACTGTCAGTGAACCTTGGGATTTGGTCTGATAGGTTCAAAAGGATTTTCCAGCTCAAAAATGGCTTTTTTTTTTTAAAGACTGCCCAAAGACTTCTCATACAATTTTCATTTTAAAAACTATGAATCAGATGCCCAGAAGTTAAAAAAAATATCTCCAGTCCAAAAGATAGCATCTTCATGAGCACATTGCTTGTTACAGCCCGCTAGCAATAGCAGGTATACACAATCCTACGCAGAAGCACCTAAATCAAAATCCCTGAAAAACAGGTTACACTATTCTCATACAAAAAAATCATTTCATCTTGTATGTTAGGATGGCTTTGAACTTCACCTCTGTCACAGTTACTAAGTATGCTACATGGCACTCTAAAATTTTAGTCTCAAGGAGCAGAGTACCATAAAACAGATCTACTGAAACTGGTAGCTTTAATGCAGCAAGGCATTACACTTACCTTGCAGTAGGCTGATATTCAAAAACAAAATCATAAAAGTCAAGTGCCATGAAAATACCTTCCCACCCTTCCTTCTCTGCTCGATTTATACTATTTAGTACCACTACTCTTATTTGGACCAGGGTTGTGATCCTTTTCTGAAATTTAGCATTCACATTCCTTTGAAAAATTCAATAGATTTAGCAGATCCTTGCAGAAAAGTAAACCAAACAGCTGATACAGTCCAAAGAGCAGCTGTGAGGGCCTCAGGCCAAAGCACAGCTTTGCACAAGAAATAAAAGATGCTTTAGAAATGTAAAGCAGTGCTGTGTCTGTACGAGTGCTGGCTCCTTGCACTGCTTATGTGTCTCAAACTACTAACCTTCATTTCCTATTCAGAAACACTCAGGAGCATTTATAAAACTGGTAATTTTAATGGTAAATCTAAGTTATTCCAGTAGAAAAGGAACATAAAACTCCAACTTGAGAAAAGTAACAGAAAACATTGGGTTTAAAATGTCTACGCTCGGTTATATGTAGAAATACATTTTTCAAAACTTGAAAGGTCTTGTAGAAAACTTACAGAAGTTGTATTCCAGCATCACTTTAAAATGAATGTGCAAAAAAATTGAGTTTTTAAAAAATTAGTTCACATCAGTAACAGATGTTAAGAAACTTTCTCTCAAATTTCACAATTTCTTTATAATTTCTACCTATACTCCTCATTTATAATTTGATAATTTATATCTGTCATTTGTATTTTATTCTATTTTGATAACATTCCTATTCAGAACCACCAGCCTGTGTGACCTCAATGATCTGAGCGTAAATGGCACCTATCTGGTTACCAATGCACTTTTACCACCTCTGAACAAGTTACATTTTCTTGAGAAATTGCTACATGTTTTTCTAGTTTCTATCTTGCCCATAAAGAACAAAGTTGCAATGAGCAACTCAAGATTTTATTTTTCATGAATGTGGTATCTTAAATCTTTAATTTAAAAATGCAATTATGTAAAAGTCTACAAAACTGCTCGTTTATCACAATCACCTATATACCACTACTAAAACAGCCTTTTAATACAAACCGAACATTAAAGCCAGTCTCAAGATCGAAACCCACAAATATCTTCTCCTTGTGAAGTTCAACAATAAATTTTACTCCAATGAGTTGTTCAGAACATCCTAGATGGAAGATAAAACCCTTGAAAATCATTAAGTTAAATGCAATATTTCAAACTGTCTTTACTTCCTACTACCAATAAAAATCACCAAAAGTTTCCAGTTACTGTGATAACGAAATTAAGTACTAACTGTAAAAGGAATGATTCTTTCCATTTCCTTGCTTTTTAGCATACATGTTTTCAGAACATATACGAACAAATTACCTGTCAAGACATTTCCTTGTCTGCCAGTACTTTAGTGGATATCTATATCGTGATTCAGTCTTGACAAATTGCAACTCACACAAATACTCTAAGAAAAGAAAGTAGTATGTGGTGGGGGGAGATGATATCCATGTTATTTTTGGAACATGGCCACCTATTATGCTGTGCTAAGACTTTTACTTTCATGTGGTTAACTTACACACACACACCCCCAGTGCAGGATTTGGGCTGGTGGATTTGCTTTCTACTATTTACTTTTAAATCTAAGAGAGGAAAGCAATACTTTTCGGAAACAAAGAAAAAGTGTATTTTCTCCTGCCCCAACCTTATTGCTTTTAGATCACATAGAATTAAAATTACTTGAAGAATGATTAAAACAGAATATTTACAAGTAAAGCTTCAATCTTACTCATAAGATCAAAACACTGCTGCCTTTAGCTCATTAGGAAATCTTTGCCAAATCAAAATCTTAGTTTTCATCTCATGTGAAATATACTCTTAGCTTCCACATTTCTTCCAAATGCATCCCTCCAAACAGAGGGCCATATTTGTAGTTGATAAAAGATTCAAGTCCAGCCAACCAGAAGCCCAGTCATTTCATTAGTAAACAGAATTGTCCAAAATCAGTCTTTTCACACTAGTGCTTCTATTTTCATACTGTGTCCTGCCTGTAAATTAACCCTTAATTACTGGAACTCCAATTTACTCCCTCTACAATACTAAACTACTTTCTACAGACTTAGAAAAAATGCAGAATATTGACATATAAACACAAATTATTCAGAAATTTTGGGTTATGACAGATAATCACTCTCCATCAGATTATTCAAACTCGTATTCGAGTTCTTCACCAAATAGCTTCAAGTGGGATGAGTTCAGAAGCAGAGTACTTTTAAAGCAGTCCAAAAATTCATCACTGTTTTGATCAGCAAGTAACTCACCCATGATGAGCATACATCACAATCCTACATACACAAACCTTCTTGAAACCTTTTTTAAACAGAAGCATGTTACAGTCTGAATTCTTCACATTAGAATCTTCATAAATAGTTAAGGCTGTTTGCTGTGCTCCTCTGACATATTTATGGAAGATGTTTGTGAAGTTTCACAAACAAGAGGGAAAAAGATATGTAAACAAACAAAACCAATTTTAAGATAAATCTTCAGTCCCTCCACAACAATCAAACAAAACAAAAACTGATGTAATGAGTAAAATGAAGGTAGTTGTAAAAGCAGGACATCACATGCCTCCCATAGGTAAAGGCAGGCCATTCTACTCTCACCTTTATCACGGTCATAGAGTAAGTCTTCTGTTGAGCAAGGACTCCCATCCTGAGATTCAGGAGGGCAAAAGGGAGAGACACATGGTGAATGACTGCTGCAGCTGCTGCTGCGCTCCTGGACAGATGGAGTCTGAGTGTCAATGCTTCGTGTACTACTACTACGATAGTGAGCAGGTAACGGGGCCCTTCGACCATCGGGAATATCCAAAGGCTGCAAGAAAAACAAGCAATTCAGGTTATAGGGAAAAGATCCAACTCCCAAGCAACGTCAGCCTGCAGCACTCACAGCTGAAGCAACAAGACAAGGCCTTAAGAACAGCAAACAAGTCAGGTTTGAAAGAAATTTTATGCAAGAAAATAATGCAATGTAAAATGGACACAACTTACATAAATTATGCTCAATGCTGGGATAATATGCAGATGTTCCCAGCCAACTATGTCCTCTTACGTGAGGTTAACAATAGAATGCACTTCAACATTTATCTACACGCGCTAGTGTTTTTAGCATTTTTCTGATATTTTAGAAAGCAACTTGCATCGCACACGCTCGACAAATAGACCTTGTACTTAATTGTACTTAGCAGTACAATTTTCAATACAGGTCACTTATTATAAAGCAAAAACAAAGTACCCTGATACCACATTTGGATAAAACAAAAAGCAGAAAACATCAAACACAACAGCATATTATTCCCATAACAAACTGAATTACTGTTACAAATTAAACTGTCCAAGTTTTGCTAGCAGGCAGTAATTCTCTAGCACGCCTGTACTTTTCATCCTTTACTTTTGTAGGCAACCTCTGATAAATTGAGAACTAAGCAGAAGACGTTCAAGCTTATATAAGGTTCACCAGCTTTGTTTTGAACCAAAAGCAGTGCCTGCTCACAGCAGTCTAGTTGGCACTGGCAAGAGAGATCTTGCGTCCTAGTCTGCAACATACTGCACAGACATGTTCATTGTAGTAAGTTGGTACACCCTAATTCTTGCTCCCTGTGGGAAAATTAGTTTTATCATGAAGATAGAACTACTTTAAAAACAACAAAAAAATCAAATGAGAATGAGAGTTCTAGTTAAAAGTGAAGGGGTAAAAATGCCTCCAAGATTTAAAATAATGGTTTTATCTTCACTTCAGTGAGGACTGTATTCAAGCCATAGAGAACGGATTAAATGTTCTAGCTACAAGAATCCTTTTTCCTTTTCACGTCGAGTGAATATTTGTTTTCCTCTTCTCCATTCATGCCAAAATGAAACAGCCCATTCTAGAGCTTAAAATTCAACCCAAATATTTTACAAGAGTACATTGTCCAAGTATCACATTCTCCTCTCTTCAGCAATAGTCTGTCCAGAAAACCACCACATACTACACAAAGAGGCAGACACAGTAAAGTCAGAGGAGCCTTTCCTTCTTATGAGCCTTCCAGTTAACAGCATTTCACATTTCATTTAAAAGCAAAGTAACACACTATAAAGAGAACATTACAGTTGCTACATCAAGTGCTCGGAAGTTTGGACACGGCTGCGTAGTCTGTTCCAACAGTTCAGCTCACATTGCATATGCGTTACAACATGACTATGTGTTGCTCTTCCCATCACCCCCAACAGGCCATGACTCATTCAATGCAGAAGATAGACCTAAAGCATTTTATCATTTGTTACACAGAAGAGAGGCAGAAAACAAGACTGAAGCTGTAGAAAGGAAACAGTCTGGTAATTAACATAACCAAAAGGTAACTGCCATGCAGAACAGCATTCTATCTCTGTCTCCCACAAAAATTTTGAGATGTCAGGAAGTCATCTGAAGCTACCCTTCTCTTTTATGGCATCTTTTCTGGAAGCCCAGTCTGTATAGGACCAGGTCTGCAAAAGTCTTCATTCACAGATGCAGAAGGAAACCACGGGAGCTGCACTTTAAAGTCTTAAAATGATACGCAGTACCCTGAGTTACCTGAAGAATCGCATTATAGAAGCCTGATAGATTTGTGTTTCTCCATCCATGAAGTGCAGATATCATCTTTCTTCTCACACAGGTGAGATAAAAAGAGAACAACATTTCAGAAACACTCCTATTACATAGAAGCAAAAACCCAAGAACAAATTCATATTTCTGACTTCAAAGCAAGGTTTAATAGTGATCATTAGGACACACATCTAACAGGGAGAAAAAAACATTGAACAGCTACTCATTAAGTGCACACACTATACGTAACAGGTAAAGCAAGGATTCCAGGCAGGAAAAAAACAGTAAGCACATAATTAAGGACTTCAGTATAACACAGATGTTCTTCCACACCTGTAGAAACAGTATAGTCTTATGTAGTCAGGAAGTATATCCCAAGTCACTTACTTCAGCCTCCACTGAATTAGAACTTAAGGTATAGAAAGTCATCTATATTTTCAAGTATGCCTCTAGAAATACACACAAGTGGAAAAAGCTAAATATTTATCACTCTTTCCAAGTAGAATAACTTTTAACATGTAGAAAGCACCTGCAAGTATTTCAGATTATCGTGCTTCTGTATATTTCTTCCCCTTCATACTGAATCCAGGTTTTGACGAGAGCAAAACCCTTCATGAAAATATCAGCTAGATACTATTCCACTTTTTAAAACTTATGAATCAAACCTGATCAACATAAAAAATACTGAAGTTACTTTCCATGAGTCATGCCTAAACTATTCTAAAAACTGAAGCTCTCACAACATTAAAGCACAAGAAATAGAGTAGCTAATTCAGTACAGCTGCTATTAGTTTTCATAATGCTCAATGCATGGAAAATAACTGGAAATTACTGCATTCTGTATACTGTTTTTTTTTGCAAGAGTCCAGTCATGTACTAACTTTATGCCAAATGCATTCCGACAAGACACCAGTCAACCACTATGGGACAGTATGTTCTTGGACATCACTATATACTACCCTCGTAACTCCCTGCAAAGGTATGGAAACTGTCGATTTGACAACAGCAAGCATTTCTTAATACACTGTTAAAAATCACTTTTTTCTTTCCAGCAGCAATATTTCTGCTTGAAAAATTTAAAGCCACCCTCCATAGTAGCATCAGGAATGCTACTATGATATAATATACCAGTGGGAGCCTTAAAAATAATCTGTTCTTCACAAGCCTTTCATCTATTTGGGAGGCAACTTCTTCAGAGCAGAGTATTCTATGCTTCTGATATAGAAATTATTCTCTAAACTGGAACAAAGGGAGAAATGGGAAAGTGGTTCTGCCTTCTAGCGTAAATGCAGTCAGTGCATTAGACAAGGTGCAAATGCAAAAGAGACATCACATATCTTGAAGAGACTGCTCCTGGCAAGGAACACGTGGAGACAGGAGAAAAGACCTTTCAGATGAAGGATATGAAGATTAAGGTAAAGATCCTCTGCACCTGCTCAAATTAGAGAAACAATCACTTTATTACAGGACCGAGCTTTCTGATAGGTATATAAAAAGCATTTCACTACCTACTTCCAGAGGCATTAGAGATTAAGCAAGAAACACATGAATCAGTTTAACATTTATTGCATGACATTTGGTCAGAACTGCTTCATTTCTAATTTCTTTTGTATATTTGAAAGATAGGTCAGGTAATATTTTTCCTAATAAGAGACCTATGAACATGTACGCCTCCAACCGCAGGGCATGTTTCACTAGTTTCACAATGTATTCTGTAACAGGGAGCTTCTAAATACAACAAGTTCATCATCTTACTGTTCCAAAGTCTCCAACATTTGCATTGTGGAATCACCATAGAACAAAGAATAAAAACCAGTCACAACTACACAAGAAAGCTGATTCCCTCTTACAATTTGTAATGGGACACAACTACAATTTCCTGGAAAGCTAGTCACTAAATTATAAAGCAGGAAGGAAAATATATCCCAGATCTTTGAATAAATGCATTAGAAGATGAAATAACATTTATTAGTAAACCTGAGGAGAAAGATGCTATTAAAAAGGGACTAAAAAAATGTCGGCTCTAACTCTGTTTTTATGAAAGAAAAATGAAAATGCCTGCAGCTAACTAAGCAAGCGGGATGATCTGAAAAAATATATACATATATGGCCAAACTGAAAAGGAAGAAATGCTTGGAATGTTTTGACCATGTATTACTAAACTTCATAGTCAATTAGATTATTAAAAGAAAAAGCTAATGACATTACTGCATCATCCATTACCTTTGTGAAGCACAAAAACAACATGGCTAGTCTCTCTACAATTACCCTTCTAGAAGTAAAATTATTTTTATCACTAAAAGACTGTAGGAAAAAAGGCAAAGAAGTTTCCAAAGAATTAATATAACTAAGTCAGCAAAAGATATGACAGAATATATTCCAGATCAATTTATACTTTTTTATGAAGTAGGATGACAAAAATTGAAGTCAGCAAAAAGGAAGACAAAGTATGGAACATCATACCCTACAAAATAAAAAAAATCTAAAAATAAATGAAATCAATTTGTGTATCCAAAGACTAAGCAGGAAAGTGTGAACATGAAAGGAAAGTTTCACTATTTTCCAATTTTAACTAGGCCCTAAATTAAATAATTCAAGTAATGTCCATAAAACTAAGTTTACTTTAACCACAAGCTTATTTTTGTCCTATGCATCACCTAGTCCCATTTTGAGATGGTGAACTAAGAAACAGTTTGCTCCAAAATTCACACATTTATACTGAATAGATAAGTGAACAAAAAAAGTTCAAGAACACTAAACTAAAATTTTAAAAGTTAAGTTAAAAACAAAATGCATTTTAGTTTTGTTAAGTCCAAGTGTGTTTATTGAAAAGAAATGGAAGAAATCAGAAAGCTATTCATATACCATATAAATCTGAATAAAACTTTAGATAAGGAACTGCATTTAAAAAATAAAGGTAATCATTCTTCTCTATGTTTTTAGTAAATTGTACCTTTTCCCACAAAAAAAGAATTCTTTCCTGACATATTAAAATTAAGTTTTAAACATGCACTGATGAAACAGGAAGTAAGCTTGGAAACAGGTTAAAAGAAACCAGAAAAGGTCTAGATGCCCACCAATCTTAAAAACAAGCCTGTTAAAAAGTTTATCGTTCCCACATCACCCAAAGCAACCAATTGCTTTTGATTGTTACACTTTTTAAAAATAGAATGTTACAACTAGAAAGAATGGCAGAAAATTGAAAGAAAAACAAATTGTTTCATCAGCAGTGAAACTAATGAAGTTTGGTTGTCCTATGGTTTATCTTTTGTTCAGTAATTCCTAACCTTTAACCCAGCTGCCCCAACTCCCCCAGGCTAAAAAAGAAGCTAAATTGCTGCATTAGGAGAAAGTTCACCAGCAGTAAGATTTAGTAAATTACTCTTATTATGATCTTCCATAAGTAAGCAATGAAATCTAATAAGCTCAAAGACAGTACTAGTAGTCCCTCTTTAGGTCCCACCAGAATAGATCTGACAGAAATTAACAGTTATATAACAGGAAACAGCCCTCTGCCCACATAGATGGACTTGACTTCAAGGGCAATGTTTAATTTATGACTTTCTTTTGTGCCTGAAGACTCTCCCCAACTAGATGTTTGGACGAAGGGTTCACTATTGCCTTGGTTGCGTAAACTGCTGAGCACCTCTGGCCTCAATCCAACAATGCACTTAAGTATGTGCTTAACTGTTTGGCTGGACCAGAGCCAGTACATTCAGTAACTTACGAGACAGTTCTGCATCCAAAGTAATAAGCTGTTAAAGCCCAAGGACAACATTTACGAAGATGATTTGTCTGATAAATAAATGAAACGTCCTCTAACCATAAGAGATAACTACCCTAGCCATAGCAACATCAGTAGTGGCACTATAATACACCTTTTTATACTCTCTTCGGAGATGGCAACAAGGTTTGATTTGGGCTTTTTGTTTTGGTTTCAGTTATTTCTTTTTTCCCCTTTATTCCCTGTTCCAACACAGACCCTTCTAACTGGGATGAGACAGCTTTGGGAAAGGCAACCTAGCATAAAACATTTACTACTACAGTATTTTATTCTTAATAACAGAACACACCTAAGTCTCTGGAGAAGCCAAGAATATTCCAAAGCGTTTAAAGTTTACTGCCATAATAAAGAAATACAAATACCAGATTTTGGAATCTTAACCCTCTAATTAAAGTTTTATAGCTTGATTTGTGCACTGAATTGCTATTAGAGGACCATTCACAAGAAGAGAACCTACAATTTAGAGAAGATTAGAAAAAACAGCAGAGCAGTTGTTGATCCCACAGCAGAAAAGTTTCATTGGTTATTTAGGAAAGAGTGGCTGTAAAACTAAATTTCACATTTTAAGTGTCATCTAAGCACTGCAATGCTCTTCAATGAGAATTCCAATGCTCCTTAGATTGTATGTATTTCCCATACAGAGATCTCCCACAACAGATCACAGTCTTTTAAGGAAGTAAAAACAGTTCACATTTGGTTTATGGAAGAAAAGTATTAAAACCAAAAAGCTGAGCAGAGCACAGGAAACTTAAGTCTTGCTTAAAAAACAAAACAAATAAATAGAAGCAAATAAATTAATCTCTGTCCCTACTTACTACTGTAGCCTAAAGTATCTAAGTTTTTGAGCACTTACATTTCTCACAAAAACTTTCAAGTTCTTCACAGGAAGGGCATCCTAAATAACCTGTGTTTAGCCAGAAGCCCGTTAAAAAACTGACAAAAAAGCAAACAACCCTAAAACATTTAAACGGTTTTCAAACAATGTCTTTGAAGAAAATTATTTGTAGTTTCAGCCATGAGGAAGTTTTCTCACGTGTTTATAGGTTACAAAGAAAAAACAACTATAAGCATATTAATATAAGCTTACCTTGGATACCTCTTCTTTTCCACTGTTTTCCTTAATGAATACTTTTTCCAGTTCAGGGCTTATTCCTTCTACATTACACGGCACACGTGAAACAGTTGATTTTGGCACTGAAATGTTTGACAGTGGCATAGGGACTGATCTGGAAATAGAAGCCTAGAAGGTAGAGAGCCACATGATTTGAGGTTGGAAAACGGAATAAAACAGAAGTCTGAGATCAGCACTAAAGAAGGTAAAGTAAGAAGCCATGTATTATTTGCCATGTAGATCATCTTTATCTGTCAAATTTAACTAAAAAAATGCCTGCATAAATCAAAAGCCACTAAAAACACCTCTACTTAAACTCAATATAGTTCTATAATAAAATCTACTTCATTACTTACCAGTAGGTAGGCAAGTATATGTACTTTTCAGATGTATAGACTACAGAATACACAATAGGGAGATGGGGTGCACACAGTGTGCTGATGTGGATGATTTTAACTGTGATCCAAAAGGCATTTCCCAACATTCCTGAAGCTTAACCACTCAACTGGAATATTCACTTAATGCACTTCTACCCTCTTTTCGTTGGCTTTAGTGAATGAAAAATAAAGTATTCATTCTCAACCTCTAATTTCATTAGCTTCTAACATTTCAGAACTTTATGTCAAAAGTCTTAAAATAAAATAATTGGAGTTTAAGAATCAAGCACCTAAAAAATGCAAGTATGGTTTTTGGAAAAAAACACGTTGGAATGGAGTTCTGTTACCAACAGAAGCCATTCTCAAGAAAGCATGTCTTTCACTGTCAACCCCAAAAGCTTTAGCTTAGCACCTACACTGATAGCCATCAGTGTTCACTTCCTAATATGCATTTTCCTCTCATCCACAGCAACATGGTAAGACAAAACGTAAAACATACCTGTGGACATCTCCAAGAGATTACTGAATTAATTGGCCTAGGGTGGGGGGATTCCCCCTTCCTCCCTTCTTTTTTGGAGGAGTTCATGCAAAATGAACGTAAAAAACCACTGCCTGCAGGATACCTTCCCACAGTGGTACCAGAACTGAACACTTCACTAGTCTTGTTATAGAACACCTTTCTGAGAAATCAAAAACGTTGCATGAGTGAGTTCCAAGTGCTAAAGAATGTTACTGCAAAGTATACGCCTTAAGTGGATTTCAGCCTGTGACAAAGACTGTTTTTAGTACAAGTAGTGGCATTGATACCTGCAAAAGCTTACTTTGAGATGTAAAGCAAAATACTTTCCTACACAAATGCAGTGAATCCTTCGTTATAGAGGCATAAAAGTTTCACGAAGAACATTAATTCCTTATACATCTTCATCACAAGATCAGGTTTTAAACATGAGATTTTATGTAAACTGAATGAACATGAAAGGACTGGCCAACACAAAAGATCAGCCATCACAGCTTCTTTCTAAAACACTACTTATTTAAACAGGCCTGCAGAAAATCCGATGACAGAGCAAGCATTTAAGGAGATCAAACGGTGGCTTGTTAGTAACATGGAGACCAAGTTAAGGTTCCACTGTAGATGAAATTTAATCAGGATTCAAACGTCTGTACTGTCAAATGAGAAAAGATTAACTGCTTTCTACAAATGGCTTAAGGTTCACGAAGTTATTCACTGAACCTTGCCTGAGTTTTAAAATCCATTTGGTTTCGGTTTCACTGGCAGTTTGTGGTATCTAAAGGACAGACACTGTGTGAAGCATCCTCCATTGCACCCTGCTGAGAGTCTGGTTCATGCTCACGTAACTTGTCCATGTAATTTGCCAAAGCTATTCTTCATAGTGTCAGCACCTTTCTAATAGGAGATAGATTTTTTTTTAAACAACTTCATGATACACAAAAATGACCTGAAAACAAACGTTGGCCCGGCTAGTGTGAAAATGATCAGCTATATTAAGGTTTGCATAAATTCACAAATAATTTTGAAAAGTAGTTAAGTAATAAGAGAAAACAGAAGATGTCAGGCTAGGAGCCTGAGCTTTACCTATCAGAGAGATTAAGAGATTATGATGTCCTATTCCTGATTCACAAAGATGTGCTTCCTGATAACATTTGCTCAGGTATATAAGACCTGAGATAGGAAACAGAGGAAATAAGAAAGGAAAAAAAAAGTAGTTGATATCAGACTTACTGCTGGGAAAGAGTTCTGTCATCACATTGCCCATTGATAAAGAACACGAGAATGGTCATCAACACAATCTGAACAGAAGAGTTTGCATCCTAAAACCTCAGTCTTGCATCCTCTCTGATTAAGTTTTTCCTGCAAGTCACAGTGTCTGGAACAGGAACAGGCTAACAATGATGGCAATTTTTCCATTTAATACGATGGAAATTCTCAACATAAGCTGTAACATACCAACGTTGTTCTGCCACAAGTAAGCCACCGCTACCACAAAGGAGTATGTGAAGGCTCTCATCATGGAAGACAGAATCCTGTATTGACAGTGATTCTAAAGTACCATAACAACCAAAAGGTTGTTATAGACGACCTTTGTCTTAGACAAAGCCATGAAGAAAAAGGTTTGTATCCTGTAGCATGAGAGATGATGACCAGTCCTCTAATTCCAGGCATGTGGTTAATTATGGCTAGCACCACCTTGATTTCAGCTAGGTTTATATTTGAGGTGAATTATCTTTTTATAAAGCAGACAAAACACAATATTGTTTTACTCAATTTCATAGGGACACTCTGATCTGGCCTCTCTGGCCAGGAAATGACCAATAAGCAAAGTATCACAAAAACTCCTGAAACAGGACAAGAAAATGAGGTCTTCCCTCAAATATCTGATGATGCAACACTACTGTCTTTTACTGATGAATATATAGTAGGGTGAATTACAAGCCTCTGCGTAACTAACCAATTAGTTTCAGAGAAGCAGAAAACTAGGTTCTGTAATCTCAATGCAAATACTGTCTAACGGGTCCCATTCGAAGTTCTGCCTGCTGCTCAAAGACTTATCAATTATTGGGCTTCCAATCCAGTCCACTTACTTTTAGTGCATTTTGTTTATTTATAAAACAAGCTTAGATGAAGCTGTGTCGTAAAACCAATAAGAAAATACCCTCCAGAGGAACACAGACTTTTGAAAGTATATCACAAAAATTAGTCTTGGAAGCAAGTATGCATTCGTGGAAAGACAGCCTTATCTGGCCATGCTTAAAATTTTTACAGCATCTTAATATATTTTAGTCGCTATCTTGCTGCAACCCCTCAATTTTTTTTTTATTATATTAACGGCTATCAGATAAAATTCAGTGTAGGTGCAATGGTAGCAGGGTGTTAGAGCACTTCAATGTACCACGTAAGAAACCAAACAGGAGAAAGATGGGAAGAAACAGCAGACTATTCACCCAACACAGATAAGATAGGAGGCTGTTAATATAAGCAACTATCTGCTTACCTGAGTCTGACTGATTGCTATGTGGTTGCCATGGAGAGGTGACTGACGTTCTTTGTCTTTACTGTGACGACTACTCTGCTTACTGCGCTGAAGCTGCTGCCTCAGTTTGGCAATCTGCTGGAAAGAAGTTCAGGTGAAGTGATAATGAGTTATCAAATTAATATCTGCTCATTTCTTCCTTTATGAAGTGAATCACAGACATCTTTAAGTCCTCTTTAAAGAATTATACATGCACAATGGATTTTCTTCCCTCTAAGCATAACCATTCTGTTATGGTTATCTCCTGCCTCTAGACACTTTCTGCAAAGTATCTGCCGCCCTATTTACAGACCTGAACATGTCAGCAGGCTTAGCTTACTACTAAACTTCCTCACTTACAAACAAGCACTGTAATAACTGATGCAAACAAAAGTAGTCCTCCTGACAATTTGTAACAATTTCTAGACTGTAATTGGCTTAAACTGAGGGACTGCAAAGCCTATAGCTTAATTTGTTTTACCTTAAGCCAAACCAAAGTTTTCCAATAATTCAACTGAAAAATAAAAGAGCCTCTACAAACAAAATCAATCAGTATGTATTGCTCCATCTTGGAGAACTTATTTAATACGTTTAACAGTATTTCCCCACAGGCTACATTATCACAGATTCCGATTCCTTCAGGCAGACAAAATTATCTTTTCTACTGTCTGCTGTAAAGATGGGTAATCAAATGATACATATTTTAAAGGTCAAATGCAACTACAGTCATTATTCATTTGACATGTTCTTTAACAGAAGCTAAAGAATTTCATTCATGAATTCCTCCATTTATTTAATCCTCCTGAATAGTTTCTACATGAAAGAGTATTTACCCTCTATAAGCGTTGCCTGAGAAGTTCATACCACATGCAAATTTATACAACAGGTAGAGATACTTCTTTAAAACTGCCTTCCCCCCCCCTCTTTGCGCTCACGTCTCACTATCTTTCACGATCAGCATGCTAGTATATAAGGTAAAGCATGCATGGCCCTATTTCATTTTTAACTCAGCTATAGATAAAAAATTTAAAAACCTGAAGTGCAAATAAGGAGATATGAATTCACACAGAAATCATGTTTCAAAGAACTTCATCAGCTGGAAGTATCTCCTCTTTTTGACTGACAGACTACAAGCACATTCACTCTGTGGTCAACTCCAAGTAGCTAAATATATCACTATTGCCCTTTCAAAGCAGCTTTGTGGTAGAGCAACACTTCACTCTTCACAGTGTCAGCAATGACAGTGCTTGGTGAAGGTTTCAATGGAGCCTTGCTCCAGGCTTTGCAATTTTCTTGGTATTTCTAATATCACTCACAAAAGACAGATCCATCTTTAATGCTTCATATCAAGTCTTGCCACACCTCATTATCCACATTCAGAGAACTGCTACTCAGAAATGGTTGACTACTCTTAATCTTCAATGACAGACAAACAGTTTAGATTTCCAAAAGGGTCTGTGTCGAATACACACAGAAAGATATAGCCCTAGCACGACCAAGTTTCTAACACAGACAGGCTAGATTTAGAGAACAAGACTAATCTCTTGATGAAAGGTGCCACTTGGGCACCATGATAGAAGAAACTTCAAAGGAGTTTGAAGAGATACTTCACCTCTACAAAAAATATTTGTCCAGAACTTTCCCATTCTGCCTGTAAGAGTAATGGAAGTTAGGAAACTCAGCTCAGAGAGATGAAGCAGCAAGAAAGTAACCAGTTCGATAAGGGAATGTGAAAATAAATCTATGATGGTTTACATCTAGAATGCTGAAGAAGGTGAAGAATAGGGAAATTATCTTCTTTAAAAGTAAGAATGAGAAAAAAAAGAGGTCCAGACTAGAAGACAGCTGTGGACTGAAATGGATGGCTACAAGAATAACCAAAAAGCAAAGACACTAGAGGCAAGGAGAGTACTTTATATAATCTTTCATTTCTGCTGCCTGATCCTGTGGGCTTCCTCCTGTTTAAAAAGTTAATTACCCTATTTTTTATTTAAATGAAATCTAGCTTTCTGAGCTTTCCTCAGGACCATGCTATAAAAAAGATCTATACAAATCCACATCAGAGCTCTGACTCAGATTTTTGATACAAGCAGCTTGCAAATCTTTAAGAGAACATAGCCTCTCACTATAATATTTGGACAGTGAGAGAGGCTGTATTGGGCCAATACACCTCTAGACTGTCCAAAATCTTGATGCTGTGATGCCCCCCATCTGTCAGGGCCCTGAACATCCTTATCTGTGGTGGAGCCCATACCCCCACACTGCAGTCGAGGTGGGGCCGCACCACACTCAGTGCAGCAGGAGGGAGGATCACCTCTTCTGGCCGGCTGGCTGTGCTGTGCTCAGGGCACCCCAAAATGGGGTTTGCCCTCCTGGCTGCCAGGGCACGCTGCTGGCTCGCGCTGTGCTTGCTGTCACCGGCACCCCCAGGTCCCTTTCTGCTGAGCTGCTCCCCAGCCACTCGTCGCCCAGCCTGGGCCTGGGCCTGGCATCGCTCCATCCCAGCTGCAGCACCCGGCATTTGCCCTTGTTGAGTTCCGTGCCACCGATGACTGCCCAGTGCTCCAATCTATCTAAATCCCTCTGTAAGGCCTCTCTTCCCTTCAGGGAAGTAAACAGCACCTCCCAGATGATTGGTACTGGGTAGAACCGGGTAGAACCTGCACTTGAAGATGCAACTACTACTCTGGTGTAAACACACCCTGACAGTGAACTTCAGTCAGGGCAGCTGACAGTGCCAGAGTATACCAGAAGCACAAAAAACACTCAACTCTTCCTGTTCTGAGAGCAGAGATGACCAATATGGTGAGAAAGATTAGGCAGAAAGAGAATAAAGTGCTATGCTGGGGGGAAAAAAAAAAAGGAACAGCAGTGAAACACTCCATCTTAACAGGGCAGATACAAAGAACTGAAAGGGTCTGGGGCACCATTTTCCTTACATTCCCAAGTAAGGAGCATGAAGGTGACCAACACATACACAACCTTAATAAAAGCACACATGTAAATCATCAATTAAAGATCTAACATGTATCGTTTAAAGCATCCAGTTGTTGAAGACATTAAAGCCTTAGCTTTGCACATGTGTACTTAGACCCAAAAAATGCGAACATGATTTTAGCGTACCAACTCAAATGCTCTCCCTTTCTACCAACTTGAGGGAGAAGGCACAGAAAATTCATTTCATGCATTACTTTCTTAAAAAAATAGGTCTTAAAACGAGATTTAGAGGATGCAGCCGATTTTTTTTTCCAAAGAGAAATCAAACTGGTGCTTTCACTGATGTGCAAAAAATCATTGCACAGAACACCAACAAAAAGAGACTACATATAGAAAGTAATACCTGCAAATTGCAGTAATGATAGTTAGAAGATCTTTACAAGATCTGTCCCAGAAAAAAATAAACTGCCTTTTTATCAGTCATTATTCCCATTACAGAAGAAAGATTACTGACAGGCGTGCAGACTTTTTGTGAACATTTTCAAAATCTGAGCTCTAAGGACCTAAGCTTCCTTTTATTCCTCGGGGAATAAAAGCAACTTGAACCCTACCTCCAATGTTCAGACACTTAAAAATTACACTACTTTACAAGATGCAAGCATAAGCTGGTAAGTTTCAAAAGGCATTTTTAAATTCACATTTTGCAAATACTCTAGTGTGACTGTACTGGAGAGGGAGAACAAACATATCTGTGCACTTTTCAGAAGAATTAAGAAAAGTTTCAGCCTTTTCTCTCCAGTGACCATTGCCTTCAATATTCTTGATGTATTGGAAAGACTTTTTTTCTTGACATACTTTAAAGTTATTTATACAAAAGAATCAAAAAAGATCGGTGCATGGGTTATTGTCATGCAGCCAATTATAAGATGACCACACATGCTGAACTGAAGCAAGGATTATTCAATAAAGTTAGGAAAAGTCTGTATTTTCTGCTTGCTTAGTATTTTTATAACGAGAAGTATATTTGCAATAAATACAAATCTTGTCTATATCACTTGTAATATGCATGTAATTTAATATAGCTAATGGCACAAATCTGATAAATAAGCAAATTCCATTTGCTCTTCACAGCATTGCAATAATCTGAGTATCCTGATAATTTTTCATTTGAAGAGACACAAACACAGTACAAATATGAAAGAACATGTCACATCTCACCACTCCTAATTGTTCATTAATATTTATCAGCTAATAGATTGTACTTCTACAAATCAAGTACACAATACAGTAACTTCCCATTGCTGAACAAGCCGCAAACTCATCATTAATGATAGAAAGCTTTAACTCATCTGTGAACCACTTGTTAAACAAGTTAACAAACAGGTCAAAGAGTAAAACAAGCATTAGAAATTCAACTTAAACCTTTGCATACAATCATTCAATACATATATGAAAGCATATAAAAAGATCAATCCTTCAGATCTGATTCTCTTTTATTCCAAAGTCTTTTTCAAGTGTTCTGTTAATACGAAAAAGGAGGACCCTTCCAACAGGAGTTTGCTGATGTCAGTGTAACAAATACAACATATAGAGGTATTTAAGGTAAGTGGAAATCAGATGTCTGAAATAGTAAAGTCTTAATATACTGAAAACTATTTGCCTCAGACCCTGCTTTTTTTCCAGCTGAGTGTAAAATCCAGGGTGAGGTTTAACTAGAACAGTCTTCATTCAAATTCAACAGAATTTTAAACTATCTATTCAGGTTCAAAGAGGAAAAAATACTGGTGGTTCAAACCTCTATTTTCTGATCAGAGTTGTTGTATTTGACACAATCTTCACCTCTCACTCAAGAGGTATATCTATTAAAATAATTTTAAAGAAGCCTGGCATTAGCTTACGAGAAGTTATATTCAAGACTTAGTTTAAAAAAAAGCAGTAGATCCCCCTCAGAATCAAGAAAGAGGCTTCTTGTTAGGAAGTGATAAGAAACGTACACATTTTTAGGGTTTATAAATTTGCATATTTGTAGAAGAGTTTCCTGTTGTGGTAAACAAATACATTTGATTGAAATAGTTCTCAAACCAATAATAAAGCCTTTTTTTAAATTTGAAGGACATCCAATCTTTTTATCACAATTAATTAAAGCCACATATACAAATATTTGGTTAGTTTACAGTATCAAAACAATAAAAAATGCTAGAAATCATTCCATTAGTTGTTGGAACAAGAAAACACGAATCTAAACTGAGACAAACCAAGGAAACTGTAAATAGCTATCTGCTTATTTACCGCCAAATGCTTAGGGAAAACAATCCTAAATGTTGAGCAGAAGTACTGTTACCTAATGTTACTCGTAACAAATACAGTTGTCCAGTAAAGGTGATAGTTTTATTTCTATTATTTAAGCTCTTACTTACAGGTACCTACAGCTTTGTCAATTTTTTGACTTCTTCCAATGCTCTATTCAGCTCTCCTATCACCTTCCCATCAGAAATTTCAGCACAAGTATTAAAGTTGTTTTAAGACTGAGATTAAAGTGAAGGGGAGAAAAATAATTTTATCTATGCTAAGACACATTAGCATAGTTTTCAGATGTTCAATGCCTTTGAAGGAAAAGACAAACATTTGATTGGGAGTCCTTTATGTTGGGAATGCACCTATTTCCCTGGAAAAGCCTTTAAGTCTGGTTAAGTTTTAGCAAAATTTCAGTTTGCATTTGTTTATGAAAGATGTTTGGAACTGGCAGCTACATTTGCGAGTATCAGCAGCTTTTTCTACTGAGCTTTAGATTTGAACAGAACTGTCTCAGAGAATTTTTCCTTCCAGAAACCGCAGATTGCTGAGACACAAAGAAACTGAATGCACAAATACTATTGGTATTGATCAAACTCTTACCATCCACCACACAGGCATTAAGTAGCTCGGTGGAGGAAGGGGACAGGTTTGCATATCCAGGAGAACAAACATCACACACACATGGAATGGCTGCACAGACAGGCTGGAACCAGGCCTTACAGGTGAGGGGATGGAAAAATTCAGGGACAAAAACAGAAGCCAAACAGAACTGAGAAAGAGCTCAAGTAAGGGAAGGTAAACTAGAGCTGGTTGGATAACATACACAGAATGACATTGGAATTATAAACCTGGGGAACTGGAAAAGGCAACAAAACAGTGTAGAAAAGCTGGAGAGAGAGAGAGGAAAACAGAGGAAGGGAAAGAACTGCAAGCTGGAAGAGGTAAGACAGGTCTTAGGGTGAATAACCCTTACAAAGTCTGAATAGAAATAATTCCCTTCCACACATCCCAATTTTTTACCTTTTTTTATTACTGTGTTCTATCTGAAAGGCACCACGAAACCCACCAGCCACAACATGTTTATCTTTCTCTTGAGCTCAGCCCATAGAGGACAGTAACCTAGCACAATGGATCACTGCTATCAAGTGGCAGAGACTCACTTACATACTGAAGGTTTCCCTATCACTGACAGTCACAGCCATGTGGTAAAGAACAGCTGCTTGCTGCAACACTTGATAGGGAACCACCAGATGATGAAGGATGGTCTCAGTAAAAGCAAGTGTTATCCTGGATATACAGATGTTATTCCTGCCTCTGGTACAATTCCTTTGTGCTGGTAGCTAATGTTTAAGCCAAAAAACTTTTCAGATACAAGACTCGTTCTGCACTAATTCCAGGGCACAATTTGTGATTTTGAGTATTTGCTTACCAGCTGCAAATGAAGTCACACAGGCATTTGGAAAGCCCATGTATAATAAATCAGTTAAGACAGGCTTCATATTGGGTACTCGATGAGACAGGAATAGACAATCCTTACCTCTCTTCAGCTCAGAATCCTTGTCTTTAAAAATGAGGATATTGCTACTACCAGAATGAATGATTACTCCATATTCAAAGTTGATTTCAGTATTTGAGGAATCAAACTTACATCACTCCTTTTGATAGCTATTCTTCCTATCAACAGCTATCAGGAAAAGGACTATCTACTGCCAATAACAATCCCTCCTTAGCCAGCCTATATATTTCTCCTCATTTTTGAATGCTCTATTAAACACGGAGCCAGGAGAGAGTACACAAAAAAATGAAGAATCAGGGCAAAGTCCCATCCTATGGGGGAGGAACCACCAGAATATGCCACAAGATTCGTTTCTTAAAAAGAAAGGTGTAGCTCTAGAAGAGAGGCTATACCCTTCCTGTGGGGACATGAGGCTTACTATAGGCCAAGTGTGTGCTACTGACCACAGCCAGAGTTGCATGAACTTGGGACAGAATGTAGTTTACTGGTGCATAAGGCTGAAATAGTGCATATTCAGCTGAGAGATGGAAACCATTTTCCTGTATCTAATTTCTCATTATGCAAATCTGCTTCATTTCTGATGGGTTCTTTCTAGTTGCTATTGTAGTCTACAAGAAAAACATATGATTAAAGAGCATTTCAAGTAATCATACCACTACTGTATCAACACTTACTCTATTTCATTTGTGAAACTGACATCCTCTCTATCTTCACCCTTAAACTTGACCGAAATTTCTAAACAAGAATATGGTAACATCCTGACAAACACTTTGTCTCTTTCAGCATTAAAGAACAGAAAGCTAGCTAAGGTAACTCTGAACAAACAATAACAGCAACAAGCTGGTTCCTCAGCACTCACTCTGGCCACTCCTCTGCTGACAACACTGTGTAGTAGGAGGGGAGGAAATCCAACAGGCATAAAAACAACCAGTCTTGAAACAACTCTTATGTTGGACATAAAACCTGTTTCAAAAGCAACAGAGGGGAGGGAAAGGGTGCAGTTTCCTGGACTCCAGATAGGGATTAAAAAAATATGTCTTGGGCATATCAAGACTTGAAAGGCTCCACTGTACAAAACTTCTCACCTCTTTTAGTTGATCAGCACTTCCCCACGATGCCGAGCGCTGATGAGATCTCTTTTCTGCTCCTTCTTCAGCCCAACAGCTAGGTGTCTGGAGAGAAAAAAAATGAAATACGTATTGTACTAAACTCCCCAGGTAAGAATATTTTTGGCACAAATTATTGGTTTAATCTTTCTGCCATGTCGGTGTCCAGGCATCATACATAAAGAATAAATTTCAGAATCTGATATACCACAATAATAGTGTCTATAGTAATAAAAAAAGAATACAAGCAACTCAGTTTAAGGCTTTGTAAACTTGCATTTACAAAGGATGAAGACAATGAACATTATTGAAGAAAACAGCTGCCTGATGATCACAAAAAACCCTTACCTGACTAGTTCCATCTCTGCTTCAGCATCCATTTCTAGTTTTCACTCAGTGAACACTTTAGAAAACCACAAGAATGAAGTACATAAATGCAACCTCAGAGACCAAAAGCCAGTATTAACTTCTCTCACCTGTGTTCCTTAGTCACTGTGCCATATAATCAATTCCTTATTGCTAACTGACTCAGTACACCATTTATTACTTCTGACACTGACCTAAACAGGCAGAAGACCATGCCTTTTCCAGCCTTGTCTGCAAGCCCAGAAGGTTGGTAACAATCCTTGGATGCCGGAGCTATAAAATTAAACCCTGACTGAGAAGGGTCTAGAAGCCAGATCTGCACCTCCTGGATTCATTCACCACAAGACTTACAAAATTGTGGGCATTCACCAGTACTTCTAAAGATGAGAGTCACTGTCTGTCAGAGTACCAATGAGGACAGTTGAAATCCAGAGTGAGTTTGGGGTATGAACAACATAAAAGGGCTAAAAACACAGAAATCCATGAAAACAAGATGTTTTCAACATTTCCCACTGGTACTAGCTGAACCCTTAACAACAATACTGACTGCAAGAAATAAAACCATACCACTGAAAACTGTGAGAGGTGGTTTTCAGGGCTACGGGATCATGGCAACACCAGAGGATCATGGCAGACACTTTCCCAGGGGCAGTGGCAGCCCACCCCAGCAGTCAGACAGCATCAGCGATCCACCTCTCCACAGGCATCCGTACTCTTTAGCCTTCATCCCCCTCCACACATGGACGCCTAGGTCCTCCACAGCTTTTCTCTATCGCTTCCTCTCCAGCATCTAGAAATCTCTACAGCACCTGCACATGGAGGTGGCACTTGTCTGGTAAGTAAGGAGGCTTGGCATAGCCTTGGAAAACACCACAACAAGCAATGCCTAGAGCTCCTCATTCTTGCTGCTCAGGGAAGAGGGGCAGAAGCAGCTCCCTGGGGACTGGAGAGTTGAACCCCACGTGCCATTAAGCACTGAATTTTAGTCTCAGGTCATAGGTTGTACCGTTAGGATCACAGGGCTGCTGTGGTATTATATGGCCTACAGCCTGGCACCAGTGCCAATGTTTAATGTGCTAAGTCACGTGCACAGGCCCACGTATCCCGTTGCTCTTTTCTGCCAGCCCTGCACTTTCTGCATCTTCTTCTGTTATTTTTATGTCACCAAGAATATTTCCATCAAGGCTGTGTGGGCGACTAGAAAACAAAATGACAACCATTTTGAAAATCAGCTTTTACTGATCTTTTTCCTGCGTGTTCCCAAGAAAGAAAAAAAACAGTCTTTATAAAAAGTTAGGGTTCTGTGTATTGATTATATGACTCTGTAGGTCTAGGGAAGAAGCCATAATGTGGTTATTAAAAAACAAAACAAAACCCAAGAGAAACAAGTTAAAGCAGCTATTTAAAACTACCATAAAAATACATGAGTCACTCAGCCAAGCAATCCACTACTCTTCTCCCTAAAAGCAGAGCCTCAGTGCCACACACATGCTACCTATGTGTACATTTACTTGCTCTGCATCTTAATGAAGCCATGCTCTAAATAATTACTTGTTCTTGCAGATTAGGTGCTTACCACCTTCCTGAAATTTCTCAGTAGAACAGATTTTACTACCTTCTAATGTTTCTTAAAGCGTCACCAGTATTTAAGTGGCTTGAAGATTTCTAAAGCACTAAAGAAGATGGGGGGGAAATTATTGCCTTTTTAAAATCATGGGCTTTCGCAATTTATTTTCAGTTTATTCTTTTCTGAAAGTATTTTTACTGTATTCTGAGTGCAGATGTAGACATATCCTCATACTACAAAAACAGACGAACTCCAATGCAAAAAGAATTCTTTGAAATTCATGTTCCAAGAATGCTTTCTGAACACATTACTCCACAGTTTGGTGGACAATTCCAGGACAAAGCAGAAACATCCAGAAAGATGGATGTTACCAGGGATCACTACAAGCTCACAACCCATCAGCTACAGCATAATAAATAGAACAGAAAAGACACTGAGTACCTAAAGAGTGCAAGTTTCTCAACAAACAGAAAGACTTAAAACAAAAACATATGTAGTGAGAACATGCTAGAATTTTTTTAAGCACAGATATTGATCCAAATAGGAAGGACAAAAACTAATAGCAACAGTGAAAAAATTTCATCAACAACACTGGTGACTGTTACTAAAGAAGTGGGAATGTTTATATTGCAGCCTATTTAATTGGAATTCTGAATAACAAATATATAACATCCATTCACTTAATACTAGATTTTGTACTGCCTCAAATATCCTTTGACAGACTCTTCCACTCAGATACTGTCCCTTGAGACAAGGATCACACATAGTTGATTTCAATCTCTGGAAAATTGAGTCAAGTCACAACCTTTCAAAATATACATACAAGTATCAGGATACAGGGGGCAGACTGTTTGTGCCCCTCACATCTATTTGCAGAATTGGTTTACACATACTGTATGATGTTCCTAGCGTAGTACTGAACTCAAGCAATGTTGTATTAATGCTCTATTTATAATCAGGTGGAAAAAAAGAAAAATAGTTAAAAAATAACATAAGGAGTTGCTAGACTATTATAGCAAGCCAGCCTCTTCTTTAAACTTTATAAATTGCTGCATCTAATACATTGTAACCTACACTATGTGAAAATAAGTTCTACTTTTGTAACCCCAAAGCCTTATATTCAAAGGTTTATATTCAATCAAAAATGGAAAAAATAAAAAACCCTTGTCACATGTAAACAGGAATTCTTTTTTGTAAGCTTAGTTGATAACGAAGCACCTCATATTTCATTTGAATGTTGCAATTTACATCACAAATAAGATGGGGTTGTATAGAACCCTTGATATGCCACATTTCCTGAAAGTTGTTCTCCCATCTTAATTTACCGTTTCTGCGAACTATGTTTATCCATGGAAGCTTCTATTTTATTATAAGCTGCTGTAAAGTGTACTCCCCATGTGTTAAACATCCAAACCAAAACAGAGTAAAAGAAAAAACTCAAAAGAGAATTTGAAGATAAATTTCTGAATCAGAACAGATGAAAGCAAAATTGCTGCACCTCAAGTCAGAAACAAAATAAGAGGTCACGAGTACTGTCTCTTAATCTGGCAATGCTATTTCAGAGCTGAAATAAATTTATTGTATTAATTATGAACTAAGTAGGATTTTTCCTACAAGTTTGTGTGACAAAAATAAGATTTAAAACATTTTAGGACATGAATCTAGAAAGCATTAAGCAATGCATGTTTCAAGTTCAAGAGGACGATCACTTATATTTTGAAACGCAGGGGTTTACGGTCCCAGTCTGTTGACACAATGCTTAAAGCATGTGCACGGGATAGGGCGCACTGAGAACACCACATCTGGTTGCTCTCCTCAGTCCTAACGTAAATCACAATTACCATTGTTCTAACTCATCCAGCCTTGCAGAGATTAGCATTTCTTCCAAAGCGTTTGGTAATTCTGCCTTGATTTTCCATCCATATCAAGGATATACACCTACATTCTTTCCACTTCATTTAGATCAGAATAACCGCATGGAGTACCAACCTACCTAAACCTAAAATAAGACTGAATTACTCTAAATATCTCATTTTATTGCCACCCCCTGGTTTTAATTACTATATCTAGCTTGCATCCCAGATGAACTAGTTTTGGGGGATGCATGCTAAGATTAAGAACACAAGTCTCCGTTCTACAATGGAGTTTTTGAAGAATTTCCGTGCTCGAAATGTAACAACAGCACTAGAAGATAAAGTCAAATCAGTGTTTACGTGTTTCTAAAGCATTCAAATCTAGATATTTACAAGAAGAAGTGTCCTAAAGAGTTAGAAATTAAGTCAATTACAGGTGACTCCTCTTAAATATTTGAGAGGTTAAGGAAAAGTCAGAAGGATAAATTCATAGCTATGTAACAAGTATCCTTCTCCTTTTTCCCTCCCCCCAAAGTATTTTGTTAAATAACATATGAGAATAATGATAACTGATAAACCAATTAAGAAAAGCTCCATGTAATTCAGCTTCACGGTTTATGTCGCCAATTTTTAACAAACAATCTCTACCCAAAAGAAAACAAACTTTATCCAGGTTACTAATGACAGGTAACTAATTACCTTAAAGCCTTGACCTACATGGAAGAAGAAAAAACATTTTAGCCCAGCATTCCAGTTTAACTCTTTAGATTAGAGAGTAGTTCAGTAAAAATTCTGAAACATGTTTTTCAAACTTTCTTCATTGCTGTTTGCATAATACATAATTGTCATGCAGAATGAAAAAGGCATATCCAAGCATCTTGGAATCCAGTTAAAAAAGGGGGAGGAATCACTGAATCGTATACCACTTGGACCTTTGTTATTTTTGTTGTATTATTCAGATTGATTCATTTTAACTGGCAATATATGTTATGACATCAGCATCATATGTTTACAGCATCATATGTTTACCCCTAACCTCCCTTTTTTATTTTTCTAAAAATGTTTTCAATGATTTAACTACTGCCAAATAATTACATTAATAAACTATGACAATTACCCAACTGTTTCTGGGGATTCTGTGGTTAGGCATACCCATTTCAACACAGAATTATTCCTCAAAGGTGGTGGTGGGGAAATTTCTTACATCTATAGCTCAAGGGAGAATTATACAAAGTTGCTCAATCAATGCTCCCAGCCCTGACAGAAGAAACATGGAATGAAGCTATACTGAATTTTAAATAGTTTTAAATGGAAATTTTAACTTAACCAAAAAGGAGAGGGAAGTAGGACAGCAGAAGAATTTGGGAAAGTCATCACAAGGTGTATCAACATGTGCAATAACATTCTACAGCAGTAAATTTATTTGCATTTCTGATTTTTTTAAAGTACTAAAATGGTTTTTTATTTAGTACTATTTATTTATAATAAATAACATTTAAATATTTGTAATAGTACTAAATAATAGCTGATTATCTAAAAACATACTGCTCCTTGAAGATCAGCTAGTTGTATGCATGTATACATATACACACAAATGTACAGGAATTCTGAGACATTTGTAATTGCATAAATATCACAAATATATTAAGTTGTAGCATATTTTTCCAAAAACAAATACAAACCTCACTCCTCTTCAGTGCTTTCTGTCAAAACACTTGAGGTAGGAGCAATATGAACTATAGTTACTATTCTCCAAAATGCAACTGAAATTAAAACAATAAAATTGTTTCTCTGTTTAAATAAGGTGTTACTGAGAACTCTTTAGAACACTGGCTTAATTTTAGAGAAAGAAGAAATCTTTTATTCATGAGCATATGCAGGTTTAAAGAACTTGCAATAAAACTCATTAATGGTTCATCTAATCACAGTGACGACCAGAATATGACCTTTTTATTATTATTATTTTAACTAGAAAAATTCTAAGGAACTTGGAACAGCCATAATCACCACCTTCACAAAACTGCACAAAATCTGGATTTAAAATTAAGGTTTGATTAGGGAAAATAAGTACCCTTGAAAGAGGAATAATTATTCCACCTACAACATAAGTTATACTGAAAGTTTTGTTCATGGGTTTAGAAGTGAATCTAGAATTTATTCTCCAATGAAATATGCTCATACAAAAAATGGGTTTTATTGATTTTCATTATCTTGTTTTTTATTGATTGTTTGTTACCATCTTCCACTCTGCTAAACTACCAAGTGTTATTTTTAGCTGCTGAAAACTATATGAACTCCCTTGAGCTAAAGTGTTACTTAGTCAAGAAACATGAAGCAGTAAAAGTACTTGTGCTGGTACTCACATAGAGAGCAAGGTTTTAATTTATTTTGCCATGCATGCACTATCAACAACTGGGACCTCATCCTTGGTTCTTGAAACTAACCCAAACAAAAACATAACCAAAACTCAGTAATGGTTTATGAGTAAGTTCCATTATAAGCCTTCGCATCGAACATTTTACTTATAAAAACCTGGAAGTTGCCAAGCCCATCACAATGCTTGTTACATTTTAACGACACAGGACTGCATGGATATATAAATACACATCTTTCAACCCAACTTGAACTGCTAAATGCTTGGTTTTTTATATATGCATAATTTGAATAAACAGACAGTGAACAATTATTTCCTCATTAGAAGACATCCACACAAATCCAAACTAAGAATAAAGGTGGAGACCTTTATTTGAAATTATCCTTCACCTTTTAATGATTACTATATTGCCTTTCCTCTCTTTTTCATTTGATTATGTTGAAAAGGTAAAACATTGTCCTTTCCTCAGCTTTGTTTCTGAAAGAGGCCAAGGGTGGCAGCCAATAGGTCAAATAACCCAAACACTTACTTTCAGCTCAATGGGAAAGCAATTTTACTGCCAAATGTGCAGAGCTCAAGTATTTATAGAAAAAGTTTGTTTCTGTTTTCCCTAACTACTGAAAAGGTTTGTGAATGCTTAAATATTCCAAATATTCCATTCATAACAGTATTTGTAAAGTCTGATATTCTATGAGAGAGGGGTTAAGAAATATAGTATCTATGAAGCGTGCCATAGAAAGTCTCCTGAATAGAACTTGAAATTAGTTTAAAAAAATCGGTATGTAGTGAAATGAAGGCACCTTGGAAAAAATCCACAATTAATAGCTTTTCCGGTAAATCCTTCATGACATAGATGATTGCTTATTCTTTGCTAAAATTGGCTGGCTGGTTTCGAAATGAATGAGTAGAATATGAAGATGGCATCTTCTTAAAGGGTCCAATCAGTTTCCTGTAAAACCTAACTTTCTTGGGACAAATTTTACTCGTTTGATTC